>NC_082645.1:120863989-121174641 GCF_028023285.1 Balaenoptera ricei
CCCCTCCCCAGGCCCAAGCCCCTTGCCCCCATCCCCTGACCACACCCCACCCCATGTCTTCCTGCTGAAGGCTGATGGGGTGCAGCTCTGCGCCTGCTGCACTCTTGGGCTTAGCTTGTCTGCTTTCATTATGTGTAGGAGCTTCTAGAAGCTTCAAACCATCCCATGTGGTTTCACTTACTTGTTGGCACCGAAGGCAGCTGTGTGTTTACAGATTCCAGAGGAAACCCAGCCCAGAGCACATCAGAGAGACCCCACCTGGGAGCACAGCCACCGTCTTGGAGAAGCTACAAATGTGGTTGGGGGGCCTCTGGAAGCCCAGACAGGCAGGGGAGGGCTCAGAGCCACTGCAGGGCCCCCGGCGGGTCAGGCTCCAGCCCCGGGGCTCCACTACCCATCTGCACAGGGGCGGCTTGGGGGCCTCCGCTCTGCCTCTGCTACGGGCAGACGGGCCCTGCTGGGACGGTTCCTCCCGGGGGCACCAGGACTGGCTCCGGGCCTGTCACTCCAGACCCTCTGTCTGTCCTCTCGCAAGAATGGAGATGCTGATTTTGGGCACACTGCCCGAGACGTGCCTCTTTGGGCGTTTTAGAAGCTGACGGTCCCCCAAGGGGGAGACTGGGCTCAGTGCCCACGGGGCGGGGCCGATCCCCCTATAAATGCTCCTCGTGCACTGGGAAGCCCCTCAGGATGGCTGCTGGTGGTGGGGTTTGTGCTGGCAACTTGGGGCTCCAGTCTGCTGCCGCCTGGAAACAGGCCACAGCTGCCGGGCTTCAGGAACGGAGGGGAGAAGAGACAATGAGCTCCTGCAGGGGCCCTGCCTCCGCCACTTCCGTTGTCTTCTCACAGGCATCCCAGACCCCCGGGCCACTCATCTCACACCTCAAAGGCCCCCCTCAGAGACCCCACCACGTGTGGAAGGGAGAGGCTGGTCCGTTTTCCTTTGTTCTCTGTGACAACAAAGACCCTTAGTCCTCTTGCCAGGTGCCCAGGGCTGAGCTGCCCATGCACTTCCCCCCATCCCCCATCTGCAGCACCAGCCCAGGGGACCAGACGGTGCCATTACTCCCAGGTGATAGAGGAGGAGCAGACAGGCCAGGGGAGACCTGCCCCCATCACCCAGCCAGCGAGGGCAGAGCCAGACTCCAACGCTCGTCTATCTGACACCAAAGCCCACGTGTGTTAGGTGTCTACACTGCGGAACAAAGCACCACAAGCTCAGTGGCTTCACAGACACTATCTCACGGTGCCCTGAGTACGCAGGGTCCCACCCGGCTGCCGTCCAGGCTGCGCTCTCATCTGGAGGCAGGACTCAGGGAGACTCCCAGGGGTCTCCAGCTCCCTCAGGGGCCGCAGGCTGAAGGCCCCGGACTTCTGCTGGCTTTTGCCTGGAGGCCTCAGGTCCAGGAGGCCCCCGCCGCCGCAGTTCTCTGCCACCTGGCGTCCCCGGCCGCAGTCAACTCAGACGGAGTCTTCCGTGTGGCAACACAATCACAGGAGGGACGCCCACCACCTGTGCACGTTCTCCTGGTTGGAAGCCCATCCAAGGGGAGGGGTGACCTGGAGGGTGGGTGCCCGGAGGGGTCCAGGGGCCACCCCACACCATGACTGCGTGCTGTCTCCTCCAGGTCACAGACTCCCTTTTCCAGACCCAGCTGCATTCTTGGCCTGTTTTATGATCATGGCGCCTTTCCTGAGCCTGTCAGTGGGTGTGCAGAGAGGACCCTCCTTCGCTGAGGCCACCCAAGGCTGCGCTCGCTCTGCGCTTTCACGAGGCCCCACGAGGCAGGGCCCCCCCCCCCTCTGCTGCAGGAATCCTGGCTGGGTCTCCCCAGCCGAAGGCTCCGCGGGCCCCCCCCGCGACCCAGCTGACCGGGCCCAGAGGGTCTCTCCTGCTGGCTTCACCTACGCGTCTCAGGAGACGCCCGCCCCGCCCCCTCACTGCCCTGACCTCCGAGCGGGGACCGGGCCACTTCCACCCTGAATGCACTACTGTCTCGCGTTTGGTCTGTGAGCAGAGACAGAGCCAAACAGGGCCCGGCCGGGAGGAGAAGGGGGTTCTTGTTTCCACTCGGCCCCTCACCAGCTGCCCAGTCCCCCATCGCGGGCCTCCCGCACCATCTGTGAACTGGTGGCTGGAGCAGGTTTCCTCTGGAGGCGTGTCCACATCCGGCCTCCAGAGACTCCAGGAAGAGTGTGTAGTGCAGCCGATCGCCCGGCCTGCCCCGCTGACCTCCAGGTGGGAGGGGTCTTCCCCGGACAGAGAAAAGAGCTGCACGGAGATCTCTGGCCGGTGCTCCTCACCACCTGTGCTCCCCCACTGGTGGGATGCTGCCTGTCACTCACGCTGCCCTGCCCGCCCCCTCCCACCGCTGGCCAATCAGGTGGTGCTGCCTCCCTCCCAGGGGTGGAGCCCGCAACAGTCTGGGTATCCGCGGGGTTTGGTGGCGGGATGTCGATGCGGGCGTGGGGAAAAGAAGCCTGCGGTCTTCCCTCTGCCCAGGAGACCTGTAGAGCCTGGGCCGCCTTCTCCTTGGCCTGAAGGAGCTTTCCCGGGAAGGGGGGAGGAAGCCAACGGGAGGGAGGAGGATCAGGGAGGGGCGGAGGGCCCCTGAGGCGGGACAGGGCCTTTGGAGCTACCCCAGTGCCTGGCTGGCCTCACTGTGTTTCCAGAATGAGGGTGGGGCAGCTCCAGCAGCTCTCGGAGTGCGGGTGGACCACAGTGGCTGGAGGGACAGTCAGTGGGAGGTGAGGGTCGACAGCGCACAGGACAGGAAGCCACAGGCCTTTGGAGCCCGGCTGTAAGGGGCTGGAGAGCATCGGGCCAAGGGTGGGCCTGCGGAAGAGGCGGGACCCACGGCCCCGAGAGGAAGGCACCTTGGCGCCCACTCTGGTCCTGAGGTTTTCTCAGCCACACTGTGCACCCTTCCTGATGCCCCCACCAAGGGGCAGGCACAGGGCCCTGGAGTCGGGCAGCACCTCCCAGGGGCACCCCACTGGCCCTGACGTTGGCCGGGGTCCCACCGACCCACACCAGCCATGAACAGACCTCCACCCTCCCCTCTGCCTTTCTGCGGAGAGAGGGTGAGCACAAACCCCGCATACCCACCAACGGCCGGAAGAGAGAACTCCCCGCCCTAGAGGCCAAGGGGCTCGCGGAGGAGAGGCAGCAGGACGCCCGGCTGAAAACATCCCCGGGCGCTGAGAACCAGTGGGCTGTGGCACCCAGGTCCAACCTGAGATGCCCGGTGCCTCTGGGCTGGTGACAGCTAATCCTCAGCCACAGAGGGAGGGTCAACCGGCCCATGACCACGACTCGCGCAGCTGGGCTGTCCCTGGGGTCACTGGGAGACCTGAGTCCCAGGCTGGGGTCGGCAGCACCGTCGTGGAGATCTTTGTGTGGTGCCTGGTGGCCCTGCCTGTCCCGTACAGAGCGGCCTCAGAGGACACCCTCGCTGCCCCTCGTCTCGCACAGAAGGAGGCTAAGGCCTCGGCAGGGGCTCAGCGTGTCCCCCTCACATCCCAGATCCCAGATCCTCTGGGCCCAGGGCAGAGTGGGCGGCCGGCCCAGCAGGTCGGGGGCCACACTCCTGCTGACCCTGCTTCACCGGCCCTCCGCTCCAGCCTGGCTGCTCATCTGAGACTGGTGGGGACGGGACCGTGCCTGGGCTGGGAGGGGCTTCAGGCAGCCTGCGGGGAGAGCGCTTGTAAACTATGAAGCCCTGTGGTTCAGCGGGGACAGTGGTGCTGCTGGCCATTCACTAGGGGCTGAGACCGGGCCCATGGGGTCAGATATGAGAGGGGGCGTCTTCCCCCTGTCCCCCTCCTTCCCAGAGCCCCTCCCACTCACGCATTTCCTGTCTGGCTTAAAGATGGAGGCTGCTGGGCTGACGGAATTAACTCTAGGAAAAGAGGCAGCTGCTCTGTCCTCTCCCCACCTGCCTGGATCCAGCCCCCCAGGATGGTGGGTTGGCTCTGAGGGGCTGCGGGTGACCAGAAATTCTCAGGTGACTGGCCCCTGACTGCCCATTCAGCCTGGATCTGCCCCAGAACTGGGCTTGGGCTCTGTAGAACTTCCCAGGAGAACTGTCCGAGTTAGGTGCCGTCCACTCCATTAATCATAGTTATTTTAATTAAGAAGGTAAGACATACAACTCATCAAAGATTTCGTTATAATTAGCAGCTAACAACACTTGGATGAGTCAGTGACCTGAGTGGTGCAGGTTCACGCTTCTCTGTTCAGAATGCGTGAGAAATTAAAGCATCCCAAGAAAGTGGGGCGTGGTTGGGGGCTGCTGGGATGAGGGTGAGAAGGGAAGGGCCCCGAGTCCGGCCCCAGCGCGATGCAGAACGCGCCACCTGCGGCTGTGTGTCCGCTGCTGGGCTGGCCCCGCGGCTCGCGGCCGGTGTGCTCAGAAGGGCCCGCCGGGTGGGTACGCTGCTGTCACTGCCTGGGCATCTGCAATAGTCTTGACCAAGGCCCCACGTTTTCATCTGGCCCCAGGTCCACCCAGCGTGGAGCGGGTACGACCCACACGTGGCCTGTGGTGGCCCCCTGTTCCCTACGCGGGACCCATGGAAGTGAATGAGTCTGGCCCTGCCCGCAGTGGCCTGAATGGGAGACACCGAGTGGGGCAGAGGAGCCCACAGGGCTGAATGAACCCCAGGCTGGGATGAGGCGACAGCTGCTGAAGCCTTGTGCTTGGGAATGGGGAGGGGTTCCTGGACCAGAGGGATGCACTCGGGCCTGACACTGTGGATGGCGGTGGCCTGACGGGCACACGGGGAGACTGGGTTCGGCTGGCACAGAGGCAGGAGTCGCAGGGGCAGCCCACGGCCGAGGACTGGACGTGAGCTGGGCCGAGCGCTGGGCTCTCGCTGCCCTGGCGCTTTACCAGCAACAAGACGTGGGCAGGGGTTCCCGTGTCTGAGCTGTAGGAATCTCCCCGTCACAGCGGGAGGGTCCCAGGTCCGTCCTCAAGGAAGGGGAGGGGTTTTGCCCTCCGAGTCTGCACACAGTTTGTCCTCCGCACCATGAGACTCTCAAGGAGGCTGGCCTGGGCCTGCCGGTCCTGCTGACCTGGAGCGGATGGAGGGCCGCCGGAGCCCCTAGACTGGCCCGAGGAGCCCCTGCCCCCGGCCCAGGAGAGCCCAGGCGAACGAGAGTGGGCTCTGGGGACCCACTGCGCTGGTCCTCTTCAGACTGCCTCTTCCCCAAGGGGATGCCTGTCCTTGGACCAGCACTGCCTCCTTGCAGAGACCCGGGTCACCGTCCCCTACTTGATTTTCCCTCAGGCGCTTGCGGGTTCCTGATGGCAGCACAGGTTTGCTCCCTCCTGCTGGATTGCAAGTTCCGTGAGCTGAGCTCATGCCTGCAGGTGCCTCTGCTAGTTCCCTGCACACAGCACGTGCTCGGGGCTGAGACGAGGCCAGTGATGATGCTGGATGCTCGGCGCCCGAACCATGGAGACAGAGGACCGGCCAGGCCCCTGGGGCAGGAGCCCGAACCGTGGAGACAGAGGACCGGCCAGGCCCCTGGGGCGGGAGCCCGAACCGTGGAGACAGAGGACCGGCCAGGCCCCTGGGGCGGGAGCCCGAACCGTGGAGACAGAGGACCGGCCAGGCCCCTGGGGCGGGAGCCCGAACCGTGGAGACAGAGGACCGGCCAGGCCCTGGGGCGGGAGCCCGAACCATGGAGACAGAGGACCGGCCAGGCCCTGGGGCGGGAGCCCGAACCATGGAGACAGAGGACCGGCCAGGGCCCTGGGGCGGGAGCCCGAACCATGGAGACAGAGGACCGGCCAGGCCCTGGGGCGGGGGCCGGTGCAGCTGCAGGCACACGGGCGCTTTCCCCCGAGCGTCGCTGCCTCTGAAGAGGCATGTGCAGAGGCAGGGCCTTTGTCCAGCAAACGTCCCCTGCCCCTCGGGCCCCACTCTGTCGCGGCCAGAACTGCCCTGGGGACCCCATCAGAGCCAACCACGCCCCGAGCTCCAGGCCCGGGTGGAGTGTGGCCAGGTCCGGGGCTCTGTGACCTGCTCCAGGTTGGAGAGATTCTGGGGTTCAGGATTCAGTTCCAGGCGAGGCCCCTGTAAGCAGGTGAGCAGCAGGCAGTGGCCAGGGGCGGGGTCCAGGGAGCAGCACACACGCATCAACCTCAGGCCCAGGCCTGATCCCGCCTCGGGCCTCAGTGCCTGTGGAAGTTCCCATTATTGGAAACGCCTGTCAGGAACCCTCCGAGCCTTGGTCGTCTCCATGGATACGAGTCTATAGTTGCAGGGCCTGCATCAGTGTCCTGGGGCTGCTGTAACACATGACCACACTGGGTGGATTAAACATCAGTTCTGGAGGCTGGAAGTTGGAATCAAGGTGTCAGCAGGGCCATGCTGTCTCCCAGAGTTCTGGGGGTGGATCCTTCCTTCCTTTTCAGCTGCTGGTGGCTCCTGGCATCCTTGGCCCGTGGCTGCTTCCCTCCCGTGTGCCTGTGTGTCACGTCTCCCTCTGCTTTCTCATAAGGACACCAGGCATTGGATTCAGGGCCCCCTAATCCAAGATAATCACATCTTGAGGTCCTTAAAGTAATTGCATCTGCAAACACCCATTAAGGTCACTTGCGCAGGTCCCAGGGGTCACAACCCTAAGCCGTGTGACTTGCATCAAGCCACTGTCCTTCTCTGCCCTTCTGCTTACTCATCCCTGATCCTCCCTCAGCGGGTTGCTGGACGGGCCAGATGAGTCTCATGCCCGCCGTGGCACCTGTCTGCAGTGGGCATCCCAGGAGGCAAATTTCAGACTAAGAGTTTGGATCAGCTGGGTGGGAACAGACACTGGCCAGGGCAGCCAGGGCCTGGATGGCACACAAAGCGCTCCAGGGCCACCCTGGGCAGAGGTGACTGGTCCCTCCCAGCAAAGCACAGGCCTCCCCCTCCCCCTGGAGGGAGGCAGGACAAGGTCACTTCCAAGGACACGTTCAGGTCTCAAACCAAGATGCCCTCTCTTTCCTGCTCCTCCATCCAAGCTGAAAGAGATCGCAAACCAAATTAGCCAAAGACTTAACAGGAATTGATTTTAATTTAAAGCCCTTTAAGTGCTTTCTCCCCCCAGATGAAAGGAGAGTAGAATGAAATCTGTTTTCCTGATTGCTCCGATAACTGTATCTGATCTAATTTTCTGCCCCACGCCATCTCCTCCTGATGGGTCAGCTTTTCGTATTGTCTCTTGGTGATTACTGAGCTTACACTCCAAACTGCAAAGGAAATCTAATTTCTGCTTTTATTCCAACCTTGTACTTCTCACACACTCTAATAAATATTCCCCTGAATTCAAACTCTTACATCCAGAGCGATTCACAGCAAGTTCTGAAACAGGGGCCTGTGGGCTGTTATTTACCCTCCAACTCAGGCACCGCCTCGGGGCAAGCCACCCCTGTTTTTGGAAGACCGCGCAATTTCGACTGTGAGGAGGTCTTGGAATCAGCACTGTGTTGGGGGAGCACCTGGAGGGAGCACGTGCAGTGCTTCAGAGAGAGCCTGAGTCACGAGGTTCCCCCGGTCCCCAGGGTCCCCTGCGTGGTCCTCGGCGCCAAATCCCATTGACCAGTCTGGATGTGCTCAGGGACACGCCTGCCCCCTCCCAGACCCCAGGCCCTGTAAGCGGCGGGTCTGCTTCTTCACCCCATCTCTCCTGCCCCGCACACCCCGGCAGCTGCAGGCCAGCGGTCCCTCCAGGGCCGGGCGCTCGGCGGTGCTCAGAAATCCATCGCACCTCCCCTCCTCACCCACGATCAGACTCCCACTCGCCGAGAAAATCGAGGCCCAGCTGCGCATGCACCACCTCCCCCAGCAGTAGAAGAAGGGTCCGTCCTCCCCAACAGGGCCAGTCTCCCCACCCCCAGTCACAGCCTCACTCCTGTGTCCTCACCTTGACCTTGTCCCGGGTTCCTCTGCCCTTGGCATTTCAGCTGCCCCAGGTGGCTCCTTTCTCAGCACCATCCCCCAACCTGCGCCCACCCTGGATGTCTTCACCCTTTCCCAGTGCTCAAGGTCAGGCTCCGTAAGGGGATGCTCTGTGTTTGCTGCCCCTTCTTTCTTCCCACCTGGTGGCCACTTGCTGAGGTCACTCAAGATCAAGCAACCCACCCTCACCATCCTCGCTGGGACTCACGCCTGTTTTCTTACCTGTTCAAGAACCATCCTTTTCCAGACCGGAGTCTGGAATTTGGATGGCTGGCTTTTAGAAATGATGTTAAAGTGTGAATTCCATCTGATCTCCATCTGATCCAACTGATCATCTTGCGCCTGGAACTTAGAACCATAAAATATTGAGCTGAAAAGGACCTGCCAGGATTACCTGGCCCAAAATGCCGTGGCATGTGATGTCACTATGCAATAGGAGAGGATAATGGCAGTTACTATAAAAGCTCCAGCTGGGGCCCAGAGAGGGATAGCAACTTGCAAAGACACACAGCACCCATGGTCCTGATCCCCCTGGACCAGCACTGTCCTCATATTGTTCTTGTGGCCACAGACCCCACCTGGTTCCATGACAGCCTCCACTTTCTCACCCTTACGACTTCCAGGTAAGCAAGACAGGGGCAGTTTTTGTTGCTGCATTTCTAACATAAAAAGAAAAATGCTTTTAAGGATATTTAAGTCTCTTTAGCTGGTGACTCCTGCAGCCTGGATGAAAGAGCCTTGATTTCCCCCCAGAGAGGGTGTCTGTGCATACCTGGAATCATCCATGTTCCTTTTGATCGTGTTTGTTAGCAAGTTCCCTTCAGAGATCAAAGCTGGCAAGGTGGACAGGCCCCTTTGAAGTTTCCTGGGGTTTTCTGAGACACAGGTCCTGACAGCCACAGTGTTTTGCTCCAAAGGAAGAGGTTGGCAGGTGGACCCCCAAGGCCTCTGAGCAGGACTTTTACCTTTATAAATACTTCTCCGTGGGAGCACTCACTGGCCGCCCCTGGAATGACCACATGTAGGAGGCATGTGCGGGGTCTGCCTGACCACCCGTCATTCCCCAAATTTCCTCTGAAAATGACCCTCTCCCCAGCCCAGTGATCCTGTAAGTGGGAGTTGGGATTGTAAGTGTGGCAGTGGACACGTGACCTAGGCCAGCCAATGAGCGTCACCCAGCCTCTGGAACATTGACTAGCCAGGGATGGACACATGACCCAGGCCACCAGTCTGAGTGCTGTGGGAGATTTAGAAGTTTATTGAAAAGAGGGTTGCTTTATGCCTGGAGCTTTTTATGGCCATCTTTGTTCACCTGGAGAGACAGTCTACCTGAGGGTAATGCTACACAAGGGAAAACAGAGCAGAGAGGGAGAGGGAGGTGGTTCTAATAACCTTGTCTAACGTCCTGGATCCAGCTATGCCTGAAGTTCTTGAACCCCTTACATTTTCCAATTCTGTACTCCAATCAGTCATCCTGTTTCTTTGAGCAAGGTGTCTGCCACTTGCATACGAGTGAGGCCTGACCACCAGGCAACAGCCTCTCACAGAGGCTAGACTTGGAGCAGGGTAGCTGGCCTCCTGACCTCCTAGTGATGGAGCGTCACAGTGGAGAGAACTCCTCCTCCATGCTCTCAGACACTCCCTCTGCCAGGGCCCTGGTGCTTAGGAAGGCTGCACCACACCCTGCAGTGTTCACTGCGAGGTCCTGGTGCTACAGGGAGCAGGTCATGGCCGGAGACCACAACAAGTGGGGCCACCTTCCGGAAGGAAAACCCACCTGCTGAAACAAGAGTCCCCAAGAGGAGCCGCCCACCGTACTCTGGCCTGCCCACTGGTGCCCGAATGACCCCGCGAAGCAGTGCAGTTGTAAGCTGGGGTCTGTGTGTATTGAACCTGGGAACAGGCCACAGCTTTCAATGGATATTTTCATCAGGGGGTCCTCTGAGGTCCAGGGAAGTGCCACATGCGTGCAAGGCACAGCTCGGCCACGCTGGCCACGGCGGGTCTGGCCCGCTGTTGACAAGCACAGGGCCCCCCTGAGAGGCAGAGCAGACCCTCCCCGGCCATCTCCAGCTACACCCAGATCAGCCTTTGCGGGGCGGCCCACTGCTGGCTCTCTGGCATGCCGACACTGGTCCCAGGCTGACTGGGACCCGCCACCCACCCAGCTCTACCACACGGTTCCCTCCCCACCACGCACATCCGGCCACAGATATTATTCGGCCACACGACCCTCAGGTCTGAGAGCCAAACAGCCTGGAAATAGTGTGTGTGCTGAGGTGCAGTGACTGTCCTGGGGGCTGAGCGGGAGGGGAGGTGACACGACGACCCTCCGTAAATGCCCGAGGCTCACACTGGCCTCTTTTAGAAGCAAACGCACAGTGAACTCATCCCTCGCCTCCCCTCCCCTCCCTCCACCTCCCCTGTGAAATCTATTTTAAAAGATCAGAATTTTCTTTACATCCACCCCTGAAATGTGCTACAGGAGATAAGTGGGGCATAAACAGCTTGGGGCGGGGGAGGGGCGGTGGGTGAAGCTGGGAAGATGCGCTGGGGGCCGGGCTCTGATCAGTCCGAGGCCCCGTGTTCACTGGAGCCTCCACTCCCCCGGGGGAAGGCAAGGGAGCAGCATTCCGGGGTCCAGGCCCCCCGCACCTGTCTCCGCATCGGCCTCCTCCGGGAGCTTCGGCTGCCGTGTGGTCCCCTGTACCGGTGGGTGAAGCCCGCATCTGCGCGTCCCTGCCCTGCACTGGGGCCCTGCCAGCCTCGCCCCGGAGCCCAGCCCAGCAGGCCCGTTGGGGTGACGGTCGAGCACCCACCCGGGCTCTCCTCCTGGGCCTGGAGTCGGAAATCCTGAGTGGTGTGACCCCAAACTCCAGCCCAGCCGTTGCCCCGCTGGCTGCCCCACTGTGCTGGAACCCCATTCCCTTCGGCCCAGAGGACTGGGGATCGGCAGAGTGGGGCCCCCGGGAGGGGGCTGGCCTGTCTCCTTGTCCTTCCACGCGAGAGCCCCATTAGGCTCCCGCTGTCTGGTCCTCACGACCGCACCTTAGCCCGGGAGCCCCTAATGCGGCCCGCACCCCCTCCATCCCCCCCCGCATCCCATCCAATGGATGCCTGCCTGGAACTCGGGTGCTGGAAGGGGGGCCGGCGGGAACCCCCTCGGAGCCCACGCTGCTCCTCCCTGAAGGAGGCCCTGGGGAGGTGAGGAGGGAGTCCACCCCTTCCTCATAGAGCCGCTCCTCCAAGCTGACCGCCTGCCCGCTCACCGTCCCCGCAGCCTCGGCCACTGGGATTCGGTGCCAACCCTGTCCGAGGTGGAGAGCACAGAGCAGCCCCTCCCTGCGGGTGGGGAACAGTGCTGAGATCTGGAGGCTCCTGCTTCACTTACGTTTGGAACTTCTGGGGTCCCAGAGCCCCCGCTGGGCCCAGCCCCTGTCACGTGGCTTGGTCCATCCATCTGGTGGCTCTGTTTCCAGCTGGGCAGGGACCCCCCACCTCGGCCCACCGCAGTGTCCCCAAGCCCCCGACTCCACTAGGGTCCTGAGTCACAGGGGACTTTGCGGAGCTGGATGCCTGGTGCCATGTCCTCCCGTGGATGAATCCCCACCTTGGCTCCTTCCTCCCTGGGCCCGCCTCTTTCAGGAAGCCTTCCAGGATTACTCCCCCACACTGTAATGTCACCCTTTGAACTCAGGAACTAGGCTGATCACGCCCACTGAGACTCTCTTTGTGCCTTACACATGCACACGCACGTACGCATGCACACACACCACTTGCACATCTCTTGACGGCTCCCGTAGCTGCTGTGAGTCGTGCTCGCCCTGAGCAACACTCCTGCTGTGGCTGTTCCAAGAAGGAAGCCTCCAGCAGCTCCCAGCTAACCTCTCCAGGCCCCCGAACCTGCCCCGTCTCCTGCACGGCGAGCCCCCACTCTCAGGCCCTGTATCCACCCTCCCACTCCTTTGCTTCAGTGCGGGGGTCTCAGAACCCACGGGTGCCCCTCTGAGGCCTGGCGGTGGCCTGCAGCCTGAAGACAGCAGTGTGCCCTGAGCTGGGCACTCTGGCCACGGGGCCAGGACCTTCACCAGCCAGCGTCAGGCAGCCTCCACCGTGGACGCCTTCCGGGTCCAGCCCCGAGCGCCCTGGCTGTGGTCACTGCCCAGGAGAAACTCCCGGCTTTGCGGAGCGGAGGGAGAGCCCTGCAGGGGCAGCTGGAGGGTCAGACGTGGCCCGTGTCGTCTCGCCCCTGCCCTCGGCCTGCGCTCGCGGGCTGAGCCGGACAGGCCCGGGCAGCAGCAGGGGATGTGCGGCGTCTTGTGTCCCGAGCTGAGTTGGAGGTTCTGGGTCAGTTGGGGACAGTGTGAGCCTGCGGTGTGTGGGGGGGCGCTGGAAGGCCAGCGGCTGGGAGGCTGTGAATAACTCAGACAGTCCAGGCAAGAAGTGATGGGGCGAAGGCCAGCCCGGTGGAGTTCCAGGCTGCTCCTGCGACTGGACACCTCCTGGAGCCAAGCGTCTGCCAGTGTCCCCAGCTGGTGCCCAGGGTCACCTCGACTGCCCGCCTGAGTGCTGGCCAGCGTCGGGCCAGGTCAGCCCAGGCCTGAGCCGCAGCACTGACCACCTGCTCTGGACCCCGGGTCCTGGGGATCCCGCAGCCCTCACATCCTGAGACACCGAGGGAGGACCAGCGGGGCAGGGCCAGCACCCACTTGCCAGGCCAGCCTTTTATCTCCGATGAAACAATTTCTGAGCCAGCCGGGGCAGGAGGGAGGGCCCGACTCGTGCTCTGGACCACACCGCCGGCATCCTCCCTCTCAAGGCCAAGGGCAGACAGCAGCCTGGCCCAGGCCCACACGGGGCCCTTCTGGGAAGCGGAGCCGCGGTCTATTTCTGCTCTCTGACAGCACAGCAGAGGCAGCCGCTGTGACTTATCTCTGCCGCCCACGGGCGAGGCCACAGGAGCAGCTTTGTGCCCTTGGGCTCTGCGGCCTCCGCAAGGGCCGGTGGGGGAAGGGCTTTCACGAGCCCCCAGCCCTCACCCCCGCTCTGTGAGCCAAGGCGCCTGAGTCAACACCCCCCAGAAAGTCCCCAGGACCCCTGCCAGCCAGCCTCTTGACCCGAGCCCAGACGTCCCCGGAGATGTTTTCCACATGCCCACGCGGGGTCCTCGCTTCCTTAGGCTACGGCACCCAGTATCATTTGGGGGTCCTCCCACGGCCACCCCAGCACTTCCAGCCCCGGGCAGACAACGAGCATTAGCACAGAAATGAGAGCTTGGAGGAGGGGCAGGGCTTGAAAGAGCCAGCAGGATGCAGGGTAGCGACGTGGATGTGATGGTGGCTGTGACGGCTCGCGTGCAGCCACCGCGTCCTCCTGGGCCTCCTGTGACAGCAGTAGCCCTTCTGCAGCCTCTGGGTGAGCCTGCTAGAAACTCAAAGAGCCCCAGGGCCGGCAGGCCGGCTGCCCTCCTCGGATGACATGCCTCTCTCCCCAGGGCCCACCAGGAGTGGTGCTGCTGCCAGACCGGGCAGGGCTGAGGACACCACGCTGCGGCCCTCCGTGACGCCAGGTGACCCCAGTGACCCCAGCTGAGGTCTCCAAGAGCTGATCTGCTGGCTCTCAGCTGCCACCTCCCGCCTGGTGTGTCCTGGCTGGTCCCAGGGGCCAAGCCACACGGTGCAGCTGAGGCCGCCCCACGGAGGCCCACGCCGGGGTCACCGGTGGGTAACACGGCCACGTGTGGGCCACGTCAACTCGGGTAACCCGGAGCTGTGCTCCCACGGGGGGCTCTGCAGCAACGGCTCCCTCTGCTTGTCGGATCAAAGCCTGACCCCTCCTCCTCCGGTCCACGGCACGGGGTGACCCTTGGTGGTCTGCAACTTCCGCCTCCAAATCAGGTCACAGGCTAGTTAGGGCACTTCACATCGGGCACCCGTCCAAGATTTCCATAAATAGAGAGACGGCCATGTGGTCTGCCTTATTTTCCACCAGCACAAACATGAACGTGGGAGAGGCAGCTCCCACTCTGGTCCCCAAAGCTTTCCTGGGGCTGGTGACACGGACTGCAGCAAATCCAGACATGGGCGTGATCGCCAGCCGTTGAAGCTGGTGCCCAGGAGTAAGCTGACGTGTGACAAGCGTTCTCACTACACTGCAGAGACACTGGGTCAAGTTAACAGGACACTATAGATACACAGGTGACCTCATCTTCATCACTTTTCTGGAAGTAACTTTTACACAGGGCATAATGCACACATGTTCAGAGCACAATCTGATGAGTCAGTAACTGGATATACCCCATGACCACGACCACATTCAAGACAAGGCTCCAGAAAGTTCTCTCAGGCCCCACCCCCATAAGCAACCCCTATTGATTTCTGTCACCATTCATTAGTTTTGCCTCTTCTTGGACTTAATATACATAGTGTTATGCAGAAGACACTATTCTGTGTCTCTCTTCCTTCACTTAACAGATTTTGAGTGCATGCCCCTTTTCATTGCCTAGTAGTATTCCACTGTGTGACTATAGCACTGATTTTCCATCCAGTCTTCGGTTGAAGGGTATTTGAAGTTTTGGAGTTTTTTTTTTTTCAGTTATAGCTATTATCAACAAAGCTGCTATAAACATTTTTTTACGATTCTTTTTCTGGACATGTATTTTCACTCCTCTTGAGTAAATGGAATTTCTGAGTCATACAGTAGATATATATTTAATTTTATAAGAAATGGCCAAGCAGTTTTTCCAAGTGGCTGTGCAGTTCTGCAGTTCTGCAGTTCCCGAAGCAGCATTGGAGAGGTTCCAGCTGTTTCCCATCCTCATCCTTGTTAGGTGGTGTTGTGTTTTTTAATTTCAGCCACCTTGTCGGTGAGAAGTGCCATCTCCTTGTGGTTTTTATTGCCTGTCCCTAAAGACTAATGATGTCTAATGATTTCTAATGGTGTTGATTTTTGTTATTGATTAGGAAGGACCTTTATATGTTTAAGACAAAAGTCCTGTGTTAGGTATAGGTACTGTGAAACCTTTCCCCCTGTCTGTAGGTTGTATCTTTCTTTATCAGTGTCCTTCCATGAGCAGATGCTTATCATGTTAATGAAGGCTAATTGATCAGTTTTTCCTTTGGTTTTATTGCCTTTTGTGTCCTCCCTAAGAAATTCATCTCCTCTGTTTTCTTTTACAAGTTTTACAGTTTACATTTTATACCTAATGCATGGGTCTATGATGCAGCTCAAAGCTTTTTGTGCAGTGGGAGCGAAGGGTTGAAGTTCATTTTTTCTCCATCTGTTTATCCACTTGTTCCAATCATTTGTTGAGAAGCTTCTCCTTTCCTGACTGAACCGCCTCAGTGCCTCCTAGAAAGTCAATTAACCATAGTGGTTTCCCAACATTGTGATGTACTAAATGTCACTTAATTGGACATTTGGAAAATGGTCGATTTTATGTTATGTGAATTTCATCTCAATTTAAAAAAAAAAAAACACAATTAACCACATATCTGCATAGCCTCATATCTGGGCGTTCTGTTCTGTTCCATTGATGTAAACGTCTGTGCTTACACCAAATTCCCACTCTCCCAGTTACTGCACCTGTACTATTAGTCCAGAAATTAGGTAGTGTGAACCCTCCAACTTTGTTATTCTTCAAGAGTACTTGGCTAAGTGGGATTCTTTGCATTTTCACGTACCTTTCAGAATTGAGTCAACTTCTATAAAATGACTCCAGATTTTGATTCAGAATGGATCAATTTGGAGAGAATTAACATTTTAACAATTATATGCATCTTACCATCCATGAACAGGGTATGTCTGCACTTATTTACATCTTCAGCTTCCCTCAGCAATGTTTTATAGTTTTTAGCAGATAGGTTTTAGTGTACTTAAATTTATTCCTATGTATTTTATTTTTGACACTATTGTAGTAAGAGTTTTAAATTTTATTTTTCTAAGTATTTGTTGCTAGTATATGAAAATACAATGGATTATTTATGTTGACTTTGTATCCTGTGAACTTCCTAAATTTATTTATATCTAGAGTAGGGTGTTTTGTGGTTGATTTTTTTAGGATTTCCCATGTAAACAATGATGTTTGTGAATAAAGACAGTTTTACTTCTTTCTTTCCAATATTTATGACATTTATGCCCTTGACTGCCCTAGGACGCTGGCTAGGACATACAGTACAATGTTTACAGAAGTGGTGAGGACATACATTCTTGCATTATTCCTGATATTAGGGGTAAACCACTCAATATTTCAGTATTAGTATGAAAGTTATTAACAGAATTAGTATTTGTAGTAAGTTGTAAGTTTCTGTAGATGCCCTTTAGCAGATTGAAGACTTTTCCTCCCACTGCTAGTTTGTGAGAATTTTTATCATACATTGCTGTTGAGTGTTGTCAAATGCTTTTTCGGCATCTATTAAGATGAATATATTTTTTCCTTTTATCTGTTAATGTGCTGAATTGCACTGATTGGTTTTTGAATGGTAAATTAACCTTGCATTCCTGTGATAAACCTCACTCAGTCCCTATATATTATTTTTTTTATATGTTCCTGGATTTGATTTTCTAATTTTTAAAAAGTAATTTTGCATCTCCGTTCATGAGGATATTGGTCTGTCAATGTCATTTCTTGTAATGTCCTTCTCGTGTTTGGTATTAGGATCATAAAATAAGTTGAAATGTGTTCCTTCCTCCTCAATTTTCTGAAAGAGTTTGTGTAAAATTGGTACCATTTATTCCTTTAATGTTTAGTAAAATTTAACAATTAAGTCATCTGGGCCTGGAATTTTCTTTGTGGGAAGGTTTTTGATGAGAAAATCAATTTCCTTAATATACATAGGGCTATTTATACTTTCTATGTCTTCTAAGTGTCAGAGTTGGTAAATTAGGTCTTTGAAGGAATTGTTCTTGTCTCCTAATCTGATGAATAGAGAATTTAGGGTTGACAGTTTTTCTTTCAATACTTTGAAAATGTAGTTCCATTGTCTTCTGGCCTCCATTGTTTCTGATGAGAAGTCAGCCATTACTTGTACTATTTTCCCCGTAGGTCATGAGGTTTTCTCTGAGTGCATTCAAGAGTCTCTCCTTATCATTAGTTTTTAGCAATTTGACTGTGGTGTGCCTAGGCGTGATTTTCTTTGCATTTATCCAGTATCAGGCTCATTGATCTTGAATCTGTAAATCAGTGTTTTTCACCAAATTTAGGGGAATTTCTGTGTTTTTTCCCATATATTTTGTCTATCCCATTCTCTATTTTCTTTCCTTTTGTAACTCCCATTACAAGCCTATTAGACTTCTTGATAATGTCCCACAGGTCCCTGAGGCACTGTTAATTTATTTTTTCTCTCTCTCTTTCTTTAAGTTTGGTCATTTAAAAAAATCTATCTTCAAGTTTATGTTTTCTTTTTCCAACTCCAATCTTTTGTTAAGCCTATCCTGTAAATTTTTCATTTTAGAAATATTACACCTCAGTATTAAAATATCTATTTGGTTGTTTTTATAGTTGCCCTTTTTCTGTTGAGATTTCTTCCATCTATTCATTCATTTTAACCAATTTTCACATAATGCCTTGAACATATTAATAGCAGTATTTTAAAGTGTTTTTCTGCTAATTCCAACATCTAGGGCAAATTGAGTATATTGAGTAAATTGAGTAATTGAGTAAATTGAGTATATTTATATTGATTGCTTGTTCTTTTGTCCATGGCTCACATTTTCTTGTTTCTTCACATGTCTAGTAGCTTCTATTGTTTATTGGATATTATTGATGATACATTGTTCAGACTCTGGGATCTATTCTCTCTCTGAAGATTATTTTCATTTTATAAGCAGTTAATTTACTAGATAATCACCTTGAACTTGTGAAGCCTTCATTTAAACTCTTGGGATAAATTTATTTTGACTTTTTCTTTAGTTTTAGGGAAAATTCTTAGTCCTGGGACATAGTCTTTGCTCCTTAGTTGTGACCTTTCTGGGATTTCAATGGAAAGCGCAAGGTTTTTGCCGAGGCCCCATAACTGGACAGGATTTCGGCTCCAAATTCTGGCACTTCTGTAGTAGGCAGCAGCTGAAATTTCAACTCAGCTCTTCCAGCTGTGATTTCCCACCAAACTTCTTCAAGTCTCCCCTACAAGTGTCAGCAAGGATTGAGGGGAGTTTACATAAGATTTGGGGCCACCTCTTCTGTGGCTGCCTGTTTTCTTGAATTTCCCTCTTCAATTTCCAACCGCTCTGGGGGCCCAAACGCCACTCTGACACTTCAAGCTAATTACACAGCACTTTGCTTCAGTTCCATGCACCCTGCACTATGGAGACTGGAGGGTGCCCTCAGCCTGAATTTCCTGCAGTTTCTGTCTATTTTGGGCTGTGCCCCAATGCCTTAAAATATGTTGAATTTTTGTGTGTTTATTTATTCAAAATTTATAATTGCTATCTTAAGGAAAACTAGCCCAATACAAGCTACTGATATTTCACCATGATCAGGCTATATAACTTTTTCCACAAGCCTATAGAATGGGATATACTGGCTGGGCTCGTGCGCTTGTCGGGCAAGACTCATTGTACGAGGACTGTTTGTGGTTGAAGCTTCCTCCTCTTTCCCTCCTCCTCCTCCATCTTCCGACTCTCGTCCCCTGAGGTCACCTGTGAGCCTGCATGCTGGGGACAGCTTCATCAGACATTCACAGGTCACTACCCAGGAACCCTACCACAACCTCTAATTTATGAGGCTGGGACCACCACAAGAAATAAGGTCACCCGCGTCCACAGTCAGGGTTCTGAGCTGCAGAGATGTTTCTAGTGGCCTTGAGAGCTGTATGGGAGCCAGATTACAGCAGCGGATGAAGGGGCCCTTGACTGCCATGTGGGGAGGGAGCCATGATTCTGCCCTTGACCAAGGGCAAGCACCACCCTCCCTCACCCCAGGCCCCAGCCTGTGCCCGCAGCCCTGAGCAGGAGAAAAAAGACAGAAAACATAGCTCAAGAGACCCAAGTGTCTCCTCCCTCTACTTCCCAGAGAACTGACAGGAGAACAGAAGGAAGAGCCTCATGGGGCAAAGAACCTTGGCAAGGACCATGGGCCTGAGGAGGGAAAGCAGAGAGGGGGACACTCACAGCTGGGACCCAGCACTCGACAACACGAGACTGCAGCAACGTGAGCAGATGACCACTGGCCTCTGACAGACACTGGGGCTGGTCAGGGTCCGGGGAAGGTAACCTCAAGGAGCTCACGCTCCAAGAATTAGGAAGAAGGCCTCCAGGTTGGGAGAGAACCCTCCATGGTTACCGACACAGCAGGAAATATTAGCATCACACTCTCATCCAGGACTCCAGATGCAATAGGCAACCGGATAGCCACTCGGACTTCAGAGGAGTGACCACAGGGTTCTCTGTTCTCTTGAACCAGAGTATCCACGCGAGGTGACAAAGAGAGATGTGCACAAATACAGGACTCGGAGAGCATCCTGGAAAACGCTGCTCAAGTAAAAGGTCAGATGAACAAGAACTGGGTGAAAATGAAGATTACAGATAAAAGAAGGTATGATACAAAAGGCGAGACGGTAGGGACCCAAACCAAAGAATCACACGTGAATGTTTAGACAATGAACATGCTTATGGAATAGAGTGCAAATGCCAAAATAGTTATTGCAACAAGGCATAATGAATAAAATATACTCACAAAATAAAGCTCGAGAAGCCCGTATGACTGAAACGTAATGTGAGGGCTGGAAGCAAGGAAAGGAGAAAATTAAACATGCTAAAATCTCTCATTCTGTAGGAGGTGAAAAACATTCATTGATATAGTATTAATGCTGGAGGAGAAATAGGGCGTAAATATGTGGATTAAATCTTAAGGTAGCCACTAGTAGGAAAAAAAAATGCTTCATTTTCAAATAAAGAAAAGAATAAGCAAGAAAATCTTGAGCAATGAAACAAAAGAAATTAGAATAATAATAATGATGATAAAGCATGGAAATGTTAAACAACCGGAAACATAATGAGGTGATAAAAAGAAGACAAAAATAGAACCTTATTATAATAAGACCCAGAGCGGGCACCAACTATCAAATGGGCCCAAAGATGAAATCCAACTCGCTTTTGTTACAGGAGATGGAAATCAAACAGGACCAGGTTGAACCTGCAGAGCACAGGTGAGCCAGTCCCAGTGGGGAATCCACGGCACAGCCCTCCCCGTGGGCGTACCAAGCTGGGTCCAGTGGGTCTTCCTACCTACACAGCGCAGCATGGAGCTGTGAGCCAGGTAGAAGCACAATAAGAAAAGGACAGGGGTGCAAGTACTACCCTATGAAAAAAGTACAAGACCACTTGGAAATGTGTAAAACGGCATCAAAAGCTTTTCTTCATGTTCAAATTGGAATTCAACAAGTCGTCGACATTTGCTATGTGCCCTGCATGTTACTGTGCAATTTACCATCACAGGCTCTGACTTCATCTTCCCGACACATCCCTCACAATTCCTCTTTCTGTTTTGGACACATGGAGGCTGAATTTCAGCAGCATCCCTCGCTTGCCAGAAGTAGCTCTCAGGCCCTCCTCCCCAACACCTCCCCACCCCGGCATCCTGTGAGCCCAAGTCAGACACAGGGACTTAGAGAGCTTGGAGGCGGTCAGCCTTGGAGAGGCCCAAAGTAGGTAAAACAATGAACGAAATGTTTTAATACAGTGCTGTGATTAAATACAGTTGGCTCAGTGGGTGGTTCCGACTGTACACCCCACAAACACATCAGGCAGATTTTTTCAAACATCTGTGAATCATTTAATTACATCTACCTGGGAGAGTTCGTTTGGGGCATTAAAGCAGACCCTGGATCAAAAGGAACATCTTGAAAATTAAATTTTTTTAAATGTTGAAATCATTCAGGCCAGGGTTCTCTGACCAATAAAATTAGAACTTGATCACAAAAAGAGGAAAACAGAAGAATATCAAACCATTTGGGAGCTCTGAAAAACATTTAACTCTTTGCTCAAAGAAGAAATAAAAAATCGTAACAAAACTGATAAAGTCATGAGAGCCACAAGGCCACAGACCAAAACTTATGAGATGAGGCTGAGGATGTAATTAGAAAGAAAGAAGTAAAATTAACTAAATATTAAGCATAAGGATAGCAGCTAAATAAATAATGAGAAAGCCAGAGAATGTAAGCAGTAAAAGTAAAAGCAGATATTACTAAAACAGAAACTGAAGATAAATGGGTAGAACTGATACACAAAGTCAAGAGCAGATGTTTTAAAACCAAACAGAATCGAAAATAAAAGAGATAAATCTTTAGCAAGACTGGTAAATAAAGAAAAAAGACAGAAACCATAAATGTATACTGTCAGGAAAGGCTTAACCAGACACAGAAAAGATTTTTATTTTTTTTTTAATTCTAAAGAATGTTGTATATAACTCTGTAGAAAGCAATCTTACAATATCCATAAACTAAATGATTTTCTAGGAAAATATAAACTACCAAAAATGACTACTGAAGAGATAAGACAGCCATAAAGATGGAAAACCTTAAAATATTGAGTTATTTAAAAAATTTCCCCAAAAGACTCCGTATTCAGTTACAGATATGTCTGTGATTTCAAATCAAAAGTACTTGTGATACCAAAACAGGCAGAACACAAAAAAATAAAACCAAAGACACATTTCCCTTATGAAGAAATATAAAAATTTAAAATTCTGCAGATTATTAAAATAATTATGCACTCTGAACAAGTTATAATAATCCTGAGTGATATTTGTTACCATAAATCATCATGTGACGAGATCATGGCAGCCCCAAGCCCCACCCTCACCTCTTACCTTCCCAGACTCCTTCTAGTAAATGGCGGCTTTCTGAGAGATTCCTGCAAATGAAATCTAAGCAGAAACCCTTCTGGATGAGGCTTCCAAAGAAAACTTCTATTTTCCTAATAACAAAGAACAACTTACTCCTTTTGCCTTTGCCTTCCTGGACTTCAGAGATGATGCATGGAGGTGCAGCAACCACATTGTAACAATGAGGACAATTGCCACATGCAAAATCTAGTGGAGGTATAAGACAGAAAGAACCAGTGTCCTTGATGGTGCTGTGGAATCAACCATGGGCGGCCTCACTCCATCTTATTTTCTGTCTTATTTTTATATTTATCTTTAAATATCCTTAAATATATTAATAATCTATTATTATGTATCATATTATATATTTAAAATATTTATATTTTGTCTTATTTTCACAAGACAAATATAACTCTTTTTTATATAAGTCACTATCTGTTCTTCTGTTACTTGTAGTCAAATCCTAACTATTAAGTTTTTATTCAACAAATATCCATTGAATATTGAATATTGAATGTTGAATATTTGTGGTGAACATGGGATTTCCAGTTTTGTATCTTGAAAGACATACAACAACATGTGATGAAATCAGACTTGGTTTTTAAGTCCTTAGTAAGAAGTGTTGATCTCAACCTGATGGATTGGAGTGAACCAGTGACACTCACCAAGCCATGATGAGCGCCTTCTGTCTATTAACTCACTGACGATGGTGTGATTGTTACCTTCATTTTACAGGTGAGAGGGCTGAGGTCCAGAGAGCTGAGTAACCTGCCCGAGGACACACAGCAGGCATTAGAGAGCTGGAGGTCGGCCCCAGCAAAGTGGCTTCGGCCCCTGATGACACGGCCCCTGGCTGCCGGGGTGAACACCCACAGCCTTGGGCTGGCCTCTTGTCCCCTCCATGCTACAGCCCAGAGCAGCAGGGCACAGAGAGGCCAGTGGCTGGATCCAGCCTGCACAGCCAGCAAGAGGTGGGGCTGGCGTCAGCCCCAGGCAGCCAGGATCCCCAACCTTCGCTGTCCAGGCTGCAGAGACGGCTAAGGAAGGAGGACCCACGAAGCGTGGGCAGGGGTCCAAGAGGTACTCAGAGGTCTTCCACAGCAACACCTTGGCTTCACAAGTGCCAAGGGAGGGGTGACTCCCCAAGGTCACAGGACAAGCCGCAGGGAGCCTAGCACTGCGATGCCCTCCTTGCAGAGGCTCCTGTGGGCATGGTTTCCTTCTCCCGCCCCAGAGGTCCAGCCAGGGATGGCTCTGCACCACCCCCCCCACTAGCACCACCTGCTCAGGCCAGGTCTGACCTCATCCACGCATCACCCCGGGTGGAGGCACCCAAACCCCGAGAGCAGACAGAGTGGGTGCAGAGCCCTTGCTCCCTCTCCTGTGCCGCCAGCAATTCTCAGAAGATCCCCCCCATGATTCAGCTACTGAGGTTACTTTCAAACACTACATTTTATTTCATCAAAAGACAACAATGAGGGTGAAAAGCAAAGCGCAGACTCAACTTAGATATTGACAACACATAGATCTGACAAAAGTTTCACATCCAGAATGGAAAAAGAACTCAAGATCAGAAGAAGAGAGACAAGTGAATGGAAAAGTGGGCAAAAGGCTCGAAGAGGTGGTTTTGAGAACCAGGGGTGTTCCAGGGGTTCAAATGCATATGGAAGGGCACCTGGCCTCACACCCCACAGGGAAGAGCAAATTCAAAGCACACACACGAAGAACGGCTGAAACGACCAAACAAACATACCCCATGTGGAGATGTCGAGCAATCAGAATCCTCGTACAGCAGTGACAGGAGCCTAAGTCGTCAACACCGCTTTGGAAAACAGTTTGGAAGCATCTGCTTACAGCTGGGGTTTGCATATTGCATGACTCAGCAGTTTCATGCGTATGTATATAAATACTCCCAAAACAAATGCACGTGTCTAGGCATCAGGAGGCTGTTGACAGTGTGTGAGCATCAGGAACCGTAAAGCCACGAGTGGTGGTTGCCCGGCTCCGTCTATTCATGCACTGGAATATTATACGGCAATGAAAAATCCCAGACTTCCGCTCTACACAGGAAGCATAAACCTGACAAACGCTGTGCTGTACAGGACGAACCTCACACAAAACGCTACATCCCGTGTTAGTCCATGTATAAGAGGTTTGAAAACAGGCAAGACTCCTCTCTGGGAATGGGGTTGCTTTAGGAGGTGGAGGGAGCCTTCCCGGAAGCTGGAAACGCTCCATATCGTGACCTGGGTGCTGATTACATGGATGTGTTTACTTGGTGAACATCCATGGAGCCGAGCGCCTCTGCTCTGTGTGCTTTTCTGTGTGGATGACTCACTTCAGAAACTTAAAATGCAAAGCTTACCAACAATTGAAAAACAAAACAAAACAAAACTGATTTATACTCCAACCAGGGAAAGACTCTATTGAATTCCCCTTTGAAAAAAGAATGGGCTGATCCTTTTGAACCTGAAACAGCAGCAGCAGCAAACCCTACCGTTTTGCTTGCAGAATGCAACATCTGTCTGTGGCCTGAACTAATACTGTGTGCCCAGCATTTATTCAACCACAGGAGCAGAGCTGCGTTGGCGGGGAGGGGACGACCCAGGAGCCGCACCTCATCAAGGCTCCGGCGGGTCTGGCCTGAGTCTAGGGTGGGGCAGGGGGTGGTTATGGTGCCCACGGAGAGGGAGAGGCAGAAGGAGAGAGCTGGAAGTAAGCCCTGAAGGATCTGACGTGCTCGCAGAGTCACCACTAAGAGGAGCCTCCAGCTTGTACGTGGGCACGTACCCCACGCCCGCTGGCAGCCCCAGCCCCCGTACGGCTCTTCGCCCCCAGGCCTGCGTGCAAGAGCCTCCCCTGCAGGGTTCCTGCTGGCCCATTTATGGACAGGGGGCGGGGGGTGGCAGGCTGACAGTGTCATTTTCGAAAAACTCAGTGAAATACATTTTGAGCTTGGCTGCAGTACAATGGTTGAAAACCCTACTTGACATGCCACTTGGAAGGAAGGAATCTAACCTGAGCAAAAGGACTTCAGGTTGACAGTGGGGAGTCTTCTGGTTGGGCGTCCCCAGGCCACCCTGGAGGGTTCCAGCCCCTCAGCTTTGAGGGGTGCATTTGTTTGGAAAAGGGCCCATTGCTTGGGTTAACACAAGACCGAGTGATGGCCAGATTGGAGGGAAATCAACCTTGAGCTTCCGGATCCAGCCCTGGTCCAGCCACAGCCTCTCCCTTCTGCCCCCACCCAGCCTGCATCGCCTCCCAACCAACACTGCCCAGAAGCTGACATGGCCAGGTGTTTGGGGAAGGCTCCCCTCCCAGACCCAGGCCATGGGGGCTGCAAAACCACCTGAGCGGGAGGTGACTTGTGTCCCCAGGTCTGGGTGAGCCTCCTCGGCAGCAGGGAGAACTTGTAGGAGGCCCGCTGGAGGCGGGGAGGCCCGAAAGCACCAAGGTGGTCAGAGTAGAAAGGAGGGCATGAGCTGGACGTGTCAGAAGTGGAGGAGAGAAGTCAAGGTGACCGGGGACATTTGGTTGTTTCTATATCTTGGCTGTTGTGAGTAATGCTGCAGCAAACCTGGGACGGATGAATGGATGAGGAACACATGCTATGTTTAGACAACGGAATATTACTTGGGCTTAAGAAACAAGGACATCCTGCCATTTGCGACAGCATGGATGAACCTGGAGAACATTATGGTAAGCGAAATAAGTCACATAAAACACAAAAGGACAGACACTGCATGATCTCACTTACATGTGGAATCTGAAACAGTCTAACTCCTAGAAGCAGAGAGTAGAATGGTGTTGCCAGGGGCTGGGGGGAGGGGAGATGGGGAGATGTCCTGCAAAGGGTACAGAGTTTTGGTTACTCTAATGCATAGCAATGCGACTATAGTTAACAATATTGCATACTTGGAATTTGCTGAGAGGGTAGATCTGAAGTGTTATTACCACAAAAAAAAAAAATAGGAAAGGAAAGAAGAAAGTGTAATTTGGACCGACTCCATATTGGATCAGTTTCTGCTTTTACTTTAACCTTCGTGTTCTCCTGCTTTTGCTACAAGTTAAGAATGCTGCCTATAGCCTGAAATATACAGGATTGCCCATGCTCAAGGCTCTGACCTTTAAAGGTATAACACTTTTATTCATATAGAGATAAAAAGTTGCAGAACAGAGAATAACACTTATCTTGGAGGTTTACAGGTACATCCTGACCTGACCTACATGGGCAGCTGCAAGAACAAAGGGTGCCGACACCAAGAAGTCTGCAACAACCAGCCACGCCCCCTCCCCTTTTAGTATGAAAGACTCTGAATTCTAACTTGGGTGAGATGGTTCTTTGGGACACTAGCCCACCATCTTCTTGGTCTGCTGGCTTTCCAAATAAAGTCGCTATTCCTTGTCCCAACAACTTGTCTCCTGATTTACTGGCCTGTTGTGCGGCTAGCAGAATGAGCTTGGACTCAGTAACAGAAAGAAGGAAGGAGGGAGGGAGGGAGAGAGAGAGAGAAAGAGAAAGAAAGGAAGGAAGGAGGAAAGAGAGGGAGAAAGAAAGAAGAAAGGAAGGAGGGAGGAAGGGAAGGAGAGAAAGAGAAAGAAAATGGTAACTGTGGGAGGTGATGGAGTGTTACTTAGCCTGATTGTGGTGATTTCACAGTGTGCATACATGTATCAAATCATGAAGTTGTACACTTTAAATGTATCTAGTTTTTTAAATTATCAATTATACCTCAATAAAGCTGGAAAAAAAAAGTTGACTGGGGATTTCAGAGTGGGAATCAAGCTCCCCTTCGGCCCAGGGTCAGCCGTGGGACCCGTCCTCCCTAACCCAGCCTGGGTTTTACAGACCCTGCTGGGCAGGGCTTCTTTTACTTTAAGGACTAACTCATTATAGAATCCACAAATCCAGGGAATTTTTTCCTAGTTGACCAGATGTTTAAGCTGAAGCATTGATTTTTATTTCAAGCCCCCAATGAAGGGTCAGCAGTTCCTTCCAAAGACTAGAAACGGCACATCTCCCCACACTGCCTGGTCGGTATTAATTACACGGACACACAAGAATATTATGTGCTCTGATTAAACTTGTATAATTTAGCCAACTTGTTTTCTGTCCGTGAAGAGTATTTTCTTAATTAGGTGATGAATCACCTTGGCTTTGGCGTTCCAGTGTTTTTCTTCTTCCGGAAAAGTTCATTTTAATTCTGTGAGTGGTTCCGTGGCAAGTGTCCTACATGGGAGGGAGCCGCTCCGAGGCTGGGTGGGAGGAGCTGAGACCCTCTCGTCCGGGGTTCCCAGGAGGAAACAGGCAGCCCTGCCCTGGTGACCAGAGAATCTTCGCTCAAGTGGGTCAGGGTGCGGCGAGTCGGAGGGGACCCCAGGGCGGAGGTTTGCAGGGACCGAGGTCTGTCCTCTCTGCACTGAGGGCTGAGTCGGGGGCTGCGTGGAGCAGGGGCTGCCTCGCAGGCACCGGGACCTCAGGTCCAGGATGTGATGTGTGCAGCCCGGGTCCCGGGGCCTCACACGCCTGCCTGGCTCTCGTGGGCTGCGGGCCTCCGGGGCATCTCCGTCCAGGCAGGTGTTTCAGGGTGACCTGGCTGGTAATCCCAAGGCCCCGTGTCCTGGGTCCAGCAAGCTCTATAGAATGGCTGCACACAGGAGCTGCAGCAGGCAGAGTGTCCCTCCTGGGTGGGCCCAGGCCGAGGACCAGCGGCCTGATCCACCCCCCCTTCCTCGCCAGGAGCCCCAGAGGGTGGGCTTCCGGTCCAGTGCTCCAGGGTGAGCGACAGGCCCTCCCGACTCTTCCCGGCCCTGCCCTCCCCGCCTGACCCTGTGCTTCCTGCGGGCATCAAGCTGAGGGAGGGGCTTCCTCTGGGAGCCCATCTCCCCGGGGTCCATCGTGGGCTTCTCTGAGGTCAGACAAGAAACTCAGGGACCTCAGTGTGCCGTCCTCAGCTGCTCAGAGCCTGCCCTGGGGGTGGGAACTTGGTCTTCCCCACGCAGAGAGTGTGTCAGGCCCGGGGCCAGGATTAGAGACACCTCATTTCATGGTATAAAGAGCTCGGGTGAGAATTATGGCTGGGAACAGAGCCTCACCACGTGGTGTGATTTGGAACTGAGGGGCGACTCCATGAATGAATGAATGAATGAATGAATGAATGACGTGGGCTCCAGGCCGCCCTTCCCTCCGCAGGGTTGTGTCTGGAAGCACCTGAGGCCATCTGGGCGCTGATGCAAGCTGGGGGAGGGAGCAGAGAGGAAGTGAGGGCGAGGGGGCTCCCGGACCAGGAGAGGTAAGGGCAGGGATGCCCTTGCCAAGCCCAGGACCTTCCACCAGGGCGCACGCCGAGGGCACAGGCGACCTCTCAGAAAACGCCTATGACCTTGGGTGCAGGTGACCCACTGCGCAAGCCCTGAGGCCCAGAGACTCTGAGGCAACACTGACTGACTGCAGCCTCATGAATATTAACAACTTCAGGGCTGGGAAATATCCGCAAGGGAATAATTCGGGTGAAAAGGCAGGCGATGGGGCGGGTGAGGAAACATCAGTGACAGATCAAACACAAAAGATCAGCCCCCAGGAGGTACAGACCTCCAATCAGTGAGGCAAGTCCTCAGAAGGAAGAGAGAGGAACGGGGTGGGGGGAGACGGCTCGAAGAGGAGGAAGGCCAGTGCCCGGGAGACACCCGGCAAGATGCTGAGCCTCCCAGGGACGTGGCCAATGTGGGCGAAGCCCCAGAGCCGCCGTCCTGGCCGTGGGGTTGGCCGAAGTGTAGACGGCTGATGACACAGGTTTGCGGACAGGCGTTCACGGGCCAGAACAAAGCTTACGGCCTTGGCGCTGGGGACACAGCTGTGAGCATAGCAAAGTCCCCACCCGGGAGCAGCAACCTGGACAGAGCTCGTGTCAGAGGAGTTCACGGATGTAAGTGGACACAGTTCCCGTCAGGGCCTCCCAGCCGACGAAGATACACATATGTCACCATCTACCTAGGATGGACGACGTCTCTGTGCCACGGAGCACAGGTGAGATCTCTAAGACGTTTATGACTTGGAAACAGCCAACACACACGTGAGGTGTGACTACTGATGTAAACTAAGAGCACATTTGTGTGCAGACACCCTTAGGCGCGTGTAGATGCACCAAAGTGAGGAAACGCTCCTTGTAAGGACGCTTTACTCTAAGAGAGCAGCGCTGGGAGGGCCAGCGAGGCCACCGTGGGTTTCGTCCTTCGGTGCTCGTCTGCGTTGACGCTTGTTTGCAGTGAGTGCCCGTCCCTCTGCTGGGGTGTCCCCGAGCCTGCAGGCCTGGCGCTGGGAGTGGGTTCTTGCCTGACAGCGGGTCTCATCCTGGGCTGCGGAATCCTCATCGGCCACCCCTTCGAGGTGGCCTCCACGCTGCCCCTGCGTTCTGATCGCCCACCTTGAAGCCTTGGAGGCGGGTCGGTGCCCCCGTTTCACCATTTCACCAGGGGCCTACCCCCGGCCAAGGCCGCCCCGCGTGGCCCACCTGTTGGCCCTGGGCGGGGGAGGGGAGGCAGGCGTGCTGCTCAGACGCCCGGCAGGCCAAAGGCTCCTGGGCGACTTTCCCTTGTGGCTGTGTCATTGTTCTAGGACTGAAATACCTTTCAGCTCAGAAGGGAAATCTCTCCCTTTCAATCCTGCAGACCTTCTCCTTGCATCTTCCACTGCCCACTTCCCTTTCCTTTGAGCCAGTTTCAGTTGGTTTTCACTCATTCCCACAGAAGCCCCTTGCCGTGATCCGGAAAGCATCTCACCTGCGGAGAGATACGGCCGCGCCCCGGGGCCCCGGCTCGCAGGGGCCGCCCGACAGAAAGAGGCAGCTCTGAACGGTGGGCTCATCCTGCCACCGAGTAAAAACGGTCGCCTGAAAGTCGTCTGTCTCAACGGCACAATTCTCCATCAGAGTGCCTGGGCATTCAAAACCTTTTTTATTTAAAGAAAGTGGGGTGAGGGAGTACATTTTCAGCCAGGACTGGTTGCTTTCCATGCCCTAATACCCCTACCCCGTCAAGGAGGGGACAGGCGGGACACGCTCCCTCCTGCAGACCCCGTCCTGCCCCAGCCCTTAGTCGTCATTCACGGAGGAGGAAACAGGCCTGGGCAGCAGAGGGACAGACTTCCCAGAGGCCACGCCAGCCTGAGGAGCAGAGGGTCAGGTGCCCAGGAGCCGCCAGGCGCAGTCCTCGGCCAGCTCGCGGTCTCTCTCTCTCCCCCTCCTTCCCTCTCTCATTTTCTGGGTGCCTCCAGGGGCTGGACTGCTGAGGACCCCAAGATGAAGGGACCCAGGCCAGGCCTCAGAAGGGCCCCCGGCCCCGTGCAGACACAGGCCAGGGTCTGCCCAGGGAGGCGCAAGGCTTCGCATCCATGTCCAGGACCAGATGCAACGAGGGGGACCAAACAGAACCTCCAGGAGGGGCGGGGAGCCCAGGACTGGAGCTGCAGGTCTGTGGCCAGCTCCTCTTTCAAGATGGCTTTCCTTTGAACTACCGTGAGCTGTCATTTAATCAACACACAGAAGGTAGTCGGTTATGGTGGGAACTGTTCTTAACCAGCGTAATCTAACTCTTAGCAGAGAGGGATACTTTGTAGGTTGGTCAAAATTTAAACCCCCTTGGATTTGTGGCCACAATTAATGGAAGAGAAAGGGCAAGAGGCCCCCACAAGCCCCTTAGGTGGAAGCTGGGCCTCGGCCCGTCCTAGCCAAGCTCACGTTTCCCTGAGTTCCCACGGCCCCAAGGACTTCCAGAAACCGCACTTCTTTCCAGCATCTTCCATCTACATGAATGTCCCTTATTTGGGTCTACTTGTGACTTCTGCATTGCATGATTTCACGCCCGGAGCATCATGCAAAAGGGAATTAGTGCAATTTTGGCTAATCCCTGTCTAGACCTGCAAACCTCTCAGTGTGGCAAAGCAGCTGTGACACTGGGCCCTTTGGTCTGGGCGAGCGACTCCGGCCCCGGCAGCCCTCCAGCCTGCAGGGCTCTGGGTGGCCAGGCCTGCAGGGCTGTGGTGTGAGCCTTGGCCTTTGCGAGGAAGGAGAGGGGAGGAGGAGACCCTTTCCCAGAGTCTGTCCTTCTGGCCCTCCCGGGCAGGCCGTGCTGGGAGACAGCTGGGACCTCCAGGGCTGGAGTGCCCAGAGGCAGCTGCGGCCAGTCGGGAGATCCCCCCCCTGCATCTCAGCTGCCCAGCTGCCCAGGGAGGCAGGGACCACACGAGGGGCACTGGCTCCTCCCGGAAAGGGCCAGGGCAGCCCATGTGGAGTCACGGGTGGCCCTGAGTTGTGCGGCTGTGCCCACGGAGGCCCTGGTCAGCTCTGTCCCCAGCGGCCTGAGCTTTGGACCTGGAGCCAGGCTGTCCTGAGCGAGCCTGGCCTTAGTGCCCAGTGGTCTATTCTGGGACCCAGGCACGGAGGCAAGCCCTGGGGCAGGAGCCACCGTGCCCTCCGGGAGGGCCCCGTGTCCAGCTGCAAGGGCCTTGGCTAGGCGAGCGCTCTGCACATGGGGCAGGTGCACAGGCAGCAACTTTGGGAAACGAGGTCGTTTTTGCATTCCTCCACGTGACTGCCGCGCTGCCGGCGGGGGCGTCTGTCCAGGGCTCTGGTCTGCGACTCTGCGTGGCAGTGAGGCCCGCCGCTCGGGAACACGCACTGTCTCCGAGGCTCTGGCTAGGATCCAGAGACTGCGGCAGGCGCCCTGTGCCCGGGCCAGGCAGTGGCGTCTCCAAGGACCAGCGCAGATCCCCAGGGCCCCACCCCCTCCCCACCCCCCTCCCCAGGGGCTTCAGGAAGTTTTCTGGAAAGATCCAGGGAGCCACACTGCCCGCCAGGCTTTGGGAGGCTGGTCCCGGTCACACATTCTCATTTTCAAAGCCTGGGGGACTCCGACAGCCGTGGGCAGTTCGGGTTTCCTCCTAAGTGGAACTCGCTGAGGAGTCAGGCCTGATAAGAATGTGGTGCTGGGGGCTTCTGAGCCGAGCCGGGTCTGGTTTCTCCCCGGAGATAGAAGCCCATTGTCGGCTGGCTCTCCCACGGCGTTTCCCAGGGAGAGCAGGGCCCTCTGGGGGCCATGGCATCCCCACCCAGGCTGGGCGAGCCCCGGGGGCTTCAGAAAGATGAGCCGAGTGGGGCAGATCTGGTGTGACTGGGGGCTGGGAGTGTGGTAAAGTGACCCTCGGTGGCTCCTGGAAGCAGAGAGGAGGAGGGGCTGAGGGCCAGGGCGCCGCTGGGCACCAGAGCTGCTCCTGGCTGCCCACGCCCGGCCCAGCTGCCCTGGACAGAGGTCCACAGGGAACTCGGACAAGAAGCCTGAAGGGGGTCTTCATTTCTTCCTCCCACCTCTCACCTACACAGCCAGGCAGAGGCTTGGACAAGGGGGGTCTCAGCAAATGCTAAGGGGCAGATTTTTTAAAATAATGATTGCACGCTTAATTGTACAGTTCAGTGGCATCAAATACCTTCACAGTGTTGTGCAAACACCACCACTATCTACAGCTAAAACTTTTTCATCATCCCCAGCAGAAACCGTGTGCCCGTTAAACAGAAACACCCCTGCCCCTGGCCCTGGTACCTTCTAACTTACCTTCTGTCTCTATGAACTTGACTATTGCAGGCACCTCACGTAAATGGAATCGTATAGGACCTGTCCTTCTGTGTCTGGCTTATTTCACTTAACGTCCTCAAAGTTCATCCGTGTTGCAGCCCCTGTCAGAACTTCATTACCTAGGGTGAATAATACTCCACTGCGTGGATAGACCACATCTTCTTTACTCATTCAGCGGTCAGTGGACACCAGGGTTGCTTCCACCTATTGGCTACTGTGAGTCATGCTGCTGCAGACAGGGCTGTGCAAATATCTCTTCGAGATCCTGCTTTCAGTTCTCTTGGGTGTATGCCCGCAAGTGGAACAGCTGGGTCATATCGTAATTCTACGTTTCACCTTTTGAGAAACTGCCAAACCGTTTTCTACAGTGGCTGCACCATCTTACCTCCCCACCAGCTACCCAGGAGTCTGCCAGCTTCTCCACAACTTCACCAACGCTTGTTATCTCTGGGATTTTTTTGATAGTAGCTGTCCTAGTGGGTGTGAGGCGCCGTCTCACTGTGGTTTTGATTTGCATTTCCCTCATGACTAATACTGTCGAGCATCCTTCCATGCTTGGCCATTTGTGCATCTTCTTTCGAGAAACGTTTATTCCAGTCCTTTGAAGTGGCTGATTTTTTTGACTCAAATGTTCTGACTGATTTGGAACCAGTGTGGACACTGCCCATCCCCCCAGAGTGGCCAGACTGTCACCACCCCCAGGGCCACTTTCGGGAACTTGGCCAAGGACCGGAGGGCTGAGGGAGGGGGATCAGCCCCAGGTTCCCTGGTTTCTCAGTGGCGGCACAGCGGCGAGAACCCGCGGGCGGCGCTTTCTCACGGTTTGGGTTACAACCCAAGCGGCCGATGCTGGGATTAATTGGACGGATCAGAAATTACCCTTCTCTGTTTCTGCTTTTCACCTTGCTCTCTGGCAGGCACCTACTTCAGAATCGAAAAGGACTCCCTCCGCCCCTCCTGGGACGGCGCCTTCTCACAGCTACTGAACGCCAATTAATTTGTCTCATTTACATGAAAAAGTGCAGAAGATGTCTTTCTACATAATTAACTATATTTTGCAAGTCATTAAAATTCTGAAGCCCTGCCCACAATAGCACCCTATTCACCGGCAGAGATAAGTGCCGTCTCTGGGGGGAGGACCCAGAGAACCGGCCTGGCTGTTGCATATTCATGAGACGGGGCCAGGCTGCCATCCTGCAGGGCTCCTCTGGTGTCCCACTGGTTGAAAAGGTTTGTCCAGAGCTGCCCTGCCAGGGGAGCAGGGAGGGCCTGGGTGGGCCGTGCCCCCCAAGAGCTCAGGGTAGGGTCTCACTGCTGGGCAGCACCCACATCCCCAGGCCAGTGAAAAGAGCATCCCTTGCCTTCTAGAACCATCCATGGGTGCCCAGTGCAGAGGACAGAGCCCAGGTGCTCACTGAGGAGGTGGCCCGACTGTTTCTCCCGCCTCCTGTCCCAAAGGCCCGCCTGAAGGAGCTGCCTCTGGTGATTCCAAGAAGAGGGGCGCTTGGCCCACAGGGAAAGTGCCCCTCTCCTGCTGGAATCCAGTCTGCAGTGGGGGGACATCCCAGTGCACATGCCCTGTCCTGCACCGTGCCCGCCAGCACCCCCTTCCCGCCAGACCGCAACAGCACTATCTGTGCCGAAGCCCCCTTCTGTGGCCCAGATGTCTCATCCATCCTGGCCTCATCCTGCAGGATGAGGCTGACGTCACCTCCTCCTAGTGGCTTTGCCATCTTTAAAGAATGTCACACAGGTTAAGTCTTTACTGGACGCCTGGCGGTAGCCGTCCGATGAACGCAAGCTCCTGTCATAAAAACTTTCCTCTCAGGAGGCCCAAGACTCTGTGTTCTGTTGGGCCGTTTCTACTCAAGTGGAATAAAGCAGCTGCCACGAGAAGGGGGATCCAACTGGCCTGGTCAGCGGGCACCGCGTCGGGCTGCCCATCACAGGTCGCGCCCGTGCAGAGGGTCATCAGGAGCAAGGAGGCCTCATGAGGACTTGGCAGGTGACAGCCAGGAGGGCAGGGCCCTGGGGGCTTGGGGGCAGCCTGCAGGGCGGCCCACCGGGGACCGACGAGGGGCTGTGCTCCCCAGGGAAGGAGGGGGCATCTGCCACGTGGTCAGGGCCCCGACGCTGGCCCATGACCCCAAGGACCTTCGTTCCAGATGAACTAATTGATTGCTGGGCCTCATCCAGGAAATTTCATGAGCACAGTGGGGCTGGGGGCAGGGGATCCTGCCAATAACACGCCCCTCAGCTCTGGATCCCAGAAAGCTGTGTCTTTGGGCACTCCAGTTAACTTAATTGAATTGCCTTGCCCCCGAAGGAGGCTTTCTCAGTCCAGAAAAAAAAAAAAAAATGGGAATTGAAATTCAGCCCAGCGACAGTAAATGTGGAAAAACTGCTCAGCTCTACACAGAGACACGGCCAGGGTGACGGTGCACCATCGGTGCTCCAGGCAGAGTGGACCAGCTGGTGATCGGGCCCTGAGGCCACAGGAACAGCCTGTGAGCACAGCCTCTGGGGGGGACGTTCCAACAATGTGGCCAAACCCAAACCCACAGTGCACCTGCCCTTTGACCCGGAAACTCGGCCACCAGAACCTCTGAGGAGAAGGCTGAGAGAGTCACACCATGGACGCGACACTGCATGTCATTATCTCCATGTTATTGTCATGCAAACACCATCCTGAAATTGCTCTCCAGAGGGTTCGGTTTAGTAAACGATGAGGCCTGTGGTGCAGGTCTTCAGACTATCATGTGCTCCTGGAAAACCTACCCAGACGCAGAGCACGCTCAGCAAGGGCCCACAAGATCAATTTCAAAAAAGCTCGAAATGTTTATATGTATCAATATATCAACACGCAAGTGCACGCGCCGAAAACTCCCTCCTGTTCTGAGAGCTGCCCAGGAGCTCTTGACAGCAAGGGCCTCCCTGGAGGTCGGGACTGAGAGGGGGCGGAGGAGGGGCCCGGGCGGTGTTTGCCTGCCTGTTTCCTAGTCTAATTCCTTCCTCCCTCCCTTCCTTCCTTCTTACTTTCTGCCACTTCCATATTCTACCTTTTTCTAAATAAGAGGGTTAGCAGAGCCAGCCAGGAGACAGCACACAGGGCCCGGGGACTTTAGTGCCTTCAGACAAGGCTAAGGAGCCCCTGTCGGGCAGTCCCAGACCCTGGCTGGCTTTATCCCACCAGCCCGCCCAGCGCCCAAGCTCCTAATGCGTTCAAGAGTCACTTACCTGTTTGTTCATACCTCTTTTCAACAGACCCTGACGTGGCCCCCCTGGCAGGGCTGGGGAACAGGACCCCAAGACTCTCTGTCCTCAGGTGACCGGGGGTCTAGCCGGGAGACGAGGAGGGCTTGGAGGAAGACTGCCTGCTTTCTCAGGCTCCTCCTGCCCCGTCTCCGGGGAGGGGTGTCCACGTCCTCAGGCACAGATATCATGGGGCCTATGAGCTCCCTCCTCACCTGTCACCCCATCCCCACAGCTCACTCTTGAGTCTCCAGAGACCCCTGCCCCACTGGGCAATGCCGATGGCCTTGCAGAGGGGGGGCTGCTCCCACCCACTTGAGATGGGCCCTGGGTCCCAGTCCCGCCGGCCTTCCGGGCCTCCAAGGCCAGGTTTCGAGCATTCTCTCCAAGCAAGGAGCAAGAATGTCACCTGTGACGTTGTCCACTTGTAGCTCAGAATACTCAGTCCCTAGTTCATCTTGCCCTTTCTTCCCTAGGCTGTCCTGCTGTCTCATTAGGTATTCAAGTCAATAGCCTGGGGCTCCCCAGCTGCTCCCACTGCCCTGTTCCATCAGAGTGCTGCATCCCACGGACCAGTTCCACTGCCCTCGACCTCCCACTCTGTTAGAATGGGGCAGCACCGGGAAAGCTCGGAAGGCTGTCAGAATCCACATTGTAACTAATTTCAAGAAACTGTCAAGTTAGAGTGGTATCAAAGACCAATATCTATAACTACCTGAAAAATGCTGATAAAATGCTCCTTTCTTTTCCAATTACATACCTGTGTGAAGCCGGCTTTTCTTCTTATACTCCAACCCAGATAATATAAAACAACAGATCGAATGCAGAGGCAGAAAAATCCACCCATCTTGTATTAAAACCACACGCTAAAGAGGTCCGCCAAAAAAAAAAAAAATTTAAAGCCCCTTTCCTCCCTTGTTTTTCTTTTGGAAACTATAGCTATTTTTCATCAAAAGTATTATTTGTCATGACATGTAGTGAGTTTGCTGTGGTTAATTTTTAATGAATTGACAAGTAAATATTTAAAATTTTCTCTACTCTAATTGCTAATGCTGTAAATACGGTAGATAGAGCCCAAACACATGGAAAGTGTTCTGACGTGATCTAAAGATCAGCTGAGAACTCTTTTGAGAACTGCTGATCTAAAACCATGAATCACTGGTTTCCAAACCAGCAAATAATTGCATCCTGCCCACAGGCCGCTCAGTCGTATCTGGCAATGGGCAGGAAACCATCCTCCACATCAGCAGGCTGCCAGGTCACTGTCCCATTCCTAAAATTGTGGGTACTTGTGACCTGCAAGTCAGTGTTCATTCCTATTAGCCAAGACCCTTTACAAAGGAATTTCTCCTTTCATTTTCAAAGAGACACGTCATCATTATAGAAAATTTAGAAAATACAGAAAAGTAATAGAGAAAACAAATTCTCCTCCCTAGAGACAGCCACGTTGATGTTTTCCCTCCACCTGTGATTCAGGCAGTTTTAGTTTGTTGTTGGGCTGCTGCTATTTCACGACCCCTCAGTTAAGGCCAGGACCCTGACCACCTCAGAAAGGCCTCGGGTCGCCAGAACCACCAGAGGCAATGTCACACACCCCGTTCTCTCCCCGCCTTTCCCTGCTCAAGGGACGGGACCCCAACATTTCAGAGCAATTTCCCCTTCTCTCTGGCGTTTCTGAGGTTGATCTCATTGCAGGAAACTCTGGAGCAGGGGATGCTCTCTTCTAGAAGCTGGCCATCCAGTGGGTGGTCAGCCCAGGCCACGCTGGCCGCCGTTGCTGCCCAGAGCCCAGCATTTCCTTGGGGTCTCTCGACTTGTCCCAGTAACCTGGCTTCACTAATCCCTGAGGAGCCCAAGTCCACGCTCCCCGCCGCTGACCTCGGGAGTTCAGGTGACCTGCCGACGGTCCTGACCCTCTTCCGGGTGCAGATGGGTTGGTGAGGGTCAGTTGGGGGTGTCATTGCTTCCTAGAGCAGCCGTAACAAACTACCACAAACTGGGGGCTTTACCCTCTCACGTTCAGAAGCTGGAAGTCCGAGATCAAGGAGTCGGCAGGGTTGGTTCCTTCTGCAGCCGCCAAGGAGAGTCCGTCCCAGGTCTCTCTCCTGCTTCCGGTGGCTGCAGGCAATCCGTGGTGTTCCTCGGCGGGTGGACGCCTCGCTCCAGCTCTGCGCCATCCTCATATGGCTTCTCCTCTGTGCGTGTCTGTCTCTGTTTCTCTTCTTATAAAGACACCAGTCATTGGGTTGGACCCTCCCTAATCCAGCGTGACCTCATCCGAACTTTAATTACATCCGCCAAGACCCTATTTCCAAATAAGGTCATGTTCTGAGGTTCTGGGTGGATGTGAATTAAGGAGGACGGTATTCAACCCACTGTAAGGGGGAACTGCTTTCCCCCTGTTCCGAGCTGCCTCTTTTGTTTCCAGCCCTTGGATCTGCTGGCAGCATCAGGATGAAGCCTCTGCCCCTCCCACCCCGCTCCGGCCCGCTCCGCCCCAGCACACGCCCCTTGGTCTCCCCAGGAGCAGAGCAGGGACCCCTCGACCCAATGGCTCCGTCTCACATCCCCGGGGCTCCAGGGCCTTTGCGGGGAGGATCTGGAACCATGGCTCTGGGTTCCAGGTCTCAGAGAATTCTCTGCTGGGTGGGTGTGTGAAGCAGGCTTGACTCTGAATCTCTCGCTGGGGAACTGTCTGCTCCCCAGACCCAGCCCTGCCCGCAGGTGGGCTCCCACTGTGGCCATGGGGGCGGGGGTGGGTGGGGCCCGGCAGGCCTGTCTCTGGCCGCAGGTTTAAGCCACGTCCTCCAGGTGAGCAGCTGGGACAAACTGGCCGTGTGCCGCCCTGTTCCCACCTGTGAGCTGGGGCCGGAGGCCACGCGGTGAACTCCAGTCATCAGGGCCGCAGCAGCCCTCGCACAGGAGGCGGGAAAGCTCTGGCCTGGCTGCGGGCGCCCCCTCGCCTGAGACGGAGGCGATGGGGGGCCCCCGACGTGCCTCTGAGCAGCCGTCCCCCCCAGAACTGCCTGCTTCTGACCCTGTCCCCCCAGAGCTGCTGTCCTCAGCCCTGTCCTGGCCGCCGTCTGGAATCGCGGGGTAAACCTGGTCCCGGTGGAGGAGAAAGGGTGCAGAGGGGCCCCTTGCCAAGCCCCCAGGCCCCCTCTGAATGTGGTGAAGACCTTGGACTCGGAGCTCAGGACCCCCGCCCAGCTGTCTTGCAGCCCTGACCTCTCCCCAGGCCTGGGTGTCACCCCGCGGCCACTTGCAACAGCTGCGACTTCCCAGAGCCCCGGCCGGCTTCAAGCAGATTCCTCATCTATGTTCCAATAACCGACCTGCTCTGTCCGGCCCCTCGGACAGGAGCCCGTTTCAGACCAGCGCTCACTGCACTCTGGCCTCTTCCCCACACAGACAGCAGAAGGAATCGTTCCTCAGTTTGGGGATTTAACAGACGCAGCCAGGTCCTGGGCTGGACACCTTCCAACGAGACCGGTGAGTGGCAAGAATGACCAGGGCTCTGTAAAGGGTCTTGTCACAAAAGCCAGGAAGAAAAAACACTTGGATCCAGAGAGGAATGTGGATGTGAATTAGCATTTTTAAAACAAAAGAATTGCAAAATGGTGGGGCCTAACAGCTTGACAGGAGTGGCAACCGAAGGCGATAATGCAGCTCTCGTCCTCAATCTTGGGGCTTTTGAGCCACCACAGTCCCCTCCCCGGCACCACACTAAAAATCAATTTTAGACGAATTAAAGACAGATATGAAAGGGAAAGCTAAAAATGGTTTGGGAAATAATGTGGGAAAATATTTGCATGGTTTGAGGATAGCAAAGGCGTTCCTGGGAAAACCACAGCAGCACCAAAAAGCACCGTCCGTAAAGAAAACGATGGGTACACTTGCTGCTCTCAAAAGTGAGACTGATTTTCCACTCCCAGGAGGGGTGGATTATTTTTTTAGACTAACTGTTCTGCTGAAAACAGCTAGAAAATCTGGATAATAAGCAGAAGATCAATTCTTTGGAGGCTGTGGAGAGAATTGCTAAGTCAGCAAGGAGCTGAGGAACCAGGATTCCAGAGAAAAGGGAAGTTCGGAAAGATGATCCCAACTTCAGCGCCTCTTGCGTCTGAGAACCCAAGCAGAGCTCCCAGCGCTGGTTCAGGACTCAAGGGACAAAAGCAGCTATTCGTCCCCGAGAAGAGGTTCAGGGGGCAGAGAGGGGGCACGGCGCAGGATCTCTGCAGGACCGTCCAGAAGTCTGAGTGCCCTAAAGGAAACAGACTCGCCCTCTCAAACACAAAAACCCACTTCAGCCCACAGTCCAAATGGGATTCGGATAATCTACCAGAAGTAAACCCAAATATCTGTCTAAGCAAAAGTAAGTCTTATCTGCACAAAGTTAAAACCATCCAGAACTTCAGTTAAACTCAGTAATTTTAAAAACACAGTGTCCAGCATTTAATTAAAAAATCACCAGGGATGTCAGAAGACAAGATCATTGGAACAGCAACCAACGGAAAAATACAAACATTACAAACAGAACCTCAGACGGCCTAGATATTGGATTTGTCAGATAGAAAATTTTAAATAACTGATTGATGCACTCAAGGAACTAGATGACACGATGCTGGAATGCATTTCAAAAGAATCAAATGGAAAGTCTAGAACTGAAGTGTTCAATAACTGAAATTAAGAAATAAACAGACGGGTTTAACAGCCAATTAGATGGCACAAAGATTATGGAGACATTCTCTCCGGGTTCATACAAGGACGGGCTGGTCCTGGAAGTGAGCGCCTTCCTGACCCCGTGCCCTCCCAGCCTCACCCTCGTCCTGACCTGATGCTCCCCTAGCAGATCGTGAGCCCAAGAACAAGAACTCTAACCTGGTCCTCCCCGTGTCCCCTCACCCAGTGCAGAGCCATGCACAAAATAAGCACTAAACAAATGTCTGCGGAATCAAAGCAATGACTCTCCAACATAGCCCAGAGCCTTGCACTTAGCAAGTGTCCGCTGAAGATGCACTAAATGAGATGAAGTGGTCTGAAAACGGGGGCCTTTTTCTGGACCCTTTCCTTAGCCTCTCGTCTTGCCTAAATCTCCTTACACTGTTCCAGCAGCACATCCCGCACTGGCCTGCGCCTCCTGGCTGGGGGGTGGGGCCCAGCTGTTAGTGGTGGCCCAGGGAAGGGCAGCCGGCTGCTGCGGTCAGGCTTCAGGAATGTCCAGCTGTCTCAGCTGGGCCCAGAACACAGAGGAGCTGCTGTCTGTCTGTTTGAGGCAGCTCCGAGCATGTCCCCGTCACATGGACCGTGCGCCCCACTGCATCCCTCAGAAGGCCCTGAACTGGCTCACAATGGGCAGAGAGTTCCCCCGGGAGGACTCTCTCTACCTGTGGCCTCGGGTGGAGTACCCCTGCCATGCCGGGGCTGCGTCCTGGAGAGCCCTTCCTCTCTGCCTCCTTCCAGCATCCAGGATGGGGGTGGGACATGCACCCCAGTCTGCAGGGGGAGGGCAGGGATGGGCTCAGGGGCCCTTCATCCACCCTGAGCCAGAGACTGCGGCCCCCAGAGGGAGGGAAGGGAAGATCTTGTGGGTGGGAGTCACCGGAAAGTCTTGAGAGGAGCCCGGGAGAGCACGCTGTGGGGAGAGGGTTCGGGTGCCACAGGAACCGAGGCACAAAAGGAATTAGAAAGTGGACGCCACGGGGCCGCCGGGTCACCTTGGGAAGTGGAAAACCCCCTTTCTCTGGCTCAAGAAAGCCTTGTTGATGTGCAAAGACTCGATTACTTCCCCATAAGAGTTTTCATCTCCTCTGGGCTGGCTGGATCTTGGGGCCTTGCCCATCGCCTCCCTGCTGCCGTGTCACCCAGCCCCGTCAGCCCCCAGCTTTGCAGAGTCCCCCTGCTTCCCAAAGCCCACCGTCCAGGTCCTCAACAGTAGGTCCTCATCCAAGAAGAGTGACAGAGTCCGACGCCTGGGGGTGGGCTGCTGGGGGCCGGTCTGCAGGCCCCTGTGGAGTGCTCTTGTCCTCACAGGGCTGTGGTCCCCTGACGTAAAAGAAGACCCTACAAAGTGCCCCTCACGTGAGTCCTTTCCGTGGGACAGACCATCTCTGAGCCCTAGCGACCATTCTCCGTTCTCAGCTGTCACCGACACGGGGGTGCAATTTCAGAGCATCCGGTGGTGGTGGGACCCCCGTGGTGGGATCAGATGGGACCCTGGCCCTAGTCCCTACAGCCAGCTATTCACCAACGACATCTTTGTTTGGCAGATTTAGCGTTTGAATCAGTGTTCTTGTAGGAAATGAGGAGAGGGGTAGAGAGGTCTGCAGGTTTATCCCAGAAATGCCACATTTAAGAATCTCTCCAGGGCTTCCCTGGTGGCACGGTGGTTAAGAATCCGCCTGCCAATGCAGGAGACATGGGTTCGAGCCCTGGTCCGGGAAGATCCCACATGCCGCGGAGCAACTAAGCCCGTGCGCCACAACTACCGAGACTGCGCTCTAGAGCCTGCGAGCCACAGCTACTGAGGCTGCATGTCACAACTGCTGAAGCCTGCATGCCCTAGAGCCCGTGCTCCGCAACAAGAGAATGCACCGCAATGAGAAGCCCGTGCACTGCAACGAAGAGTAGCCCCTGCTCGCTGCAACTAGAGAAAAGCCTGCGCGGAAATAAATAAATTTATAAAAAAAAGAATCTCTCCAGCAGACAGACTCTCCTACGCGCTAAAGGAAGCACATCTGAAAATGATGACGGCATCGTCGGTAATTGAGAAAAAATGGAAACAGCCCAAATGCCCACTGATAAGGAACCATTAAACAGGAAATCCCCAAGGAATTGCTAAGCGAGAGAAGCAAGTTGTAGAACAGTGCTTAGAGGTGATTATGTTTATAAAAATTAAAGCCGAACACATAAATACACACACACGCATTCGGACAGGCGCAGACGTGCCGTGCAGGAGCTCTCCTGGAAGGACAGCCACGGGACAAGGTGGCGACCTCCGGGGAGGACACTGAGATGGCCGGAGGGGCGGATGGAGGTGTCACCTTTGCAGGGACGCTCCTCTATTTAGATCTCCACCAGGAGGACTTGTGTGCCTTCTTATGTGAGAGTCGGAAGGGAAGGGGGTGCTGTGTGGGGAGAGCTCTCACCCAGCTGGGCCGGAAAGAACTAGCCGGAGGTGTGTCCCCGTTCCTGACACCACGTGAAGGGGCGACAAGGACTCCACTGCTCCTTGTTGCTCTGAAATCCGTTAAAAATGGGTGTCAGGAAAGCAGCAGTGAAGAGACTTCCCCAACGCTGCAGTAACTTGCTGCATTTGGGGTCTGCAACCCTGTGACCTCACACACCCAGGGGATGACAAACAGCTGTTCTGCGGCCTGGCCAGCACCAGGGAGGAAAGATGGGCCAGCGCCGGCCCAGACCCCTGCCCACAGCAAGTGAGGGTGAGAAGCCAGATGCCACGTGCCACCCGGGATGCCACGTGCTCCCAAGGTCCCCAAATCCAGCGGAGCCTCTGCTCACAGTGAAGGGGGGTTGGGAGTGAGGGGTCATTCTGGTGTTAAGTCCGGTGGCCTCGGAAGATGGCACGCCCTCGGCTTAGGGGCACAGCGAGCCGGGCGTCAGAGCAGCTGGGCCAAATCGCAGCCGTGCCCTCTCGGTATGAGACTGTGTGCGATCACTCTGTGAACAAGAGTGAGTTTAGGTCCTCAGGCCTCGGTTTCCACACCAGCACGGTGGGGAGGCTGCGTAGCTCGCGGGTTCCCCGACCGGCCACGAGAGCAAGACTTCCCATCAAAGACGGGCCCGGGCTCGTTTAGCTCCTCTGCGTCCAGAGACGAGTCGAAATGTTAGCAGAATGGAGTTTTGAACAAGACAGACGTCTCCACAAAAACAGGAGCAGAGGCACCTTCTTGGGCACGAGATCTCAGCAGGTTCATCGGCGTCTGAGTGCTGATGGGGCGACGGCAGCGGGGACCCCACCGCACAGAGGAGGACGCGGCCAGAGCGGACTGTCCACGTGCAGGGGACCGGGCAGTTCAGGCACAGAGACCTCGCCCAGGGAGCAGGAAGCAGGAGCGAGGCGCTGGGAGCACGGGGACTGACCCACAGGCCAGCCACGGAGCAGAGACCGCCCCCACAGCCCCAAAGACCCATCCTTCACAGTCCTTCAACATCGCCATCAAGGGTGGGGAAGTAGAGGCCCTTTCAGACCACCCGCTCGCCTTCCTAAAAAGTTACATCCGAACATGCAGCCCAACAAGGGGAAACCAGGAAAGAAAATGGCATGGGATCCAAGGGGCCCTGGATGACAGCCCTCGGCTGGAGGGCACGTCAGCTCCGACACCCCACAGGTGGGCCAGGATACGGGGGCGCTGACGAAACACTTGACTGCAGGGAGAGTTTGAAAAACTGTCATAACAGGGTCAAGCAAACAGTGCTAAACAGAAGAAAAAGCAAAACAGATTTGAAACTCCAGAAAAGACCAGAAAGCTTTGCATTCCTTGGTTCTTCGGTGGCTAATATTGACCAGATTCCCAAAACGTGAGCATTTCATTTATTTTCAAATTTAGGATGATCTTATCTATAACATAAAAGGACTGGATTTTGGTTACAGAACAGGATGTAAACGTTTCATGCCGTATAATGCAAAAGTCGATTACAGAGGACAAAGCAAATTAGGAAATGGAGGGAGAGGTCAGGGAAAAGTATCTCTGAGGACAGAAAAGCCATTGTCAGCTGATTCACGCTGATAATTGAAGGTGGAAGAAATAAAAACAAGTGTGCAGAGGACTGTTGTGTATTCATTGATGCAAAGGTAAAAAGAGGGAAAGAACTGACACTGTTTCACTGGGAGAAGGGGAAAGGGGGCAGCGAGGCCGAGTGGGCTAATTCTCTCCCACAGTGACTGGTCATGGCGGGGAATGGGGGACAAGGCGTCAAAGTGGCCCTCATGGCCTGGGCTCCGGGGAGGGGGCAGACTCGCCAGGGTGTTTCTGTGCAGACGGCTTGTGGGGACTGACTGTCCTCAAGGACCACCTCTAGAGGGAACTGGGGAAGTAGGATGGGCCTGGGGGGAGCTGAAATATGGTGTCCTTGTCACGCCAGCCTCGGCCAATCCCCGGGGAGCTCTGACCCTTGACCGCCCTCCAGAGGAGTCCCAAACTGAGGCTGGTGTCTGGACCACTGCATGGACTTGTCGTTGGATGGGCGCTTCCCCAGGGAGGGGCCTAAACCTGGGGAGGCGGCTCCTTTGGGCAAAGGAGATTCCCAGGGAGGGACCTGGCTCCCTTTTCTCACCGAGCCAGGCCCTCAGTCTGGGCGTGAGGGGCATGCGCTACATCATCGCTACAGCCCACTCCCCATCGCTCAGACCTGCGCAGTCTGCCCCGTGGGAGAAGCTGCTACAGGCCCTGGCCAGTCTCTTCCTGGGACACTGCCAGCAGGAAGGGTAGCAGGACAAAGGACAGCTGCACGCACCACGCCCGCTTCCCACCTCCCTGGGGTACGCCCCTAGGGACAGGTGCCCCACCTGGAGGGATGCCCCGGGCCCTCGTCCCGAGGGGTCTGCACCCCTGCTCACCACAAGGCCCACCCCTGCCTCCCCCAAAGTACCCGGAGACACCCAGGGTGTCATTCTTTCTGCCCCACCTCCTGCTGACCACCAACCCCCTGCTGATTGGGTGACTCTCTCCCTGGCCTATTGGTCTCTCGGCTTAAGAAACCTGAAATGACCGGGTGGCAGCAGGAGAGTCCTGCTGGGTCCCCTGTGGAAGCGAAACCCCTCTGGGAACCGGCCCAGGTAGACCCACAAAGCATAGAGCAAGAAGCGCCAGTGCATCGAAGCGAGTGACTGGGGAGGAAAGGGGGGCCCTGCGGGTCCGTGTTCTATGCGCTGGGGACACAGTGTCGCAAAGCACTGCTGATTAGCGGGCGCTCTGTGTGCGGGGCGGAGCGGCCATCCTCGGGGGGCGGGGGCACCAGGCAACACGCAGGGACTCAGTCAGTAGAGTGGAACCACGGGAAGGCCTGTTCTGTGGTCCTGCGACAGCACAGCAGTGCTGGGATGACACCGGAGGGGCCTCTGGCGCTGTAACCGTGCCGGGAAGTGGGGCCGTGCCCAGCGCTGCTCTGCAGGGGGCGGGCCCGGAATGACCTTCTGTCGACAAGCCTCCTCCAGGCTCGTGACAGTGTCAGCGCGACGCCTCTTGTCCCTGGTTATAAAGGGACTCGTGGGGTGTGTCCTGGCAGCAGGGCCTCCTCTTTGTCCGGTTCGACCTTCTAGATGCTATCTCCATAAGACAAGCTGCTCAAAGTAAGCAATTTAAAGGAAGATGATTCCTTTCTTCCTTTTAATACTTTCTTGCTGTTTCTATAGCATCTTCTCCCGTCCTCAGGACAGTGCTGACGTTTACTCTGGGTGTGTTAGTCTCCCAGGGCTACTGTGACAAGTGACCGCAAGGTGAGTGGCTGGCCACAGCAGCAGTGTATTCTGTCGCAGCCTAGAGCTCTCCCCCCGGAAGTAGGGCCACGTGGTCTGGGGCCCCCACAGGAGCACCCAGGCTGCCCAACGCCTCCCCAGGGTCACTCTTCATGGCCTCCTCACGTCATGAATCCGCTCAGTGGGGTTCCTGGCTCCCTCACAATCCCTGGTCTTTCTTGGAAAATCTGAGCCTCTATTCATGAAACGTCATGTATTTGCTAATTAGTTTTCCGGTTCTGTAGTGATGACAAGGAGACAGGACAGGCCCTCTGGCCGTGGCCACGGGACCCAGGAGCCAGATTCCGAGGCTCGGCCCAGCTCTGGCGCCTGAGATGCCAGTTTGCCGGAGCAGCTGTTTGGGGCAGGATTGGTACCTGGGGACATCGGCCCACCCTGGGAATGTGGGAGAATCCAGGCACAGCTAAGCCAGGCTCCCTGAGCTTCCGCAGCTTGTCCTGCAAGGCCCAGTAGAGCGCTTGCAGCTTCTGGATTTCCTCTGTTGCTCTGATCACCCAACGCCCCTTTATGTACAGAACAGAAGACCAGAGGTGAGTTCAGAGAGAAAACCCACGGTCTGCCTGACTTTCCAATCTTTACTAACTCTTTCCTCTGGACTCAACTTGGTAGCAGGTCTGCCAGACAGGGGCTGGGGGGCAGTGGGCTCTGTCTCAAGATCAGGGGGCGCAGGAGAGGAACAGTGAGGGGCCGGGCGGCGGGAACGGGCGGATCCCCTGGAACATCACCTCGCCCGTCGTCACAGCGACCCTGGGAGGTTGCAGCATCACCATCCTCAGATCACGGGGGAGGGTGAACGTCCTGCCCAGAGTAACAGGTGAACATCCACACAGCAGGGGAAGGAAACTTCCAGAAACTCTCAGCGAGAATAGGTCACTCGACAAGAACAAAGATCAGCCTGGCATCAAACGTCTCATCAGTACCCAGATTCCTGAAGACAATAGAAGAACACCAGCCACAGGCCGAGGGAAAGTCATTCTGAACCTGGAATTCTATACCCGGTCCACCTACAGACGAGTCACACGTGGCATCGACAGTCCATTCCTGAAGGTCAGCTGTTTCACATGAAAATGCTACCTGGGAAACCATGTTCCATTATTTTAAAAAGAGACAGGGCTTCCCTGGTGGCGCAGTGGTTGAGAATCCGCCTGCCAATGCAGGGGACACGGGTTCGACCCCTGGTCTGGGAAGATCCCACATGCCGCAGACCAGCTGGGCCCGTGAGCCACAACTACTGAGCCTGCGCGTCTGGAGCCTGTGCTCCGCAACAAGAGAGGCCGCGATAGTGAGAGGCCCGCGCACTGCGATGAAGAGTGGCCCCCGCTCGCCGCAACTAGAGAAAGCCCTAGCACAGAAACGAAGACCCAACACAGCCATAAATAAATAAATAAATAAATAAATAAAATTTCAAAAAAAAATTTTTAAAGAGACAATTATATGTATTACATATCAACCCTAAATTCACACTCATTCCCTAAAATGAAATAAAATATGAAAGAACCCCTATATAGTGACAAGGTCTGTTTGATTAGAAAATGTTAAAACCACATCCTTATGGGAAACAGTCAGCCTGGCTGTGATGTGTGGTTGCCAAGAAAACCGAGATGTATCCGCGGGGCGGTGACATCCAAGTCTTGTACCCCTTTGCTGACATTTGACACCCCACCTGTTGCTTGGGGGGTAATTCAAGGCATAGTTTTGATTAAAATATTGTATTGCATTTTGAGGATAGTAATGCAAATTTTTCCCATACAATCAAACAAACATCAGCTGAAAAACTTTGTAATGAGAGATTCATACATTCTACCAATTGTTATTAAAATCCAAGAGACATTTACCAGGAAAGCATTAACCAGGGAGAGTCTGGGAGGTACACCCTATATAGCAATCAATCAGTCAATCAGTAGACAGACATGAGTGGAGAATAAAGACGTTTTCGGGTACATGAGTTCTCAGAGAGTGTTCTTCACAGATCCTTTTTGAAAAGGAAATCACACAAGTGTGTGGGTTTTTTAATTGTTATTGAGATACAATTTACATTCTATAAGATCCTGTTTTAAAGTATACAGTTCCGTGGCGATTAGTATGTTCACAACGTCATGCAACCATCATCACTATCTAATTCCAGACCATTTCACAACCCAGAAATGAAACCCCGTACCCACAAGCTCTCATTCCCACTCCTCTTTTCCCCCAGTCCCTGACAACCACTAATCTAATTACTGTTTCTATATAGATTTCCCTATTCTGGACATTTCCAATAAATGGAAGCCTAAGATATGTAGCCTTTGTGTATGTCTTTTTTTTTTTTTCAGTTAGCATAATGTTTTTAAACTTCATCCGCATTGTAGTGTGTATGAGCACTTCATTCCTTTTTATGGCTGAATAATATTCCATTTTATGAATATGCTACATTTCGTTTATCCAACCATCTGTTTATGGACATTTGGATTATATCCACTTTTTGGTTATTATAAAGAATGCTTCTATGAACAATTTGTGTACAAGTTTTTGTTTGAACATATATTTTCAATTCTCTCAGGTATATATCTAAGAATAGAATTGCCAGGACATATGGTAATTCTCTATTTAAGTTTCTGAGGAACTACCAGACTGTCTTCTAAAGTAATTGCACCATTTTACAGCAGTGTATGAGCGTTCTGATTTCTCCACATCCTCACCAACACTTATTATCTGATGTTTTGATTCTAATTATCCTAGTGGGTGTGAAGTGGCATCTCATTGTGGTTTTAACCTGCCTTCCTCTGATGACTAATGATGTTGAGTATCTTTCCATGTATTTATTGGCCATTCATATGTCTTCCTTGGAGAAAGGTCTATTCAGATCCTTTGCCATTTTTAATTAGGTTATTTGTCTTTTTATTTTTGAGTTGTAAGAGTTTCTTATATATTCTAGGTACTAGACCCTTACCAGATACATGATTTGCAGATATAGTCTCCCATTCTGTAGACTGTCTTTTCACTTTATTGATAGTGTCCTTTGGCACACAAAAGCTTTAAATTTTGATGAACTCGAATTTATCTATTTTTTTTCTTTGATCACTTGTGTTAAGGATGGGTCCTTGAAAAATGAAAAAGTCAGACGCATCAGAGAGAGATAAGATCCAGATCACAACAGATTCCCCTGGGGGGTGAAAAGGTGAAGGTGCCAAGACCCCAGCAAGCAGCCCCCCGAGACTGGGTTGAGCGGACACAGGTTCCAGGGGGAAACATCGCGAGAAGAGGGATTTCAAAGATCAGGTACCATCCTTGAGATTCTTACACAGCTCACTGAGTGACAAAGACAGACAGTGTGAGGAAAAAAAGAGGCAGTTAATAATTCTAGGAAAAACAAATAGCTGTACCATGAAGGAGCCATGAAGTTGTATCATGGCTCTGAAATAAATAATATAACAAAGTTTCAATTAAATAATACAAATGAATTATCTGGCTTTAAGATAATATTTACATAGTCACAATAAGGTAGACACTCTTGTTTTTAAATTTTAGATTTTAAACTTTGGGGTAAAGTAGAGAAGACTTAATACAGTTTCAGAACAGAATGCAAACGTCACCCAACTTGACAAGGTGAAAGTGAAATGTGAACGTAGGAAGGAGTGGAAAGAAGTGAAAGGATGGGGCAGGGGCGCTATGGTCTTCATCACACCACAGGGGGACTTGGGATATGGCAAATGTCATTAGTGGTGATTAGAGTGAAAGATGGGCCATGAAAGAGCTGAGCACAGCTGGGAATTCCCTGGCTGCCCAGTGGTTGGGACTCAGCGCGTTCACTGCCAGGGCCCGGGTTCGATCCCTGGTTGGGGAACTAAGATCCCACAAGCCTCGAGGCACAGCCAAAAACGAAAACTGAGCACAGGACACAGGGATGGGGCCAGAGGGCTTGAAGAGCTAAATTCTCCAACACCATCACAGGAAGACAGCAGAGCTTGGCAAAAACAGAGCAGGGTGAGTATATCATTCCAAATTCCAGACATACCATAAGGAATCCAGAGGTCACCACCAGACAGACAAAAACCAGGCATTCAAAGAGTGAAAAGTCCTCATCTTGGGAGCAAGGCGAGGGCACTTGTGAGTCAGAGGCTTGTTCAACGCGCCCATTAACACATCTTAACTATGTGATTATACTGATTTAAGATAAAAGCAAGTACTTTTCACAACACCAGGACGTTAATAGAAAAAAATGGACAAGTAAAAAAGTCACAATAAAAGAAACATAAGTGGTTATCCGACATATTTCTAAAATCAATTTAAATTCGGTGTTAATCAATGCAATACAAACAAAAGAGCAAAAGAGCATGTTTTGTCTATCAAAATTGCCAAGACTTTTAGAAATGATAGTGCTGGTGAGCTTAGGGTGAGACATGAACTAGTATTTTGCCAACAAAAGGGCGAATCCATATAGTATTCCTAGAAAGCAAGTTGGCAAATGTGTAGAAAGAGCCTTAAGTTATTTATATACTCTGTCCCAGAAATTCCATTTCCAGACATTAAGTTAAATAAATAATAAGGAATTCAAACACATATATACAAAGATAATCTTCACATCATTGTGTAAAACAACACAAACTCTACGGCAATCTGTCAATATATGTCCATCATCAGGGCGGGTTGGACAAAAACATGACATATCTGGGCCTCAGGCCACTAAAAATGGGTTCAAGAACTTGAATGAAATGGGAAAGGCTCTGAAGTAAGTTAACTGGAAAAAGCACAATTCTGAACCGTCTATAGTTTATGCTCTCAACTCTGTGCACACACACTCATGGACACTCGCAGAAATACCATATATCATGGGTTACATATATCAGCCTTGGGAGGCTGGGTTATGCCTCGGTAGCATATGGCATCCAGATCCCAGCGGCCTGCCTCAGCCAAGAGTCATTTGTCCTTCGCGCCATGGGTCCACCAGGGTCAGCGGAGAGTCTGGTCTGCATCACCCTCTTGGCAGCCGCCTGGAAAGCTGCTGCCTCTGTCAGACCCACGGCCAGTCTTGGCGGAGAAGAGGGAAGGGGCCCGGGCTAGCTCTTGAACATCTCTGAGCGGTGACCACGATTCTTCTGCTGTTTCATTGGCCAAAGACGTCACACGGCACCCTCAAAGCCGAGAGCCCAGGATGTACAATCCTTCCATGGGGAGGGTGTTGAAAATGGACGGACAGTAAGACGGTCACTTCCTCAGTATTCTATTGTCACCTCTGGCGGGGGAGAAACAGCCCGCGTGTGCCGAGATCACTGGCTCTGCCCGACGTGCTTTCTCCCCTTCTCGCCTTGGTAACGAGCGCCCACCCGCCGGCACACGGCCACCCAGAATAAACACGCGCTTCTCCAGCATCCCTGCCGCTGCTGGGGTGGACGTGTGGCTCTGTTCTGTCCCAAGGGACGTGAGTGGAAGTGGATGGTCCAGAGCGTGCCCTCCAAGAGAAGGGGCCCGCCCTCCAGCCCCCTCCAGCTGGAGCAAACCCGGGGTGGGCAGGGTGGCAGTGAGCCTCCTCGGGCCACGCAGGCAGAGGCAGCGCCCAGGATGGCACAGGAGCAGGAAGAAGCCAGCTCAGCCCTGTCACCGAGGCGTCGCCGTGTCCACCGGGGCTGCCCGTGCGGAGGTAAACTGCTGTCTTGTCCGACACCCTCTTTGGTATTGTTGATAGGGCCACCGAATTTAAATTGGAACGCCTTATGAGTGATACACAAGCGGTAAATGTGATTCTCGAGCATCTTACCCGACGCTCAAGATGCACTGAGGGCTCGGCCGGCCCGGGCAGAGACTTGGGGCCACCTCCAGAGGAGAGCCTTAGGACCGCCCTGGCTTTTTAGCATAAGCAGACGGATGGGTGTGTAAAAGGAGGCTGGCCACCAAGGGCACCTAAAGTTGGAAGAAACCTGCCCGTCCCCTCTCAGGCACCCCCGCTGGCTGGAAGCGGGGGGCTCACCCCCCATCGGGTGAGACGAGGGGGGTTCGCTCTTGTTCTGAGCCACCAAGAGGAGAGGCAGTGTGTTACCGGGTAATAGATAACTGCACGCGCTTCTGCTGTTTGCTCACAGTGTTCAAGGTGCGGTGCCTGTTTCCGGAGGCTTCCAGGCCCTGCCCCTCCTTCCTGCTTCTCTGTTGCCTCCTGCTCAGGCTGCCTCTGCTCCCAGCAGTTTCTCCTGCTGTGGGACCCACCCTGAGGGTTGTTTCCAGGAGCTCCTCGAGGCCGGACGCCCAGCGGCTTCAAGCCCTACCATGGACGCTTTGCACCTTCCCAGTGCTCTGGCTGCATCCTCGTCTTCAGGACGAGGGCTGACAGCCGAGGGGTCGGAGGAGGTCACCAGCCCCAGCCCCCTCCGTTTACACCTGGGGCTACAAAGCCCAGGCAGGCAGGTGGGTCAGGGGCCTTGCGTCCAGCTTGCATGGGTGGTGGTTATAGTGGGTTGAACTGTGGCCCCAAAATATGTCTGGGTCCTCAGCACCAGAAGCTGTGAGTGTGACCTTATTTGGAAAAGGGAACTTTACAGATGTAGTTAGATAAGGATCTTGAGACTAGACCATCATGGATTAGGTGCGACCTCAACCCAAGGACAGGTGTCCTTACCTGAGAAGGAAGAGGAAATTCAAGACTCCGATGCCTGGAGGGAAGACAGCCACGAAGAGACAGAGGCAGAGGTCGGAGGGATGAAGCCACAAGCCAAGGGACGCGTGGGGCTGCCGGGAGCTGAAGAGGCGGGAAGGAGCCTCCAGAGGGAGCTCGGCCCTGGGACACCTTGGCGTCTTCTGGCCTCCAGAGCCGTGAGAGGATAAACTCCTGTTACGGGAGGGCACCCAAGTGCAGTGCTGGGCGCCAGCTGCCCCAGGACACTGACACGGACGTAGGGTGAACTCAGCCTCCTCCTTCCCCGGGGCCCCGACAGGCAGCAGCAAATTCAGTTGTGGAACCCACGGCCCAAGACCTGAGCCCAGGCAGCCGGGGAGGCCCGAAACCACTTGAGCCTCAGACAGGCTTGCAGCACAGGCAGCTGGTCCCCGGCGGGGTCCCCGCGGGGCACAGGCTCCGGGCCCCCTGCACTGGGTGGTGGCCCCTCCCTGCAGACTCCCAAGGCCTCTCACGCAGGTGACAGTGAAAAGGCTGCAGAGCCTACGCCTGGGGGAGCGGAGGATGGAGGCTGCCGGAGGGAGGGGTGGGCGCAAGCCCCCCACCCCGAGTCTAACATCTGTGGGCATCGCTGGGTCACGGCTGTTCTAGCCCAAGGAGAGCTGACTCCAAAGACAGCCCAGGTGCTACTGTTGGCCGAGAAAAAGAAACTTTAAGTAGTGCCTGAGAGAGGCTCAATGACTTCCGCATCACAGGCCAGCACAGCTCCCACCTGGACCACACAGGCGCGGGGGGTGGGGAGGGGAGGGGCTCTGGTTTCCAGGACCAAGGGCTCTGCTTTGTCTCCCAGGCTGGGAAGCCGAAATGCCGGCGGCCGGCCGTCTTGCACCCCCTCCTTCCCTCCCCTGACCTGCTGAGACCCAGGGCCCCGCACAGCGAACTCCTCCACCCATTCAGTGGTGACCTGTGGTCTCGGGAGTTGAGTCTAGCAGGGGGCACGGTAGTGCCCGGTCTCTGACACCCCAAGCTCTTGGCCTGGGACCCCCAGTCTTGAGAGGGTGCTGTCCAAGTCACACCTCCCTCGAGCCAAGCGCCAGTCGCTGCCAGGAGGCCTGAACGGTGCTCGCTGGGACACTCAGCTCCCTCCCCGTCAGCCCCAATTTCCCAGGGGTGGTCAGGGCTGCTTTCGGGCAGGGCCTTCAGACTTGGCGAGGGGCCAGACGCTGGCCCTCCTCGCTTTGCTTCTTCCCGCTGGCCCACACAGCTTCTGATGCCAGAGGCAGGATCTCGGTGGGCCCTGCCCACTTTGGGGGAGGGTGGCACGCTTGTCCCCGGGAGCATATGCTCCACCGTGCTCTGGTTAAAGGGACCTTGTCATACCTCCCCGCCAGGAGCGAGGCTGGGCGGTGTGGTCAGACGACCCTTCCGGGGCGGGTGCCCGGCCATCGGCGCTGTGCACAGGATGAATGGGACTCTGTGTGAGCAGGGAGGGGACCCAGGGAGGGGACCCAGGGAGGGGACCCAGGCTGGCCCTGCGGCTACGGCTACGGCAGGACAGGCCTCCCTCCCGCTTTCCAGGCTCAAAGGCGAACGTGACTCTCAGCGCTCTCTGACCCCAGGATGGAAGAGCCTTTCCCCCAGGGCAAGACCTGCACCAGGGCCACAGTGGGACAGTGTTTGCAGCTCCCCTCCGCCCCAGGCCTCCCAGCGACAGGCGGATGGGGGCCTGGGACGTGGGACCTGGCGCTGGAGGCCCCCGACTGCTGCCCCTCCCGCCCGCCTTTGGGTCTGGCTTTCCAGGACCGGGTGAGCCCACTTGGCATGCCAGCTCCGGGAGGAGGGGGCTTTCTGCATCAGAGCAGGGCGGGTCCCAACCCAGGGCCAGCACCCAACCTCCCACAAGCACCGAGCACGGGGCACTTCAGGGCAGGACACCTCTGAGGGGCCACCATGCCAGGCAGGGCGAGGGGTCCCCATCCTCCATCAGATAAAAGGGCAGGCCTGGCCCAGAGATTAGAACCAGAGCTTGGCTAGAGAGAGGCAGGTGGACCCCAAGTGACGCCCCATCCTCTGTGCCCTGGTTTCCAGCTCCCTGAAACCCCTTTGCTCCATCCCAGGCAGGGGGACAGACCCCCAGTCCGGACACTGTGGAAGCCCCTCCGCGGCCCTGAGCCACGTCGTGAGATCCACGCTGGGTCTCTGAGGCCGAGCTCTTGCTGCCTGTGTAACAGAGACCCAGCGTGGGCGCAGAGCAGAAGCCCCCTGTGCCAGGGCCCACCCCCATCACCTCCCCTCCAGCCATGGCTTAAATGTCTAATTATTAATCGACTCTGAACCCCAGTTTTAAAAGTTCACTTCCCCAAACACCCCTCCGGCACAGGAGTCTCTGGGACCCAGGCTGGTGGTGCCCACACGTGGGAGCCGGGCCCCTTCCCGGTCCCTGTTGAGAACTGGACACAAGCCAGGCTCGGGGAGTCCAGGGAGGCAAGGGGTGGGCGGTGTGGACACAGCTGCTCCTCCCTCCCCCCAGCACCTCCTGCAGCGCCTGCTCCCACCGCCCCAGGCTGCCCACCTGGCGGCAGGATTGCCCAGGCCTGCCTCCCTGACCCTCCCTCCAGGAGCCCCGGCTGGCAGCGCTCCGACCCCGGGGCCCCTCCTGGACCCTCGCTCTGTGAACACACGTCCAGGTTTGGCTTTGCTGCAGGACGCCCGGGGCGTGTGGGGCTTGGAGACCTGGGACCAGGCCCGGCACTGCAACGGTGGTCATGGGCCTCCTGGCCCCGTGTGGTCAGGGTCCCGGGACGCCTGGGGGAGGGCGAGGGGCTGTTTTCAGCCCTTAGTGAAGGGCACATGGCGGTGAGCAACCCAGGACACAGGCAGGGGGACGGCCCCCAGCCCTGGGCACCGCCAGGAGGGCTCCGTGGAGCCGGAGGCAGGCTGCTGGTCACCCCTGCCTCGAGGTCAGCCCCGCGGGCAGCGAGGGCACGGGGCGACTCCTCCCGCCTGGGAATGCTGCCCCCCACGTGTGTCGCCATCAGTGGAGGGAGGACGGGGACAGAGGGTCGGCGTCCCCAGTGGGTAAGCCCCTCCTCCGCCCAGCAAAGAGGTTCAAGACCTGCTAATGAGTCCAGTCCCCGTCCAGTGAGGACGCCAGCCTGGCCGGGATGGCGGGGACGGCAGCTGGTCCTCCCGCAGGGCTCCCCACCCTCAGAGGGGGCCAGGGGAGGCTGGAAACCACCTTTTACCCCAAAGCCAGGTGGCAGGAGGCTGCCTCAGGCCAGGATTGAGCCCAAGGGGGTGCTTGGTTCCAGGAGACCCTGAAGCGCCTTGGTCCAGTGGAAGCTCGGCGTTCCACACTGCGGGGGAGGGAGGGTGGCCTCGGAGTCTCCCTTCCTGGTGGACTGACTCCTGACCCCTGTCCGGGCCCCTGTCCATGCCACCAACCCCACTGCCCTGGGTCATGGGTCAGGCCTGCCTTGCCCTCGTCTAGACTCACCAGCTGCCCAGCAAGCTCTCATTAGACCAAACCAGCCCGCATGTCTCACCTCCGAGAGCTCACAGCAGGTCTCCTCCAGGGGAAACAGAGCATATTGATGCAGACCTCAGGGCGGTGCGCCCCTCACCTCAGGTGGCTGACATCAAAGCCCTGGGAGACCCCCTCCCCACATGCCCTCCTCCTGGGGACGGCCAGCGACAGACTGGTGATTGGATTCTGAAGCACGTGTGTACATCTCTACAGAGTTTGTAATGATGGGAGAAGCACAATAAAATGATAAGATCTGGTCAAAATTGTATAGAACATATAAGCCCAGCAATACTAAGAAGGAAGCCATGAGGAGGAATCCTGGTGAAGCAGGTGTGCAGGGATTTGAGCCTTGCCCGGCTGTGCCCAGAGACCCAGAACCGGCGGCGGATGTGCTGTGTGGTTTGCACTGGGCCCTTACAAATCCCCTGACCTAATCTGTATTTCTGAATTTGGTTTTCTTTTTTCTGAAAGAGGCAGGGCCCCCCACCAAATCAGCGAGAAGCCTCTCAAAAGCCAGCTGGCCCTCTTCAAAGGGGTGACCCTCCCAGACCACCAGACAGAAGTGGGGTTGACTGCCAGGCCGCTGGGTGTGGCACTGAAAGCACAGCTCCAACAGGCTGAAGCAATTAGGAAATTACTGACTCCTGTTGCTGAAAACCCCGGTAGTCGTGTGGTCTTCAGGTCAGGATTGCCCAGGGCTCGTTTTTGTTTCTCTGCCGTCCTCTCTGTTCTGTTCCGCACGGGGTGATGCCTGCACCTTCCTGGGGTGTGAAGTCGGCCTCATCTTTCCCCTCACCCTGGAAACCTGCACCATCCACCAGGGTAGCCACTGGCCTCACTGGCTGCTGAACACATGAAATGAGGCTTGCTGACTGAACCTGAGATGTATGGAAAATAAAGTCCATGTCTGATTTGGAAGATGTCATAAACAAAATGTAAAGTATCCTAGTAGTCATTTTTATTTTATTTTTAAAATATTTATTTATTTATTTATTTGGCTGTGCCAGTTCTTAGTTGCGGCGCGTGGGATTGTCGTTGTGGCATGCGGGATCTTTAGTTGCGGCATGTGGGATCTAGTTCCCTGACCAGGGATCGAACCTGGGCCCCCTGCATTGGGAGCACGGAGTCTTAACCACTGGACCACCAGGGAAGTCCCTTAGTAGTCATTTTTAAATTGATCACCTGTTGAAATAATAATATTGGGGGCATCTTGAGTTAAATAAAACATTAAAATTAATTTTATCTATTCCCGTTTACTTGTTTTCATGTGACTACTAGAAAACTGTAAATTACACATGTGGCTCTCATTCTGTTTCTTGGGCAGCCCTGGCCTGAAGCAAGAGAAAGAGGATGTCACCTCTCTGGACATAAACACAAACAGTTCATGTCATGCACATTCTAACCTCAACCAATTATCAGGGTTGGAGGGATTGCATGATGTGACCAGCTTGGGCCTCTACTGTCCGTCCTTGACGCAATCACTATGGCAGGGGCGAAAGCTCTGGTCAGTGCACATCTGGAGCTGGATGTGGGTCCCCCACCCAACCTGCATGACTGCTGCACGATGGGGCAAGGGGCGGACTCTGACATGGGTTGGTTCAGGATAACTGCTCATTCTTTGATGCTCTCCCACGGAATCCAAGCTGTCCTTAGCAACCAGCGTGAGCAAGAGGGCACACCAGAAGGAGTGTCCTGGGACTTGCAAGCTTGTCCTAAGAAGTCTTGCAGCTTCCACCCAGGACTCTTGGAGCCCACCCACCCTGAGACCACCACGTGGGGGGCCACATGTAAGTGCTTCATCAATAGACTAGGGTGAGCCCAGCCATCCCATCTAGACACAGCACCAGACATGCTGTTGAAGGCATCTTGCATGAACCACATTAACCCACAGAACTATGTAAGATAATAATCTACTGTTGTTTTAAGCCACCAAATTTTCTTTTCAATTTTTTTTTATTGTGGTAAAATACACATGACACAATTTAGCATCTGAACCTTTTTTAAGTGCACGGTTCTGTGGCATTAAGGACATTCACGCTGTTGTGCAACCATCACCACCATCCTTCTCTGGACCTCCTTTCATCTTGTAAAACTGAAACTCCATGCCCATTAAATAATAACTGCCCCTCCCCTCCCCCAGCAGTCACCATTCTACTTTCTGTCTTTATGATTTTGTCTACTCTAAGTGTCTTGTGTATGTGGGATCATACAGTATTTGTCTTTTTGTGACTGGCTTATTTCACTCAGCACAATGTCGTCAAGGTTCAACCATGTTGAAGCCTGTGTCAGAATTTCCTTTCTTTTAAGGCTGAATAATGTTCCATTGTATTTATAGACCACATTTTGCTTATCCATTCATCTGTCAGTGGACACTTGGGTTCCTTCCATATTTTAGCTATTGTGAATAATGCTGTTATGGCCACGGGTATACAAATATCTCTTTGAGACCCTGCTTTCAATTCTTTTGGCCATTTCCCAGAAGCGGAATTGCTGGATCATATGGTAATTCTATTTTTAATTTTTTGAGGAACCACCATACTGGTTTCTATAGCAGATGTGCCATTTTGCATTCTCACCAACAGTGCACGAGGGTTCCAATTTCTCCGCATCCTCTCTCTCTTAGTGGCAGTAGTTATCTTCATGGGTATGAGGTGGTATCTAACTGTAGTTTTGATTTACATCCCTAAGGATCAGTGAGGTTGAGCATCTTTTCATGTGCTTATTGGCCATTTGTATATCTTCCTTGGAGAAATGACTATTCAAGTCCTTTGTCCATTTTTTAAAATTGGGTTGTTTGTTTTGTTGTTGTTGTTGAGTTTTAGGAGTTCTCTATATATTCTAGATATTAACCCTTTATCAGATATATGATTGGCAAATGTTTTCACGTATTCTGTGGGTTACATTTTTACTCTGTTGATATTATCTTTTGATGCACAAATTTTTTAATTTTCATGAAATCCAATTTGTCTATTCTTCTTTTATTGCCTGTGATTTTCATGTCATATCCCATTACCAAATCTCATGTCATGAAGCTTTTGCACTGTTTTCTTTGAAGAGTTTTATAGCTTTATGTCTTACATTTAGGTCTTTGATCCATTTCGAGTTAATTTTTGCATATGGTGTAAAGGAAGAGTCCAATGTCATTCTTTTGTGAATATTCAGTATTCCCTGTGCCATTTGTTGAAAAGATTGTCTATTCCCCATTGAATGGCCTCGACATCCTTGTCAAAATGTATTTGACCATATATTTGAGGATTTATTTCTGGGCTCTCTATTCTATTCCACTGGTCTATATGTCGGTCTTTGTGCCAATATCACACTGTTTTGGTCACTGTAGCTTTATAGTAAGTTTTGAAATCAGGGATTGTGAGTCCCCAGCTTTGTTCTTTTTCAAGATCATCTTGGCTTTCTTAGGTCCCTTGAGATTCCATATGAATTTTAGGCTGGGTTTTTCTATTTCTGTAAAGAAGTCATTGGAATTTTGATAGGGATTGCATTCAATCTGTAAATTGCTTCGGGTTGTGTTGACATCTCAACAATTTTAAGCCTTCCAATCAATGAACATAGGATGTATTTTCATTTATTTAAGTCATCATTAATTTCTTTCAGCAATGTTTTGTCACTTTAATTGTACAAGTCTTTCACCTCCTTAGTTAAGTTTATTCCTACGTATTTTATAGAAAGGCAACTGGTTTTTGTGTGTTGACTTTGTATTCTGCTACTGAATACATTTATTAACTCTAACAGGTTTTTTGTGGACTATTTAGGGTGTTCTACATATAAAATCCTACCATCTGTGAACAGTTATTGTTTTACTTCTTCCTTTTCAGTTTGGATACCTTTTATTTCTTTGTCTTGCCTAATAGCTTTAAAACTTCCAGTACTATGTTGAATAGAAGTGGCAAAAATGGCCATCCTTGTCTTGTTCCTGATCTTAGAGGAAATGCTTTCAATCTTTCACCATTGAGTATGATGTTTGCTGTGGGCTTTTCATATATGGCTTTTATTATGTTTCGGTAGTTTTCCCCTATTCCTAGTTTGTTGAGTGTTTTATCATGAAAGGGTGTTGAATTTTGTCAAATGCTTTTTCTGCATCAATTAGGATGGTCATGTGGTTTTTCTCCCTTCATTCTGTTAATGTGGCATATTATATTGACTGATTTTGTTACATTGAATCATCCTTGCATTCCAGGAATAAATCCACTTAGTCATGGTGTATAATCCTTCTAATACGCTGCTGAGTTCAGTTTGCTAGCATTTTTTGAGAATTTTTGCATCAGCGTTAATGAGGGATATTGGTCTGTAGTTTTCTTGTAGTGTCTTTGTCTGGTTTTGATATCAGGGTAATGCTGGTCTCATAGAATGAGTTAGGAAGTATTCTTTCCTTTTCAATATTTTGTGGACATTTGAGAAGGATTGGTATTCATTATTCTTTAAATGTTTGGTAGAATTCAATAGTGACGCCATCAGGTCCAGGAGTTTTCTTTGCAAGGAGATGTTTGATTACAGGCATACCTTATTTTATTGCACTTTATACACTTCACAGATATTGCAGTTTTTACAAATTGAATGTTTGTGGCAACCCTGCATTGAGCAAGTCTATCAGTGTCATTTTTCCAACAGCATTTGCACATCTTATTTCCCTGTGTCACATTTTGATAATTCTTGCAATATTTCAAACATTCATCATTATTATTATTATGTTTGTCATGGTGATCTGTGATCAGTGATTTTTGATGTTACTATTGTAACTGCAGATGCGGTAGAAATAGCAAAAGAACTAGAATTAGAAGTAGGGCCTGAAGATGTGACTGAATTACTGCAGTGTCATAATACAACTTGAATGGCTGAGGAGTTGCTTCTTACAGATGAGCAAAGAAAGTAGCTTCTTGAGATGGAATCTCAAAGCAAAGGATTTAGAATATTACATAAACTGAGTTGATAAAGCAGCAACAGGGTTTGAGAGGATTGACTCCAATTTTGAAAGAGGTTCTACTGTGGATAAAATGCTATCAAACAGCATTGCACGCTACAGAGAAATCGTTCGTGAAAGGAAGAGTCACTCGATGCAGCAAACTTCATTGTCTTATTTTAGGAAATCGCCGCAGCCGCCCCAGGCTTCAGCACCCACCACCCTGATCAGTCAGCAGCCACCGACACAGAGGCAGGACCCTCCACCCGCAAAAAGATTATGGCTTGCTGAAGGCTCAGATGAGCGCTCGTATTTTTTAGCAATTAAGTATTTTTCAATTAAGTATGTACATGGTTTCTTTACATATAATGCTATTGCACACTTAATAGACTATGGTATAGTGTAAACATAATTTTTATATGTACTAGGAAACCAAAAATTTTGTGTGACTCATATTATTGTGATATTTGCTTTATCGTGGTGATCTGGAACCAAACCCACAATATCTCTGAGGTGTGCTTGTACTGATTCAATGTCCTTGTTATTTACAGGTCTATTCAGATTTTCTGTCTCTTTGTGATTTAGTCTTGTTAGGTTTTGAGTTTCTAGGCATCTTTCCATTTCATCCAAGTTATCCAATTTGTTGCTGTACAGTTGTTCACGGTACTCTCTTATAATACTTTTTATTTCTGTAGAATCAGTAGTAATGTCCCCATTTTCATTTTTTATTTTAGTAATTTGAGTCTTCTCTCTTTTTTTATTAGTCCATCTAGCTAAAGGTTTGTCAATTTTTTTGATCTTTGAAAAGAACTAACCTTTAATTTCGTTAATTTTCTCTATATTTTTCTATTCTCGGTTTTATTTATCTCTGCTGTGATCTTTATTATCGCCTTACTTCTATTAGCTTTGGGTTTCGTTTGTTCTTTTTTTCCTCGTTCCTCAAGTTGTACAGTTAGGTTGTTGATTTGAGATCTGTCTTGTTTTTTTTCCCAGTTGAATTGAGATGTAATTGGCATATAACACTGTGTTAGTTTCAGGTGTACAACATAATGACTTGATACATGCAGATAACATGAAATGATTACCACCATAAGCTTAGGTAACATCCCTCACCTCACATAGTTGTAATTTTTTTTCCTGTGATGAGAACTTTTTAATCTCCACTGTCTTAGTGACTTTCAAATATACAAAACGGTACTGTTAACTATAGTCACTACATTGTGCATGACATCTCCAGAACTTATAACTGGAAGTTTGTACTTTTTGACCACCTTCATCATATTCCCCAGGTCCCACCTCCTGCCTTTGGCAACCACCAATCTGTTCTTTGTATCTATGAGTTCAGATATGTTAGATTCCACATATAAATGAGATCATACAGCACTCATCCTTCTCTGTCTGATGTATTTCACTTAGCATGACTCCCTCAAGGTCCAGCCATGTTTTTGCAAATGGCAGGATTTTCTTCTTTTTTATGGCTGAATAATATTCATTGTGTATATATAGTACATTTTGCATCCATTCAACCACTTGATGAACATTTAGGTTATTTCCATGTCTTGGCTATTGTAACTAATGCTGCAGTAAACATGGGGGTGTACAGATATCTCTTCAGTATAGCAACTTTGTTTCCTTCAGATATACACCCAGAAGTGGAATTGCTGGATCATATGGTAGTTCTGTTTTTAATTTGGGGGGAAATCTCCATAATCTTTTCCATAGTGGCTGCACCAATTTATATTCCCACCAACAGTGTATAAGGATTCCCTTTTCTCCACATCCTTGCCAGCACTTATCTCTCGTCATTTTTATGATAACCATTCTAACAAGTGTGAGGTGATAGCTCGTCATGTTTTGATTTACATTTATCTGATAATTAGTGATGCTGAGATCTTTCCTGTCTTTTCACACAGGCATTTACAGCTACAGATTTCCCCTTTAGCACAGCTTTTGCTGTATCCCATAAGTTTCGGCATGTCACGTTTTCATTTTCATTCTTTCCTGTCTTTTCACACAGGCATTTACAGCTACAGATTTCCCCTTTAGCACAGCTTTTGCTGTATCCCATAAGTTTCGGCATGTCACGTTTTCATTTTCATTCATCTCTAAGTATCTTCTAATTTCACTTGTGATTTCTTCTTTGATCCACTAGTTGTTTTAAAGGGTGTCATTTAATTTCCACAATTTTGTGAATTTTCCAGTTTACCTTCTGCTATTGATTTCTAACTTCATCCCGTTGTGGTCAGAGAAGATGTTTTGTATGATGTCTAAAATCTGTTGATGTCTTTTAAAATCTGTTGATTCTTAATTTGTGGCCTAACAGATGGTCTGTCCTGGAAAATGTCCCATGTGCACTTGAGAAGGATGTGCATTCTGTTGTTGTTGGGTGGAGCGTTCTGTATACATCTGTTGGAACTGGTTGGTTTATTGTGTTAAGTCCTCTATTTCCTTACATATCTTCTGTCTAGCTGTTCTATCCATTTTTGAGAGTGGGGTATTGAAGTCTCCAACTATTATTGTATAACTGTCTATTTCCTCCTTCATTTCTGTTAGTTTTTGCATCTTACGTTTTTATGGTCTGTCATTAGGTGCATAAATGTTTATAATTGTTACATATTCTTTCTGTATTGAATTTTTATTAATACAATGTCCCTCTTTGTCTCTTATAACTTTTTTTGATTTAAAGTTTATTTTGTCTTATATTGGTATAGCCACCCCTGCCCACTTTTGGTCACTGTTTCCATGAAATATCTTTTTCCATCCTTTTACTTTCAATCTATTTATGTCTTTAGATCTCAAGTGAGTCTTTTGTAGACAGCATAATCACATGTTTTTATTCATTCTGCCAGTCTCTGCCTTTTGATTGGATCGTTTAATCCATTTACATTTATAGCAATTACTGATAAAGGGAGGCTTACTTCTGTCATTTCTTATCTGTTTTCTACATGCCCTAGAGCTTTTTTTGTCCCTTATTTTCTGCATCACTGTGTTTAGTTGTTTCTTGCAGTGAAACACTTAAATTCCTTCCTCGTTTCTGAATGTTGCATTCTCAGCTCTGGCTTCAGCAGAACTTGGTACTTGGAGGGTAGCAGAGGTGAGAGAGAGAGAGAGGTGACGATGCTGTGCTGCTGGCTTTGAGGATGGAGGAGGGGCCATGAGCCAAGGGATGCAGGCGCCTCTAGGAGCTGGAAAAGGCCAGGGAATGGATTCTCCCTTAGCACCGGCAGAAGGAAGGCGGCTCTGATGACACCTTGATTTGAGGACTTCTGACCTCACAACTGTAAGTCAATACACTTGTGCTGTTTCAAGCTACTGTGTTTGTGGCAATCTGGTACAGCAACCACAGGAAGCTTCTAGGTGCAGGTCACCTAAAGCTTGTGGTGGTGGCACTGAAGGAAAACGGGTGCAGGGACCGTCTTTAAAACTCTGCTGGAGTTGGAACTGCACAGTGTCGGTTGGCTGCATTTCACATGAGCACATGGTAACAAGAGCTAGATGGCACTGGAGTCTTCCCCATGCCTCCACATCACCGTGTGCAAACATCCCCCTGTACTCCTAGTGCTGGCACATTTGTTTTGAATTACTTTTGTGAAAAAAAAAAAAAAAAGGTATGTAGGGGCTGTGGCATGTTAATAGTAGCTTACGATTAAGATCATTTTAGTCCATGTGCCACTTTGGAAAAAATGAATTGCAGCAGTGCAAGGATGGCTCCAGGAAAGCATCTGTGCACGCGGGACTCCCCCTTAGCCGTCTGCAGACGGCATGTCATCGCGAGCCGCCATTCGCAAGATGTTACAGCAAGCACCTCCCACTGATGGTTGTGTGCAAACCGTTTGCATCCTGTTAGAATCCGATCCGGCTTGGATTTCTTTCTTCAAAGCCCTTGATGAAGACAGGCCACGTCTGTTTTGTGTCAGTTGCTGTCTCTCTGCTGAAATCTGCTCCCTCTGTGCCGAGTGTCTCTCCCCTCCACGTGGCTGCTCCTTTATGGCTGAGCACAGGCAGAGAGCTGAGCCCACCAGAGAGCCCGCCAGTCTGGACTGAGAGGCCAGAGATGGGGGCCATCCCCAGTGGGCGCACGAGTCTTAGGTGGTGAATAGGAGCTCACAGAGGAGGCTCTGCTTCTTTGAAGTGCCAGGATGAAATGTAGCAAAGAGGATTTACATCAAAATGCTGTTCAAGACATGCCATTCCCCTGCCTTTAGTCAATGCGTGCTTTTCAAGGGCTAAATATGAAATGCCCTATGGCCAGTAAAAGGCCTGGTTTGGGGACTAGTAATCAGGAAATCCCAGTTCTTTAGAACAGGCTTTTTATTTATTGGGGCTTTCCCCCTCCTCTGTACGTCTTTAAGAAGAACATGCCAAGGCTGCTGGAAGCTGGTTTCCAGATGACTCTGCCGGACCAGCCAGAGCACTGAGGAGTGACTGTGGGGTCTCCTAAGGGCAAAAACCAGGAGCATCACCATAAAAGGACTGATCCTTTGTGAAGTAGTGAGGTTGCCGTCAAGGGAGGCATGCAAGCAAAGGTGGGACGCCCAAACGGATCATGCAGAGGGAGCTGCAGCGGGTGGTCTGCCGAAGCCTTCTGCCCATGTGCTTTGATGTTGTGCACAGCCCCATCCTGGCCTTTCGCTGGCAGACTGCCTTCTCGCCGCAGAGAGCCAAAAGGCACCGTCACATTGACAAAAAACGGTCAGTTACTGAGACGCGTGGGTACATGTCTTCCTTTTGTGTCTGTGCCATCGTCCTGCTTAATACTGCAAATGGCTGGTGCAAGTGTTTAATCAGGTCACCGCAATCCCTTGCATCCTAATTCAGTGTGATTCCAATTTGGATTCTCTCCTTCATTAGGAGACTTTCAGAAATTACATCAAGAACGGTAAATGTCCTTTAAAGCAAATTCATGTCCTTGCTTTATGACAGCTTAAATAATTTGTGACTGTTTTTTCTGTTCTCAAGCCAGGAAGGATTTTTTTTAAACTGATCATAGGGCTAGCACAGGGGTCTCCAAGCATCACCTTTGAAACCACATGAGTCTCCATGTGAGCTGAAAGGGCTCACAGTCACACATTCCAGGTAACTTGATACCAGATGCCCATGTGGTGCCCGTGGGGTCCTGAGCCCTGGGCTCACACACACGTGCAGGAGCCTCCCAGAGTCTGGAAGAAGAAGAAGAGACCAAGGGCCAGAGGGGTCCTAGGGTTTCTTGTGCTCACTATAAGGCCATACGAGGATGGCTCTTGGTCCTGGGTGCACTGGCCTCCTGGGGGGTGTCCTAGAGGCCTCAGGACAGACAGTGGTGCTGCCTGGACCAGCCACAGACAGGACAGTGTCCAGGTGTCCTGGTGGAGCATCGGTGGGACAAACGGGACTCGCAGCTTCCCCCTCTGAGTGGTGCCTGGCACTCGGGCATCCCGCAGACTTGCTTAGCACATGGTAATCAAGCGCGCTCCGAGCTGGCGGCAGGACCGCAGATGGCTCAGAGCACCGGCTTTGGCCTCGGGCAGACCCGCGTGGTGATTTACTAGCTGGGAGACCTCGGGGAGCCACTGGTGTGTCCCAGCCTCAGCTTCCCCAGGTGTCACTTGGGGCTGAAGACCCACCCACTCTCCAAGGAAGTGAAGCTCCGGCGGCTGTGAGCTGTCAGCGGTGAACCCGGCACCGTCCCTCCCTTATGCCGGGCAAGCTTGGCCGCAGGCCAGAGGCCAAGGGGGAGGATGGGCTGGTCCTTCCGCAGCCATCCTCGGCCAGCCCCGGCACGTGCCTGCCCAGGGCAGAGCCGCCCGGGTGGATTCTCTGAATGATGCGGGGTTGGCAGTTTTATCCCAGACCCTGGACAACGGAGAGGAGACTCCCCTGCCTCTCCCACCCTCGTGCCTGGCGGCTGCTCTGGAGTTTTAGGCACAGACTGTGGTCGTTTCAATCCCAGATCAAACATACAGCATTCTGCCCGACATACAGCATTCTGCCCGAGGGTCTATAAGCCGAGACCCCCTCACACGTGGAGCCATGATGCCACCGCCCCGTCAGCAGTGCCCCCAGAGGTTCAGCCCTCCCAGGACACCTCCACAGGGGTCCTCTGGGGTGACAGCCCCTGCCAACAACCCCCCCCCCCCCACCGACCCTCCTGCACGCACTGGCTGCCCCGGGCCACGGTCAGCCTCCTCTGGGGTCTGCTTGGTGCTGTGAGCGATCCCTTACCCCGGGAAAACTGGGATCCCCAAGGGCAGGCCCAGACCACCCCGGTCTTCCCTCCTCCCAGGGATCCTGCAAGGACTCGACACAGGTCGGAGGTCACTGGGATCCCCAGGTGGCTCCGAGGGACTTTCCCGTCACTGAGCTCTGCGGCTGATCAGAATCTCCCTCCCCCCGCGACATTTGGGGGTTGTTGGTGTCAATCCCCCGAGACAGCTGGAGCCCAGACCTGAGGGCCGACTGGTGACTTGGCACCCTACCCCCATGCCCCGGGCCACACCTGCTGGGGACCTCGAGTCAGATCCCAACAGGGAGGCTGGAACTTTCCGTGCTGTCTCAGAGGTCAAAGGCAAGAAGATGTGGAAGGACTGGGAGGGAGTCGGCAGTTGGTTTGGCAATGAGGGTGGAGGAGAGACGCCAAAAATCGTCCGGAGACCTACTTTTGAATCCAACAGAACATGACAGAACGTTCCCGAGGTTTCCCTCCTGGGATGGAGGGTTTGCTTTTGGAGACCGTAATAGATGCTCAGGCAGATCCAAAAGCCTGGAAGTGGCCGCCGGGGCGGGCCCGGCTGGCTGTCCCCTCCAGGCAGCCCTCGGGGAGGGAACAGGGGTCTCTGTCTGCAGACTCCCCCGTCCTCCCAGCCGCCTGCCTCCCGGGCCTCAGCCCACCTGCAGCGGGAGGGGCATGTGGCTCTGACCATGACCCGCCCCTTCAGTATGTGCTGGCATCTCACTCGGCATCGCCGGCATCGCCGTGGGAGCAGGAGGGGCGGAATCTGATGAGCCGCCAGCCCCCCTCCCCAACTTAACCAACCTACACCTGAGAAGCCGGGGGCAGAAGTGCCGGGTCCAAGTGTGGGAGGGGGTGGGGCAGGAGCGGGGGTCCCAAGCCCAGGACAGGGGAGCCCAGGTGGGCAAGGGGCCAGGTGGCAGCCAGCAGCTCACCCCAACTCATCTCCCTCCACACCCCCAGTGGTCAGGCAGCGGCCCCCCATCCCCCCGCCCCTGCTGCCTGTCTCCACCCCCTCCCGTGGGAATATAAATGCACAGGGGAAGTGATGCGACACGGAAGCCCATCCGCACCAGGCAACCCAGAACTAAGAGGCAGCTTAATAAACGCCGTCCACGAGGGGGTGGAGGGCGCCGGGAACGAGGAGCAGGAACCAGAACCAGCGGAAAAGCTGGGCCGGGGAAACGACCGTGGACTTGATGGATGGGCTTACTAACGCAGGGAACACGCTCAGGGAGATGGAAGATGGGGTCAAGAAAGGCCCCCAGGGGCATAGGGAAGGGGCTGAGATTCGAGGTGAAAAATACAATGGAAGGGTAAGAGACAGAAACTAGACACACAGGGTCAAGATCTATGGGACTGAAGTCACAGAGGCAGAGGGAGGGACGGAAAGGGGTACATATTTCAAGAATCAGATAAGGAGAGTGTCTTCATCTTAAAGGAAGATAAGAGCCTCGGGTTGAAAGGGCAAACAGACGACACACACAGATTAAAAGGAGATCAAGACATCAAAGGGAAAGATAAAATTCTAGATGTTCTCAGAAAAGCTGTTAACCTCTGAGAGTGCTGACATCAGATTATCAAGGGGCCCAGCGAAATTCTGAGAACCAGAAGAAGACAGATGCTTTCAGAGGACTGAAGGAAATTAATGTTGAACCTAGAATTCCAAGTTCAGCTAAACCAGCACCTAAATGTGTGGTGCGCAGCCTCAAGGTGACCCCAAAACGTCTGCTTTGAAAATAGTGCCCGAGAAACACTGAAAAGAAAGGGGGAAGGAACGTGGGTGGGCTCCAGTCACCCCGAGAGGCGGGTGGGCCGGCACACTGGGCTCTGAAGTCAGGGGACCACAAAGACAGACACAGCTGTGACCCAGGGTGAGAGCTGCGGAGGCCACAGCATTGTGGGGAGGGAGTTGTGGAAGCCGCCACCGCCCTAATTCCGAGGGAAGACAGAAGCCAGCGCCTGGAGGGAAAGAGTCCTCTTGGGATCGAGGCAACGAAGGCAAGTCAGAAATTTCTAGAAGGATGTTTCCCCTCTCTAGGACTTTTACAAATTAAATTGAAGCCGCACGAAATGCCCTCTGAGTCCTGTCGCTGGGGAAATGAGAAGGCAGGGACAACGGCGTTGGTAGCGGTGGGGTCGAGGGTGACCACACACCCTGGACTCGAGGCTTAATCCTGCTCCCTGGGAGGGCCTTTTGGCAGGAAATATTAAAGGTCTTTAAAGGTTGAATGCTCTTTGCCCCATAAATTCCAATTTTAGGAATTTAGTGTAAGCAAACAACACAAGAATTGGGAAGAACTGGGAGTCCGAGAGTGTCCTCCAGCCCCGAGCTCCTGGTGGGCAGCTCTCAGAAACGGGCCAAGCCACTGGCGACCGCCAGCAGGTACCGCGCAGCCACTGGAAGGGCAGTGCCTGCAGGCACAGTGACACAGAAAGATGCCCGGGTACCACCCTGGTGAAAAGATCAGGCCACAAAACAGTGTGTGCCATCCGATTCCACTTGCACGTGTGTATATCTGGGTTCAGTGGGCCAAGAAAAGGCCAGGAGGGCAACAAGCCAGAAGCTACAGCAGCAAGGAGAGGGGGGTGACGAGATCAGGGCAGTGGCAGCGTCGTGTGTCTCTGTATTCTATGCGTCCTTTAAAATAAGCAAGCGTTACTTGTATAAATGGGAAAAAATGCCCTTCCTATTAAAAAAATTTTTTTTTAGTGGCCTGGAAGGTGTCCTTGGTAATTTTGGCAGAGGTGTTAGCAAGACCGTATTCCAAATCCCTCGAGCCTGGACTCCTGGCATGAGCATAGAAAACAGTCCCCACGGGTGTCCAGAAAGGGCTCACCCTGAGCTGTTATCACCATCACCCTAAAGTGAGGAAATGAGGGCAGGAGAGCATGAGACGCCCCCTCCTCCCAAAAGCCACGTAAAATTAAGGACAAAGCTGAGCGTCACGTTTCTTCACTCCCAGGTGGAGACCAAGCCATTTTATTAGGTAAAGGGGTTTGGGGGCACCTCTCCAGCTCTTCTGGGTAAATTCAAAGATTTGCATCCAAAAATCAACCCCAAATATCCACGGAGCCTCCGGGTCCCTGCAGGGAGGGCAGAACTAGGAAGAGCATCCCTGGGTCCCTCCATCCCCGCCTCCCAGAAGCCAGGCCACGGAGGCTCAAGCAGGTCAGGCAGATCCATGGGAGTCAGGCTCCTCTCGCTGGACCATCTCCAAAGAATGGGAAGCTTACCTATGCAGCCATGGGGGGATTCAGAGACTCACCCCACACCCCATTTTTCAGGGCGGGGAGATGCAGGCTGACTCAGCGCTGGCCGTGGCTGGGCTGCTTCCCCCGGCCTGTGGGACCTTCTGTGCCACCAGCTAGAGCATCACGGAAGGTCATTTTGATGTTGAGATGCTGCCCTTGGTGGCCTGGAGCTAAGTCTCTTTGGTTACCCAGCCGCAGGGCCCCATCGGAGGGCGTCTGGGTCCCCCATGAGTAATGAGAAGCCAGGAGTCAGCCGTGTCTGGAGGTCAGCCCCCCGGGATCTGACAGGATGAGGGTCTGGTCCCATCTGTCCACCCTCCTGAAAGGACTGGGGCTCTGGGTTAAATGTCTGAGCCAGCGATGCCACCCTGCCTGGCCCCGCAAAGGGTCAGAGAGGCCTGGGCCGTCACAGGACTCACAAGAGCCCCCTGCCCAGCTCCTGCAGCCTATCCCCACCATCTGTCTCAGCGGCAGTGGGACCACACCCCGGCTACCCTGGGACTGTCCCCGAGGGCTGTGCTCTCCCGACAGGGCAGGACAGACCAGGATGTGACCCTGATGGGACACGGAGGGACCCTGGCTGACACATGGCCAACCTGGGGGTCTCCCCATGAAGCACCTGCCAGGACTATGTAGGCCCCCCGTCCCCCTGGGCTATCCGCTCAGCCTGGGGTGCCCTTGGGGCCGCAGTACCTCCCGGAGTCCCCAAGGAGAGCCCTGGATCTGCCACATAGGACATGCCCTGAATTGGATGTGGTTGCCCCTCTGGGAGAAGGGCCCGGAAGGTGGTCCCTGGTGCCCACCCAGGGCCAAGTGGTGGCCTGGGGGCCGATGAGCTGGCTGTTTTCAGGGCTCCCAACCACACGCGGGAAGCAGCAGGTGGAGCGATTCAGGATTTTCAAATGCCGAATAGTAAGTGCTTGGAGGCCCTGCAGAGGGGCGGCGGTGGCTGCCGCCTTCCAGGCCCCCCTCACTCTCCTGGGAGCCCCAGGCCCTGCACCTTGCTTGGGGAGTGTGTGGAGCGGGGGCGGGCTTCGCCATTTCAAGGCTGGCCCAGCCCCGGACCGCTGTGCATCTCATGGACTCTTCTGGAAAATGAGACTTTATGCTGCCTCCCCCTCGGGGCCAGCCTGGGCGGGGGCCCCTTCAAGGCCCTCCATCTCAGGCCCATTCAGCGGGAGTCCCACCCGTGCCCCCCAGGCCCCAGCTGTGTCAGGGCGATCACCCCCTCTGCAGAGGAGCGCTGCGGAAAACAGGCTGCTTCCCCATGTGTGTGTTTGGGGCGGGGGAGCTGGGTGCCTGGCCTGGGCTCCCTCTGCATCCATCCGTCCATCCGTCCGTCCGTCCATCCATCCATCCGTCCGTCCGTCCATCCATCCATCCGTGCATCCGTCCATTCCCTCACGCTTCCTGAGCCCCGTCTGCACCTGCCCTACGCCGGCTGCGCAGATCTATGGAGGTGTCGGGACAGACGGGCCCCGAGCCCTCCCGAGGACGTAGAGGCTGCTTGGCCAGAGCACGTGGGTGAAGGAGGCCGGGCGGGGCTCACTCTGGCCAGAGCCAAGCCTGAGCAGGGCTCAGCAAGGGCGCTTAGTCAGGGGATGGGTTTCTTCTGGGGATGGGGTGGGGATCGGCCTGCCTGTAGCCAGGTGGGTGACAGAGGCCCCAGAGAGGAAGTGACTTCCAGGCACAAGACAGCGGCAGCCTGGGCTGGGCAGGGGTGCTGGGCTGAGAAGTGATCCGGTCTGAGAAGCAGGGGGGGGCAGGCAGCTGGCAGACCGCAGCTCTCTCTGCTACCTGGAGGACTCACGGTGCGCTGGGCGGAGCGGGGAGGGCCTTCCTAAGTTTCGAAGCCACAGGAGACCAGCGTGCCGGGGGAGGGGTGGGAGTGCAGAGGAAATTCATGGAAGATGTGCACAAGTCATGTTTTCACTGGTTTTCCATAGAAATGAGGCGCCTTCCTGTGCCGGGGAAGGCCAGGTGTGCAAATCTCAAAATGGACATCACACAGCTCTGATGTGAACTGTCTCAGGCAATTCGAAAGGTAAGATACGCTGCGTTTAGTTAACATTTAAACTTTTCGTGTTTGACGGTAATGAAAGCGTCTCACGCATGCATGCTGCTTGGTTATGTGCTGAGAGTCATGGTAGGTAACTCACCCGAGATCAACCGGAAGGACACAGCCACAGCTTAAGGCCGGCTGCAGGAAGCGTGCGATCGAGTCAGGCTCCTGCCCGGGGGGCAGTCTGCGCCCACCCCTTCCCGTGAGCACCTAGCGTGAGCACGTGTGGTGACACCACCCCTTCCCGTGAGCACCTAGCGTGAGCACGTGTGGTGACATCACCCCTTCCTGTGGAAGCAGTCACGCGATGGGCAGGCTCACCTGGCTGGCCTTGGTGAGGAGAGAGGCACCTACCTGTTCGTCGGGCCCCCCAGCGGCTGCACGTGGCCAGGCACTCAAGGCCCTCTGTTGTAATGAAAGCGTTTCCGTGCAGCATGCAGTAGGTCGTGACAGCCCACAGCAGCAACCAGAGACAGCAGACAAAGTGCAAGAATCATATTTTAAACGCCATTGGAGCAGAGGATGCAGTGAGGTGTGGGTGCAGCTGGGAGAAGTGACCGAGGAGCCCCACACCGGCCTGGGGACGCTGGCTGACCCCAGGTCAGACTCCAGACCCAGCTCGGCCCCCAGGAGAGATGTTCCGGGGAGAAAGAGAAACAGCAAGGCTCTCGGGCCACGTGGGAGGCTGGTCTGACAGAGGGGAACTGAGGAGCCTCAAGCCCCCTGGCTGGCTACCCCAATGAGCATGGCTGATTCCTGAGGCCAACAAAGTGGTGTTTTCCCAAAAGCCAAGCACGTTTTGAGCTCAGATGTGTCCGGAAGTCACGCCACTGTCACTGCCAGTCACCGGGCCCCGCTGAGCCACGCACCCCCGCCTGCCTGCCCGCCGGGGGGTTGAGGGCAGCAGGCCTCCCCCCCCGCCCCCCCCAAGGCTGGACGTCCATCACACGTTAAACGAAGCATCAGGATTGGGAGAAGAGAAAGGGACCGTGGCGACGTTGCTTGTCCAGCCCCAGGTGTCTGGTGGACAGCAGACCGCAGCACGTGGGGCCGGGGCCTGACCAAGGTCCCGAGGGAAGGGCGCCGGGGCTGCGCCTGGGAGAACTAGCTTTCCGCTCCCCTGTGAGGCTGCGCCCCACTCTTATCTCTCTGCGTAACCCTGGGGCGTCAAAGAAATCGGAAATTGATTTTCTTTTACTCTGTGGTCCTCAGATTTCAAAAGGCCTCTTGTCAGAGTATGGCTGGAGGTCCCCAGCCAGCCCCCCTCCCGCCTCTCCTCCGGCACCTGGCACGGCGCTGGTGCACAGCGTGTCCTTGCTGGCACGGAGTCAGTTGGGTCCCCAAACCCTGAGCCCCTCGAGAACACTTGTCATGGAAGACACCTCTCCAGCTGGTCCCGCTGCTTTCAGGAAAGAGATCGTCATCACTAGCCGGGAACCTGCGGGGCAGCCCCACCTCGTCCACACCCACATGTCCACTTGAATAACTCAGGTCAACGGCCAGCACTGCGGTGGGCAGGCAGTGAGCTCTCGGCATTCGGGGCCGCTGGCCCGTGGGTAGCTTGGTGCCATGTCTCGGTGGACATTCCTCCTTCTGTGCCCAGGCAAAGTGCTCGCTGTTCCCCGATGGCCCTCGCACCTGCAACCTTCCAGCTTCGCCAGCCCGGCCCCTTCCTTCCACCTGGGTGAACGCCCTTCATCATCCTGGCCTGGCTGAGACCCGCCGCGGGGGGACGGATCACGCTGATGGCAGCACGCTGGGCTGAGCTCTCCCCTGCCTGCTCGTGAAGACCTTGCAGCACCCCCGGAGATGGGAACTCCCCCATTTGCAAGGGGAAGTGGGCTCAGAGAGGCTGAGTGACTCTCCCAGGTTTGCACAGCTGGTAGGTCGGGGAAACGGAATCCCTACACGGTCCACCTGCTCCCCGGGGCCTTGCTGATAACCTTCACTGCACTTGAGTTTCTGGCCACAGCCATCCCTGGCCATGCCAGCCCATCCTCTGAACCCCCAAGCCGCCCCAGCACCCGAAGAGCACTTGCCCCCATCTCCTGTGCTCCGTGCTCCCTGGGACCAGGGTGCAGGGACGGGCGCACAGGGGACACTGTCGATGAATCCGGGGGACAGGGTTGACCTCCCACCGCCGAGCTGCCCTGCAGGCCCCTCCTGCCAGCCTGTGGCACAGCCAGCACCCCCGGCGAGCCGGCCTGCGGTCGGAACAGCGCAGCTTGGGCAGCTCCCAAGGCCCGGCGGCTCACCAGGCGGTAACTGGAGAGGACGCGGCTCCTCAGCGAGGCTGAGCACGCGTCCCCCGCACGGCGGGGCCAGAGGCGTGGGCTGCACCCCGTTTGTCAGAGTCAACAAGAACCTCAGCCCCTCCTTTGCGCCCTCACCGCCAAAAGTCCCCAAGTCCACCAGCCCTCGCCCCCCTTCTCCTGGGGAGCTAGACACGCTCTACTTGGACAAGCAGGGAAGAGGAGCCAGCCCTCCCACGATGTCACTTCCCGAGGCTCCTGCTGTGCCGCCTGTCTGCGCGGTGACAGGGCAGGGGCGCGCGTCCGGGTCCGCTGGGCCCTGCCTCGCGCGCCTGCTCAGGGGTCCCGGCCTTGAACGCACCTCCGCTCCCGGCCGCATCGCTCCCTCCTCTCCTCGGAGTGGCTGTCAGGACGCACGGCATCCTGGGGCGGGGCGGCCCCCCCTCTTCACCTCCTCGGCAGCACGTGGATGTCTGGGCGGGGCAGGGCCTCTAGGGAGAAGCCCGGGTAGGAGACCCCCGGAGCAGTGGCGTCTCTGGGCTGTGCCGGCAGAATCTGGGGTGCAACCCACAGCTTCACTTTATTATTTTGAGTCTGCGGATTCGGGTTGGCCGGAGCATAAAGGAGACTTTATTGGCTGTACTCTGGCTTCTTCTGCTTTCTCCTCTCCGCCCTGTGGCTTGGACGGGCTCGGGACGGGCACGGCTTCAGGACGGCTGTCACTAGGCTCCCCTTCCTCAGGCCGAGGCTCGGAGGGCGCTGGGGCCATGGCAGTCCCCGGGGCCCCCCCAGAGTGCGAAGAAGGGCCTCCCCCGCTGGGCAGCTCTGCACCGCCCACCCCAGCCCTCCTCTCCTTCACCGAGCTTTGGGGACCCGATGCTGAGCTCTGAGTGCCACTGGAAACTGGATCCATTTCAGCCCCTTAAGGGCTTATTCCAGGCCCTAAACAAGAACCTCCAGGGGAATTGGCCACATGGCCTCCACCACAGGCCCACAGAGGGGTCCAGACAGCGGCCAGAGGACAGCCGGGCCAGTCCTCAGCGCCCAGCCAGGCAAACACGCCCCTCTCGGTTGCCACAGTCTTGGGAGGGTGTCCAGGGTCCTTCTGTCTGAGCTACGGCCTCCTGCAGCAGGAAACAGGAGGCTCCAGAAATCCCACACCCCACATGGCCGGACATCTCGGCTCTGGCCCCCAGCCCCGCGCTTACAAGGAAGAACCAAACCCAGATACCACCCCCAACGCTCATCCTCGGGAGGGGAGGGCACAGCGGTGGCCTCAGCCTGGGGGGACGTGTGTCTGTGGGGAGAGATTGTCCTCCTGTCTCTGTGGAGGGGGGCTGCTTCCTCCCCATGCCTCCCCAAGACCACGGGGGTGCTGGGGGCCCCTGACCATCCGTCGTGGACACTGGAGCTCCTGCCAGAAGCCTCTGCCCGATGCGCTGGCCGGTGTGCAGAGCAGATGCCCTGGGGTCAGCCCTCTTTTCCCTGGGCGTCCCTGGAGCCCCCCAGGGCCTGCAGGAGGGAGACGGGAAGGGCTCGGCCCACAGGACGGAAGGCAGGCGGGCTGGGGGGCAGCCTGCCTGGGAAGGAAAGGGTGGAGACATGGCCCCCTGGCAGGAGTCTCTGCTCCCACCAAGGGGTCCTCATTGACAGAGGGTCTGGGGGGAACGGAAGACCACCGCTGCTCAGGTCCCAGACACAGCCCGACCCAGTGGGGGCCTGAGAAGAAGGAGGGGGAGGGACATCTCAGGGCCAGAAATTCTCCCCAGCCCACACGCACACGCACCCGCATGCACACCCAGGCACGTGCATGTACACACACGCAGTGCTCACCGGTACACGCGTGCACACGCAGGCACGCACAGACACATGTGCTTATACACACCCCAAGCAGGAGGGACCCCGCTCAGAAGGCGCTGGAGGAAAGGAAGTGATGAGGATTGTACAGAATTGAAAATGCGGCGTTAAAGTGCCTGCAGGTTAAGTCAGCAAAAAGACCCCAGAGCTCTGGCCTCTGCCCCCACCTCCTTGCAGGCCAGGAAGGGGCTCAACGGCGTGGGGGCGGGGAGCACTCCGGCTGCCAGCCCTGTGTCTGGATCCTCAGGAACCCGCCGCTGGGCTCTTGGACCCCGCACGGCACGACAGGCGCTGTGAGCCGTGGCCCGAGACCAAGGGCTCTCTCCTGGGCGTCCCCCACCAGCCCAGCGCCCCTCAGGTCACAGCCCCTCCGCTGTGCCCTCCCCAGGCTCCAGGACCCCCTTCTGCGGGGGCTGCGTGCTCATCCAGCAGAAGGCCCCCCGAGGGCACTTCCACTGCCTCTTACCCCCTCCAGAGGAGCCCCACCTGCCCGGGTCCCAGGTGGGATTGGGCCTCTGTGGACCACCACCGTCACCTCCCAGAGCCCTCCCCATGCTGGACCTGGGGGCTGGCTCCCTCGGCGGGAACCCAGGGGGCGCAGGGGGTCCCCGGGACGGCCACCGGCATGAGGCAAGTGTGCCCAGGAGGGCCAGGCTTTGGGGTCTGTCCCCACTGTCTTCCTCCCAGGGCCCCACCCCTGGTGGGCCCGAGCCACCCGGCTGCTCCTTGGCTCCTGCCGGGTCGTCACCCCGGGCCAGGGTCGGGCCACCGTGCGGGCAGGGCTGCCGCCTTCCGCAGTATCTCGCGGCTGCAGGGCCACGGCAGCCTTCCAGGGCTCCTCACGGCTGTCGGTCAGGACCTGGACACAGGGTCTGAGTCAGCCAGCTCCTCTCAGCCTCTAGAGCCGCCCCCGTGTGCCCAGCTGGGCGAAGGAGACAGAGCTGGCTTTTCTGAGCAGCAAGCCCTCGCTGACCTTGGCCGCCTCCCCTAGGGACAGACTCAGGCTCTGGGGGAGCCCCCCAGGGTCCTCTCTGCCAGAAGGAGGTGGCCTCGCCCCAGGGCATCCTGGCGGGCAGCTCCAGGGGCACTGCGCAGCAGCAGGGGTGCGGCCCGTGGCAGCCCGGCACCCCTGCCCTCCTGGGGACCCCCCCTGGCCGGCCCGGCTGTGCCCTGGAGGGGGTCTGGGAACGGGACCGATGCGTGACAAGAGGGTATCGTCCCCTCCCTCACCGGACTCCCAAGAGCTCAGGGGGGTAGGAGCAGCCCGGGCGGGGTCTGAGCTAGAGCTCCCAAAATAGCCTGGGCCGTAGCCAGCGGCCGAGGATGGGCAGCTGACTTCACGCCACAGGCATCCCGGGAAGCCCCAGCTGTCTGCGGCCGGCCGCACCTGCCGGGGCCCGGAGCCGGAACACGGCCCTCAGCATCGGGCCCCCAGGGCAGGGGCAGCTGGCCGCACAGAGCACAGCCCCCTCCAGGTCCCGGAAAGGGCCTGCAGGGCCTGGGGGGCTGCTGGGTTCCCCACCCTGCTTGCCCTTCACTGACCTTGGGCCAGCCTCACCCTGGCCCGGCTGGGCTACTCATCTGTAAGCAAGCGAGTCTGGCCCCAGTGCCAAGGAGGGAGGTCTCTGGGGGTGGGACCTGTGGCCCCTTGGGGAGAGGCCCACAGTGGGGGGGAGGCGCTGTCAGGAGAGACTCCCTAAACCTAACGAAAAAGAAAGTGAGCAAGGAATTTTCATTTCACTCCTAACTGCGATTCATGGTTTCTCCACAAAGACTCCCAAGCCTCACAGGGCTGCGCCGTGTGGGCCCAGGAGGCTCCGAGGACACCTGGGGCCTGGCCCACAGCACCCACACGGCCCCTTGCAGCTCCCGGGACACCCCCGCACACCCCGACAGGTGCCTGGCCTGGGAGGGACGAAGCGCCCTGCAGAAAAGGAGGGAGGGAAGCAGGCCTCCGGGCCCCCACCTGCTTCTCGGGGCTCCTGGCTTCCTGTGGGTCCTTTAGAATGTTCATGCCTGGGGGCTCTGAAGGGGTCATGGACAGCCCACAGAACTAGGGAGTCCGTCACCTGCAGCACCCCTGCCAGGCCGCGCTTATGGTGGACGAGGGCTCGGCCCTGGCCTGGTTGGGGCTGAGCGAGGATGAGGGTCAGCTTCTGAATGCGTGTCTCCTGGAACCTGGACCACGTCAGGGCAGACATGGCCCTGCTCTCGGGGGCAGGCAGACCAGAAACGGGCTGAATGCAGGGGGGGCGTGACTGCGGGAGCACCGTTTCAGACCAGGGAGGGGCTCTGAGGAGGCGCCGTTCAGGCAGAGACCAGGAGGCAACGGGGTGAACCTGTGTCGGGGACGGCGCCCCTGACAGCCGAGCGGCTGTGCAAAGGCCCCGGGGCAACCTCGTGTTTGGACAGCAGGGAGGTCCGCACGGCCACAGCTGAGAGAACCAGGCCGAGGGGTGGGCGAGGGCCAAGAGGCAGGGTGCAGGGCAGATGGGGGACTTCGCACCTTTTTCTGATGGTGAACCTGCTGGGGCAGCTGCGGAGGACCTGTCACACCCGGGACACGTAAGACAAAGCAGGCAGATGTGCTGAAGTCCTGGCAGTCAGGTAGATCAGGGAGGGCTGAGCCCAGATGCAGACACAGTGCCTCGTGGGATGGAACAGGTGGTGTGAAGCCTGGAATCCAGTCTGACCAGAGAGCTGGCCTGGGTCCCCCAGGGGGCTGCCAAGGGCCCCACTGGCTTGGTGCTCTGATCTGGTGTTGGCGTCTGCTGGTCTGTGTTGGGTTTCCCACTGAGGCTGTCCCTACCTCTCTGGGTCTTCAGCGCGTGGTCTCTGCAGAAGCTTCTGGAACCCGGTACAGCAGCCACCATCACAGGAATAAGAGGGGTCTCCCTTCTCTGCTTGTCACCCCCCCATAGACACTGGCCCAGAGCCCGCCCAAGTGTCCTGGGCAGGCCAGGCTCCCAGGGACCGGTCCAGGCAGTGGTGGTGGGGGTCCCCTGGCTGGCAACCCCAAGGATTTCCGGCAGACTGCTGTGTGCAGAGGGGCGGGGAAGGGCCTGGGGCAGGGAGACAAAGGGGCTCTGTGCGCCAGACCCAGGCGGGAGTGGGTTGGGGGCTTCCTCGGGCCTTTGAAGTCCTGGGCTTGCCCACCCCGAGGCCTGAGGTGGCACAGGTCCTGAGCGGAGCCTCCCACAGAGGTTTCCTGCCTCTGGGGAGGGCAGTGGGGGCAGGAGATGAGAGAATCAGGATGACGGGGGACTCGGGAGGGGGTGGTGTGGGGAAGAGGGAGGAGGGCCGTGGAGGCCCCCAGAGCCGCCCCTGGCTCTCAAACCCCAGGGGACACTGAGGTTTCCTCCTGTTCTCTCGAACTTGGGTCCTCTAGTCCAACATGGGTCCCTTGACCATCAGGTCCCGGGGGTCTGCACCCTCTTCCCCCCGAAGCCAACCTCTCACTCGGTCCGAGCTCCCTCTCTCCTCCTCTCCAGTTTCCTCAGACAAAAGCCTGCCCAGCCTGGCCCAGCGGCCTTGTGCCAGGTGCTGTGGGGACCAGGCTCCACGTGGCCGCTGCATGGGGTCCTGGGGTGACCAGCAGAGGACTCCGTCAAGCTCCACTGGCCGCTCCTGCCGTAAGCCTCCCTTTCCTTGTACGTGCACGGACTGATCTCTCCCCTCCCCAAAGTTGCCCCAGGGCCTTTGCACAGCCGCTCGGCTGTCAGGGGCGCCGTCCCCGACACAGGTTCACCCCGTTGCCTCCTGGTCTCTGCCTGAACGGCCCCTCCTCAGAGCCCCTCCCTGGTCTGAAACGGTGCTCCCGCAGTCACGCCCCCCTGCATTCAGCCCGTTTCTGGTCTGCCTGCCCCCGAGAGCAGGGCCGTGTCTGCCCTGACGTGGTCCAGGTTCCAGGAGACACGCATTCAGAAGCTGACCCTCATCCTCGCTCAGCCCCAACCAGGCCAGGGCCGAGCCCTCGTCCACCATAAGCGCGGCCTGGCAGGGGTGCTGCAGGTGACGGACTCCCTAGTTCTGTGGGCTGTCCAGCTGGGGCCCGGGTGCTGGGCCCTGGGATTGCAGGGGGGCTGTCTCGGAGGCCTGCTCCAGCGCCAGGGTCCCCACCCCAGCCTGTTCCCTGGTTCTTGCCCCATGCGGCCCCCGCGGGGCTCTGACCAGGCCATGGCCAGGCCTCCGGCTGCAGGCACAGGACCCTGGGGCGGGCTTGGTGCGGCCACTCTCAGGCCTCTCCCCACCCCTGGACGCTGTTGGCTGGCCGGCCCCACCTGACCTGCCCTGCCCTCCTCGTGGTCGGGAACTCCTCTGGGACTGAGGCTCCCGGCTGACTGCAAGGCCACGGCCCTGCGCCATCCAGCCGGCGTCCAGAGACGACCAGGCCCTGGTGCCGTGACGGGGAAGATGCACCCACAGCCCGGCAAGCCCAGGCTCAGGCCATCTGTGCGGGGGCAGCAGTGTTTGCCCCACGCCCACAGGACCAGACCCAGAGAAGGAGGAGGGCGTGTAGGCCTGGCCCGGAGGGTCCTCTGATGCCAGCCGGGTGGTGAGGTCTGGGGCCACACGGGCGAGTCACATTCCTGAGGAATGACGCAGCGCCTGTTTATCACAGCCTGTCACTGAGGGAAGCCCACCCTAGAGGCCTCCCGGCCACAACGCAGGCATTCACGTGACAAACCTGCCCTCAGACACTCACAGGCCCCACCCCCGGCCCCTGAAGGCCCTGGCCGGGGGGCAGGGTCCCCAGACTGGGCTCTCAGGCAGTGGGCAGTGGGCAGGGTCTGGTGGTGGCCGTCAGGGTCAGGAGCGTCCAGCCCCCGGCCTGGCTCACTGGCCTCAGGCCTCGACCGTGTCCCCCTCCTCAGCACTGAGGCCCAGGGACCACCAGGACCCCCGAGAGCCCCAGCTTTCTAGGAGTGTCCTTGCCCCGTCCTCAGCGCCCCCAGCCCTGCCCTGAGAAAAGGCCCTGGAACAGCTTCCATGGGTCCCTTTAAAAGGCAATACAATTCCTACTGCTCCAAGGTTGACTTAAATCAGGTTTATTGTACGATTTAAACATATTTAAACGTAAAACTAGATGTTTGCAAGCTAAATGTGAACAATCGTACGAAGCCAATAAAACGAATACTAACAACACCAGGGGATGATGGTGTTGGGCTGAAACTCACTTTCGCTGGATCTTTGGAATCGACACGCCAGTGCTCTCGGCTGCCACGGAATGAAGACTCAGTTTCCCCTGCTCTCCTTGGGCCCAGGAGAAGCTGCAGAGCCCTCCTCGGCCGGGCGAGGGCTCCAAGAGCCGGCGCAGGTGCAGGTCCCAGCCACCTGGGCACCCTAGACTGTGGTCGTGGCCCCAGGCGGCCTCCTGCTGCAACACCTGTGCCTCACGTTTCTCCATTCTACTCCCAACGGCCATCGGGTCCTTTCCAATTTCTGGCCATTAGGATAAGGCCACTATGACCACTTTTGCCGTGTACCTTGGTGCCATCACTTACACCTCGACTTCTCCAGGGTGTGTGTCAGGGGCGAGGTCGACTCCGTGTTGTTAGAACATCTCCCGGAGCGACCTTATCGATTTGCACTCAGTGTCTGCCAGTTCCCGTTTCGCCCTGGCCTCGTCCACAGGGGATCTTTGCCCATCTGGTGGCTGTGCCGTGATTCACTGTGGTTCAACGCACATCTCCCTGCTTGCTACGAGGCTGGGCACATTTCCCTGAGGTTGATGGCCATTTGGGTTTCCTCTTTGGGAAAAACTGGCCGGTGTCTTCCCTGTTTTTCTATTCTGTTTCCTGCTGTTTTGTAATTGCTTTGCAGGAGCTCTTCACATACTCTGGATACAAAGTCTTGTCTGTTACATATGTTGCAAATATCTTTTTCCATTCATTCCAGGGCTTATCTTCTTCGGGATCTGGGGCCTTTTCTTCCCTACTCACTTAATCAGCGCTGCCCAGACGTTTGGGGCCTGATACTAAGTGGGAGCGAACAGGACATCCCCTTCCCCTGGGACTCCACTGAGCAGAGGTGATGCGGGACAGAACCGAGCCAGGTGCACCGGGGAGAGGTTCCCAGTGGGCACTTCACCGAGGGGGCGAGTCTTGAAGAGGGAGAGCATCACGCAGACGAGGGAGGAGAGATTTTCGCCCAACAGCGGCTGGCAAGCAGTGTGCCCGCAGAAGGGCCTCGGGGCCGACAGCTCCCTCCTGGCCCGGCTTCCGGGCAGGAGCGAGAAGAAATGACTCTCCGGTTGTGTGTCTCATCCACAGAGCGTGGCGAGGGCTCAGAAGCACAAATCCACTGGGAAGGACCAACCGGATGCCAAGTCCTCAGCTGCCCCCCTCCCCCCACCCCCATGGGGGTGATCCAGCTTGGAGCCAACAGGGGAAAACAAGGGACAGCGATGCCGGGAAAGGTGAGGAGACAGCGTCGGGTGGGACAGGTGGCCCTGGGCCTCAGAGAGCTCGGTCAGCCCCTCACCCAGGAGGGGAAGGAAGCCCCCTCCCCCGACTGGGGCAGGGGCCCTGGACACACACAGTGCAGGCTCACGGCACTCTGCTCACAGGGGTGCAGCGAGCGACACGTCTGATGATTTTAGTGTCTTAATTAATGTGCCAGGCATGAGAGCTTCAGGGCACAAGGCCGCCCCCCGGCCGCCTCTCCCGGTCGGTGCTCAGCCATCCTCGAAGACCAGAGCACAAGTTCTCCCTCTCTGGAAAAGGAGGACGGGCAGACAACTGGAGCGGAGTCTGGGAGGACCGATCCTCCCCGAGGCCGACAGGGCAGGCCCGTGGGCAGAGCCTGGGAGCCCCGCCTGGCCTGGCCCTACCTGCACACCTGGTCCCACAGCTGCCCCCATCCACTGCGGCCCCATCCCTGCCAGCCACTGCTTCTGGGTGCTGGACCAGGAGGGGCTTCAGGGCCGTGGGACAGCAGAGCCTGTGAGGGGCCAGCTGGAGGTGTCGCCCTCCCCAGGTGCTGGCTGGAGGGCAGGAGCCCAGCCTCTGCTGAAAGCACCCATTCAGGGAAGGCTGAGCACCTCGACCCCCTTTCCCACCCGGCCCGGCCCCAGAACTCAGTCTCCACAAGACTGGGCCAAAACCAGGGCCAAATGGTTCTCCTGCGCGGAGGCCTGGGCCTCACGGGCCCTGAGGGTGAGGAGGAGGGAAATGACCGGGCTGGTGCTCGTGAGAAACGCATGAAACACGTGAACTTCCCCACTGGCTTTGCATAAACAAATACTTGGGGAAACAAATAACTTGTTTAAAAAGGAGAAGAGGGAGAAATAGATGGGACTAGATTAACAGGCAAATTTAAAAGCTCCCGTCTTCTCTGGAAGATCAAAAAGGCCAAAATCAGCAGATGGAAATCAGCAAATTGCAAAAAAATATGCCGAATGGAGTGTGCCATACACCCCCTTCCCCCCGCCCCCGGCTTGGGGAGCCCAGCACAGGTTTACAGGGACGTGCAGCCGAGGGCAGGGCTCCTGCTGCGGAGAGCGGACAGAGGGACCCCTGGAGGGGTCAGACAGGGGCACCCTGGCGAGGGGTGGGATTGGGGTGGGCCCCAGGGGACAGGAGGAGCCATGGCAACGCCCTAGGGAGGTTGCAGGGTCCAAGAGGAACGGCCAACCCCACACCCATGGGCAGTCCCGGTGGCCCTTCCTGGGGCACTTGGAGATCACCAGGCCCAGTGGACCTGACCCAGCGTGTGTCCACACCGACCATGGGGACTGAAGACACAGCCGAGGTCTGGGCGGGGAGAGACCCTGGGGACCCCGAGTGACTGGGACAGGCCAGGGAGGTGCCCAGGGCTGCCCGACAGGCATGTTCCCACCCGGCAACGACCTTCGATTTAGGTAAAACAAAATGATGTTCTTGCACTTGAGTTTTGTCCAGAAAAGCCCCTTTAACCTCCCAAAATAGAAAAGATTTCACTAATGGAATTTAACACAACTGAAAGTATGCATACAAGAATGTAAAACTTTACAATGTTACATATTTATATTTCAGATGTATAACCCACGCTGAGCTCTACAGTCAGTGGACACACCTTCTTTGCCAGCATCCATAAGCTTTCTAAAAATAATCGTGTATCAGGACACAATGAACATCTTGATAAATTCTATAAAAAGTCACTTTATATAAAAGAAATCATATTGCACCTATTATTTTGTTTCTTGCTTCTTTTCTAAATACTGTGTTTTTTAATTAATAAACTTTGTTTTTTTAGAGCAGTTTTAAGTTCATAGCAAGATTGAGAGGAAGGTACAGAGATTTCCCATCTACTTCCGGTCCCCACACTGGCAGAGCCTCCCCTCTGATCAACATCCCCCCCAGATGGTGTATTTGTTACAACTGATGAATCTACACTGACATGACGTCATCACCCAGAATCCGTAATCTGCACTAGGGTTCACTATGGGTGGTGTACATTCTATGGGTCTGGACAAATGCATGATGTCATGTGTCCACCATTACAGCACCATACAGAGTATTTTCACTGCCCTAAAAATCCCCTGTGCGCCCCCATTCATGCCTCCCCCTCCCCCAACCACTGACAACCATGGATCTTTCTACTGTCTCCTTAGTTTTGCCTTTTCCAGAACGGCATCTAGTTGGAATCACACACATGTAGCCTTTTCAGACTGGCTTCTCTCACTTAGTCATACGCATTTAGGGTTCCTCCATGTCTTTTCGTGGCTTGAAGACTCATTTCTTTTCAGCGCTGAGTAATAGTCCGGTCTGGATGTCTCATAGTTTATTTATCCGTCACTGAAAGACATCTTGGTTGCTTCCAGTCTTGGCAATTATGAATAAAACTGCTATAAACCTCTGTGTGCAGGGACAACTCATTTTTTTAAATGGGCAAAAGACTTGAAAAGGGACTCACAAAACAGTAAATAAACGTGGAAAAAAAGTGCTCAACGTCATTTGTCTTCAGGGAAATGCAAATTTAAAACCACAGTGATCACCAGAATGGCTAAAATTAAAAGGACTGACAAAACCAAGGGTTCTCACCAATGCAAGAAAGGGAAGCGACGCTTTGGGTGAGAGTGTAAATTGGTGCCGTAGTTTAGGAAACTGTTCGGCAGTATCTTCTAAAGTTGGAAATACACATAGTCTGCAGCCCAATGATTCCATTCCCAGGAATGCTTGTGTATATTCACAAATGGACACCCGCATGGAGGCAGTGCAATGGTATTCATCAGAGCCCTAAGCCAGAAACGTAACTGTCCATTGACAATACCATAGGGAAATACTCTCAAACAATTATATAGTCATCCAGTTGAATGCAACAGGGAAAAAAAGAATGAACTTCTGCCCGTAATAACCTGGAAGAATCTCACAAATATAAGTTGAGCAAAAGAAACCAGACACAAAAAAGAGCATGTACTGTATGATTTCATTTATGCAAAGTTCAAACCCAGACAGAACTCGCTGATGGTAATGGAAGTCAGAATGGTGGTTCCCTTTGAGGGGGTCAGCGAGGGGGAGCGGTGCACGAGCGGCTCATGGGGCTCTGCTGATGTTCTGTGCCTTTGTCTGGGTGGTGGTTTCATGGGTGTGTTCACTCTTTTAAATGCACCAAGCTGCACGTTTACAGTTTGTGAACTTTTCTGTATGTATATTACTCTTCAGTGAAAAGGTTACTAAAAAAACCTTGCCCATGAAAATGTATGTGCAGCCTTTGAACTTCAGGGGTAATCTGCTCACTGCAGGTTCTGCCATGGTCCACAGCAAAGATGGCAGCTGCTGAACCCAGAAATGGTTTGCTGCCGGTAGAGACGGTCTCTCCAAACCTGCTGGAGGAGCCCATGGGCCCGGGAGATGCATGGGTCTGAATCCTGCGTTTATCAGCGTATCCTCACCAGTTCCTCAGAGATAAGAGAATTAAAAGGCTTGGAAGATTTTTCACATGCTGTTCTTGGCTTTTAAAATTCACAGTTTATATCCCCCGTAAGTTAGCTCTGGAAAGCAAACTTTGCCCTCCAAGGATGAATCCATCTTTTGGCTCCACGCTCTGACGAACCTGAAGATGAATCACGCTCAAGATCAATGCGTCTTATATGCAACCGCAGCCGGTTCTCGGAGACCACGTGCTGGCACAGCTCACGGGCCAGCTCCAAGTGGGGCGTGTGTGTCGCCAGCATCCTTATGGAGAAGCAGAGCGGCTGGCACGAGGGGGCTGAGGTGTGGGGCGTGTGTGTCGCCAGCATCCTTATGGAGAAGCAGAGTGGCTGGCACGAGGGGGCTGAGGTGGGGGGCGGGCGGGGGAGCCGCAGATGGGCACAGGGCAACCAGGCTGCCCGAGGGCCTGCCATCCGTAGCAACCCCTCACCCCCCAGGCCAGGCACCCTCAGGCCTGCAGTCGGTCAGCCTCTGACCCTCCCAGCCTGTCTTTAGGTCACTGTCCGGCCCTTCTCATGGCCAATCCCCACCTAACGTCAGAAAAGCGAGGTTCCCTGGGCACGTCTGGCTTCCTCCCCCTCCTCTCAGCTCAGACTCGCTGCCGCCCGCTGCTGCGGCCCCACACCCGTCTCCAGAAAGCCACACGCTCACTGCTGCTGGGTCCCAGGACGTGGGGCTGCAGGGGTCAGCGTGGCTGGCCAGAAAGGCGGCGTCAGGGAGAGGCTTGGTCGCCAGGAGCAGAGCTCACTCACATGGCGTGAGTCAAGGAGCCCTGAAGGCAGGCGAGGGCACTAGGAAGGTCCAGCGTCCCAGGAGGAGCCCTCTGTGTCCTGGCCTGGAAAATCGGACACGCCGCCTCCCCTGCCCCGGCAGGTTGCCCTGAACATGCTGTCTCTTTGTCCCTTCATTTTTCTTTCCTGTTTATGTCTCTCAGCTACCTGTGAGTCCCTGAGGACAGAGCCTGTCCAGCCACCCCTGGACCTGGCACCAGCCAGAGCCCAGCGCTCCCCGGACGTTTCCAGATGAATGAACAAAGGGGTGAGAGAACGAATGAGTGGACGAAGGGCACACCCAGCTCTGCCACACTCCTGGATCGGGCTGGGCCGCCGTGGGGTCCCTCCAGGTCACCCCTGTGAACAGCAGTGTGGAAACGGCCAGGAGAGCCCAGCTGGACACACGGCGCCTGGGTCTGGCAGCCACTCCCCATCCCCACCGTGCCCCCTGCAGGCTGCCCTGCCCGGTGGTCACGGGTGGGTCTCAGAGTCTCCCGGGCCCATGGCAGGGCCTGCTCTGTGTGCTCCGGCCCCGGCATGGGGCCCAGCCCTCCACGGGTGCGGGACCGGGTCTGACAGGGGAGGCCCCATCCTCAGGGCCCAGGACCTGGCTTGCAGCAGGCCCAGGGTCAGGGCCACCCAAGGGCGCTCCCAATGCCCACCTCCCTTAGGGTGCGTCCTTCCCCTCCCCCTCCAGCACGCCCTGCAGCCCGTGAGGACTTGGGGCAGGCACTGTTCTGGGGGGAACACTGATCCCACCCTGATTTTCAGTAAATCAGTTAAACTGGCAGTCTGTGGCTTAATGCTCAGCGGTGGGCTCTCAGAGGGGGACAGACTGCTTTGCCCGATTGCCAGTCTCCGTGGTGCAAACGCCCATCGTGGCTGGCGCAGAGGTGGGAGGAGACGTGCAGTGGGCACCGCAGAGGGCAGGTGCTGACCTGAGGGCTGTACCAACAGAAACCTATGATGCGCTGCGTATCCCACCACCGGCCTCGGCCCAGCACCTGGCCCTGCCTCCCGTACCAGTTCCGAGGCTCCTCTGGGTCAGGCCCTCAGCTGCACAGCCTGGCGAGGCCTCTTGGCTCTGCCCCCGGCCCCACATGCGCTTCTCTGACGGCCCAGCTCCAGCCCACAAAGCACGTCCTCCTGTAGGAGAAGAACAGGACTTGGGCTGGGCTGGGCTGGGCTGAGCTGGACTGGCCTGGGCTGGGCTAAGATGGGCTAAGCTGTGCTGGGCTGGGCTGGGCTGGGCTGAACTGGGCTGGGCTGGGCTGGGCTGGGCTGGGCTGGGCTGTGCTGAGCTGGGCTAGTCTGGGCTGAGCTGGTCTGGGCTGAGCTGGGCTGAGCTGGTCTGGGCTGGGCTGTGCTGAGCTGGACTGGGCTGGTTTGGGCTGAGCTGGGCTGAGCTGGGCTGAGCTGGGCTGGGCTGCGCTGGGCTGGGCTGAGCTGGGCTGGGCTGGGCTGGGCTGGGCTGAGCTGGGCTGAGCTGGGCTGGGCTGGCCTGGCTGGCCTGGGGCTGCCAGTTTACACTGCCTGAGCTTATGGGCTGGAAGAGTTCAAAGGACCAGGCTGGCCCACTCCAAAGGCCACTGTGGGCCTGAAGAAGCTGGTGGCGGTGGGGGATGAAGAGGACTTGGGTCTGTAGGGCCTCAGTGGCACTCGCAAGTGTCACCCACAAGCAGGACGCTGCCTGCTGGGGTCTGCTGGCCCTGGGGCCCATCAGAGGCCACAGGAATGTGATGGCACTGAGTGGCTTCCACCAAGTGCTGTGGGGGACGAGGCCAGCCCAGAGGCAAGGGGAGCAAGAAGGAGACCCCAGCCCTGAAGGGAGAAGCAACAAAGGAGCTCTTGGAAGAACTGGGTGGTGGAGGGCAATCTTTGAAAACAACCTCCTGCATATTCCATGTGCTCAGGGAAAGCAGGCAGCCTTGAAGCCCATATCGACGCGATATGTCCGGAATGCGCAAGTGCGCAGAGAGGGACAGCAGACGCGTGGTGGCCCAGGCGGGGGCGGGGAGTAGCAGCCGCCAGCCGTGGGGGTTTCCTTCTGGGGTGACGAGGGGCTCTGGAATTGGATAGTGGTGAAGGTTGCGCAACTGGGTGAACATACTTAAAAGCCAGTGAATTGCACACTGTACTTGAGTGAGTTACATGGCATGTGAATCATTTCTCAACAAAGCTGTTATTAAAACAACACGGCAGACACTTTCCCTGCCCCAGACCTGGACTTGGCCATTTCACCAAAGATCCCTGAGGGCTCCCATCGGTGGGGCTCTGTCCAGACCCACATGTGGGCGCGTGTGTTCCCGCCATCAGCTGTCACGGCTTCCCGCCTTTTCTGGGCAGTGAGCTGGGAAACACATCTGTTTGAAAAGAAAAAAGAATGAGTTCATCCTGATACAACTAAAGCCTGATAGTAAGGATTTTTTTTTTTTTTTAAGGGAATGTTATTTATTTATTTATTTTATTATTTATGGCTGTGTTGGGTCTTCGTTTCTGTGCGAGGGCTTTCTCTAGTTGCGGCAAGTGGGGGCCACTCTTCATCACGGTGCGCGGGCCTCTCACTCTCGCGGCCTCTCTTGTTGCGGAGCACAGGCTCCAGATGCGCAGGCTCAGTAGTTGCGGCTCACGGGCCTAGTTGCTCCGCGGCATGTGGGATCTTCCCAGACCAGGGCTCGAACCCGTGTCCCCTGCATTGGCAGGCAGATTCTCAACCACTGCACCACCAGGGAAGCCCGATAGTAAGGATTTTTAATCAACTTTTCTACTTGCGTCTCTCGTCTTTTATACTAAAAATCTTTGCTCCTAATCACTGAACTACTCTTTTGCATTCATCTACAGCAGAAGTATAAAAACACACACGTACTTGATAAACATTAACATATTACTTCTAACAATTAAACTAAGATTTCTGGGGGCTTCCCTGGTGGCGCAGTGGTTGAGAGTCCGCCTGCTAATGCAGGGGACGTGGGTTCGAGCCCTGGTCTGGGAAGATCCCACATGCCGCGGAGCAACTGGGCCCGTGAGCCGCAACTACTGAGCCTGCGCGTCTGGAGCCTGTGCTCCGCAACAAGAGAGGCCGCGATAGTGAGAGGCCCGCGCACCGCGATGAAGAGTGGCCCCCGCTTGCCGCAACTAGAGGAAGCCCTCGCACAGAAACAAAGACCCAACACAGCCATAAATAAATAAATAAATAAATAAAATTAAAAAAAAAAAAAAGATTTCTGTGCAGCTCTGTTATCCTTAGAACAGTCAAATAACTTGAAGTCACAGATAAATGTAATCTTGGCGTTTCAATCAGGATATTCAAATTTCAGTCGTATCTGGATATTATGAATAAAGGAGGTTTAATATCCATTCGAGCATTTCGAGATTGATGAATCATAGGACTTTAAAATAGTTGAGTCATGCAATCGAAAATGGCTAAATTATAAATCTCACAGCTCCTGACTCATCTTCAATTGCTGAGTCATGATGTCCCCAATTCCAGAACCCCAGAGTTGGAAGGGACCCCAGAAGTCTTCTCCACTGGAGAAAGCTTGTCCGGAGGCCTCTGACCGAGACAGCTCCCACGCTCCTGTTGGCTGTGGCCCGACTGGGGAGGCGGGGGCTGGGGGGGGGGGCGCCCAGAGTGGGAGCCCTAAGGAACACCTCCTGACTCACGGCCATCTAGGCTCCTCTGCATCCGCTGGGGCCCTGGGCACTATGCCCATTTTGAACACACAGTGGGAGGCTTCCTCAGGCTCAGGGAAAGATGGGGCAGGGCACGAGCCCTAGAAGGTCAGGAGCACCTGTTCCTCCTATGGGACGTGGGCCCCTCCCAGCAGGGGCTGCTGGCCGACCTCGCCTTCACACCCTCTCACCCAGCCCACAGGCAGGTCCTCCCGGGATCGAAGATGTGACCAAAGGCAGCCAGAGCTGCACATCTTCCACAGACCAAACCCCAGCACGGCCAGCACCATCCGCCCCGGACAGCAGCTAGCAAAACAGGGTTCTGGCCTCCTCAGCGGACACACAGGAAAACGGAGGCAGGCAGAGGGACCGACTCGCCCAGACCTCCCGCGGGGTCGTCAGAGCCGTGACCTGGGAGCTCAGCGCCGAGCAACGCGTCCAGAGGGCTGGCCCAGCCACCAAACCGCCAACGAGGAATGTGGTGTTCACCGGGCCAGGGCGGCGGAAAGGCAGGACCCTCGGGGCGCCCTGAGCAGTCCACAAAGCCTCAGACTAGGGTGGGGGGCCAGGAGGTCAGGCTGCGCTGGCCCGGGTTATGAAGGGTCAACACTGGGCTCCATCCCGAGGGTGACCCAGGCCCAGGACTCAGCACATCTGGGGAGGACCTGTCTGGCCACAGCGTAGAGAGGGCCGGGGGCAGGGCCAGCCCGGGGGCTAAGCAGTGAGCAGACAGAGATGACCCGGCCTACATGAGGTAGGAGCTGGGGCCGGACGGGAGGAGGGCTCCTCTGGGGTCCCGGGGGCGCTGGCTCCCCGAGGGCGTCTGGGGAGAGATCCCGGCCGCCACCAGGGAGATGTGTGGACAGCGAGGGAGTCCTCAGCAGCAGGCTGTCCTGGACGCCGTGGGGGAGGGCGGGCTTGCCCAGGAGAGGGGCCCCCGAGGGACCAAGGGTATCCCAGAGACCAGGCCTGGCTGCCTGCTGACCACGGGCAGACAGAACACGTAGGGATGAGCATCCTGCATCCTCAAAGATCGCAGAGCCCTCCGCTTCCTTGGGGGTGCCGGTCAGAGCTCCCCAGTCCCCCAGTTGCAACCAGGGAAGGGAGCTTGGAGAGCCAGCAGACTTGTTTTACAAGATCGAGGCCCACAGAGTTGGGGGAGGAGAGCTGCTGAGCGCTGCCCAACTCCATGGGCTCTGAGCCCCGGTCGGGGCCTGGGAGACTCCCACACCGTGTGGCCTGACGTTGGTGAGTTGCTGTGAGGGCTCGGGGTGGGGGGGGGGGGCTTGTCGCTGGGGAAGGACCTCGGCTGCGGGAAAGCTGAGCGGGGCGGGCCGGGGGTGAGCCAGCCCCCCGCCATCTCCAGGGAGGTCCTGCAGGGTCCACCCCGCCAACCCACCAGGCGTCCAGACACAGGAGGAGGAGCCGTCAGGCAGACCAGCAGCACCCTGAGGGAGACGAGCCTCTCAGTGTCCAGGACAAGCCTGAGCAGCGGGGGGAGGGGGCTTTCCGGAAGCTTCTGTCTGCTGTGGTCACCCCAGGGAGGCTCAAGGGGGCGTCCAGTTCCTTGCCCGTGGCCCTCACCTGACCAGAGGCCACAGGGCTGCGGCATCACAAATACCCCCAGGGCAGTGTCGCCACCGTTAGAAATTGCCTCATAAAAAGTCTAAAATGTGCAGCATCTGGTCCCACAGCTGTGTGTTCCTGAATCCCAGAAGCTGACGTCCTGTAGACGGAATGTATTTTATCCAGATCTTTAGTCCTGAACAGCTTAACGGATCTGAAGTTACATTGCAGAGCCGGAGACCGCAAAGCGGGAAAGCACCGTTTCCCCTTCAGTTTAGGGAACAGACCGAGGTCACAAGCGACTCCAGGACTGAGGTGTGTTAGGAAGGGGGCTTCCTGGGGTGAGGCTGGTGCTGCGAGGGGCGAGGCCCTCCCACCCCCTCTGAGGGCCAGTGGGGTCTACACTGGACATGTGATGGGCGCTGGGACTCTAGAGTTTCTGCTTTAATACTAGAACCCACGCTGAGCAACCAGGGGGCTTCTAAGGCCGGGGGTCTCGCCCCTCCCCACCGACACTGACTTCTGCAGCCTCAGTGACTGGGGGTGACGTGCTGAGGGGCCCCAACACGGGTCCTGGGTCTTCTGACCCTCAGCACCACCATAGGGACACGCCAGAGTGACCTGGGCAGCTCATTGATGGGATCGCAGCCTCCACCCACAGAAGTGACACACAGAGTGCAGAGAGTCGACAAGACCCGACGCCCCAGCCCCCGGGGACATGCAGCCAGCCGTGTCCAGGAGCATCTGACCCTGCAGCAGGCTACGGTGTGGCCCCGCTGGAGTGGCCTCTGCATGTGCTGCCCGGACGCCCCTTCAGGGCCCGAGGGTGCGGGAGGGACCCCAGCCCAGGCCCCGGGGCTCCTGGCTGAGGGCACTGGGCTCTCCGCGGGCGGTCCCTCCCAGCAGGTGGTCTCCTTGGGAGAGGCCCTTCCCTGGCCGGGGGTCCGACCCACCCACTCATCCATCCCCACCCAAGGAAGCCACGGAACCACAGAGGAAGCCGGCTGTTCCCGGCACACTGCTGCCCCTCCCCTCCCTGCCCTGCCCCTCCCCTCCCCTCCCCTCTGCTCTCCTCCTGCCCCTCCCCTCCCCTCTGCTCTCTCCCCTGCCCCTCCCCTCCCCTCTGCTCTCTCTCCTGCCCCTGCCCCTTCCCCTCCCCTCTGCTCCCTGCCCTTCACTCCGTAAACACTAGCTGAGCCAGACCAGCTGAGCTAGGCCTTCTACAAGGCTACCCTGGCCCCAGGAGCTGCAGACACATCTGTGGGTGGGGCAGGAAGGTGCCAGAAAGTACCTGCATCTCACCCTCAAGTATGTGAGGCAGGGGTGGGGGGATGCTGAGCTATCTACAAGGAAAGGACACAAGAAACACAGTAACACAGGGCCTGGAGCAGGCGGGGTGCGGGGGGTGCAGCGGCTGGTTGGGGACTCTAGAGCTGGGACCCCAGGGGCCAGCAGGGGTGGCCCTGCAGAATCCCGAAGGGGGCAGGGACGCACACAAGGGTGGGTGACCGTGAGCGGGGGAGCAGGCTGGCCCAGCGCAGCCCCAGGGAGGGGGCAGCAGCAGCACTTCCTCGTCCTGCCCGGGGTCAAGGGCGCTGAGCGGCCTCCTGCTGGGTGGCCCTTTCATCCACCTCCGCCCATCGCACCTCCATCTCCGCTGTGAACCTTCCCAGCTGCACAGCCAGCCCTGCCTGTTCCCTGCAGGGCCTCGAGCAGCTCCCCTGCATGCCCGGACCCCCGGCCCTTTCACCGTGGCCGCCTCGCCCGGCTCCAGGCCTCACACCTCGTGGCCCACAACCCAGATACTGACCTCTGACCTCGGTCGCAGCAAGAGGGGCTTGAGCCCACTTGCTTGGGTGGGAAGCCTTGAACTCATATTCCAGGATTCCAGGTGAAGGCGAGGTCTCCGGGCTTTCCTCTGGCTCCAGGTGAGTTAGGGATCTTCTCGCTGCCTTGACTCTGCCCCAAACCGCCCCGAGGTCACATAGCCACCAGGGCCTGGAGAGGTGACTTACAGCTCACCCGGCAGGCAGCTTGGTCTCACATGTGACACTCATTTCTCCATCACTGAGCTCCTCTGAGCTGGATTTCTGTCTTCAGGCAAGATCCTTGGTCCTGCCCATGGTGGAGGCCAGCCCCACACAGACAGGGGGACTTGCAGACACAGGGTGTGCAGGACAGAGGCCCGGCCCAGGCCCAGCCCTGCGGCAGACTGGGGGCTCCACAGAACCGCCCTAGGGAGACGTGAGGCCAGGGGCGCTGCCCCCCCGCAGAGGCCAGTGGGCTTGGGGCCAGTTTACGAAGGTGGAGTCAGGGGAGGTTTCATACGAAGCAATGGAGGGCGTGCAGGGCTCCGGAATGTGGTTCAACAATCACGTTTGGGGGCAGAAACGTGGTCAGAGACAGCTCACAATCTCTCCCTCCCCTGGACATCAGGTCTGAGGAGGCCAGCCAGGGCCCGGGTCCTCGGACCTGCCCTCTCTGTCTCCGGGATTGAGGACCCTCACCCCAGAGGGATGGGCTGAGCAAACCCCGGGCAGCTGACGGGGTACCCTCGCCCCATACGAGTGAGAGCAGGGCTGGGCCTACTGGACCTTGGACATCCCCTGCTCAGCTTCGCAGCCCAAGGCCTCACAGGGCCTTAGGGGAAAGAGGGGTGTGGGTCCCAGCAGCCCAGGCCACGTGGGCTCAGCCCAGGCAGGCAGCACCCGGGTTCTGCGGCTCTGCCCTCACTCCTTCTAGAGTGAGCACGCTCAGGGCCCAGCAGCAGGAGGGCCGTGGGCCAGGGCCGCAGTGACAAGGTCCAGGCTGGACCTTCCCTGCCCCGGGGCCACACCCACGTCCAGAACAGGCCCCCTCACCCCCCGGACACCCGCACCTTGAGGCGCCCCCCCAGCGGCAGCTCCCCTAGAATTCCCACAGGCAGGAGCTGGGGCACAAGCATGCAGTGGTGGACAGATTTCATTAAGAAATTGGTTTTTCTTCTTATTTCCGCTCACCTGTTCTGTCTCCTGCCCCCAGCGAGCGACCAAGGGGAGAAGGAGCTCAGGGCGTGCACCCTGAAGCCCTCACCCTCCAAAGGATCTGCAATGCCGCCTTTACCATCTTCAGGGGGAGGGGTGTTGAGAGCCGGCAGCAGCGCGGGGGCTGGCAGGGCCGTTAGGGCACAGGGCTGTCCTTACGGGCAGTAAGAACGGGCAGTCCCCCGGGGGGGCTCTGTGCCTGCGCCCACCCGCCTGCCCACAGCGCTATCGCTACTTCCCATGGCGCCGTCCTGCCCAGTCAGCTCGTAGGCCCGGGTCCCACCCGGCAGGGCACCCCACCTTTGTGACAGCATCAGCTCAGTGAAGGGGGGACCACGTGTGTGTAGCTGTTGACAGCGCCCAACGCAAGGCGGGTTTGCTGAACTGCGGTAGAATGGGGGCAGCTGCTGGAAGAACTTCTGGGGGCACCTCTCCTGGCAGCCCCTTCCCCACCTGGGCAGCTGGGAAGGTGACCGATCAGGTGCTTGTGGAGGGGTCAGCAAGTGCCCCAGGGCTGGCACCCTCCCGGCCTGGGTCAGGGGTGACGGTGGGAGAGGGGGGAGCTGAGGTAACTGACAGGCTCCTGGGGAGACCCAGGCGCAGTTAGAGGTCTGGGAAATCATCACCCCGCCGGCCCCAGGAGGGCGCCCGGAGGGTGGCCGTCGCCGCAGCGGGGGCCCCCAGCTGGCCAGGAGGGAGCGCTCTCCCATCCGGGGCTCCCTGCCCGAAGGCCCCGCGGGCAACGTCCCCCCTGCTGGTCCCCGCCAGGCCCTTCCTGGGTGAGTAGCCCTCCCCTGCCCTGCGCATCCCGGCTCAGAGGCCAGACAGGCGGCGGGTCCCTCCGCCCACGCCCACAGTCCATCCTTTGTCTGCACATCTTCAAAGCAAGCACAGGAAATGCCAGCCCCGCGTCCCTCCCTAACCCCCCTGACATCTTGAACCACTGGGGGCATTCCAGCCCCATCGCTCACATTCACTCCCTGAAGCCCCAGCTCCCCGGGAGCTGCTAAAAATAGGGTGTGACCAGCCAGACCCGGATGGGTCCTGGGCTCTGTCCACCGACGCTGAGGAAGGAGGCCTCGGAGCTGTGCTGGGCCCCTGTCACCCACAGGAGCAGAATAAAGGAGCCTTGTCAGGGCGAAGGACTGGCGGTAAATACCCCAAAATGCCAGCCCTGCTGGTGCCAGGCTGCTTGTTTTTCTCTTCTGTCTTTTCCAGATGTTCTGTAGCCGTGTTTGTGTCACTTTTACAACAGACGGGGCACAGAAACACACACAAAGCTGCAGCCCGGAAGGGACACCACGGGCGGAGGCCTGGCATCGCCTGAGGCTCAGGAGGAGGCTGGTCGGGGAGGTTCAGAGCGCGCGGGGCCAGCTCTGCCGAGGGACGTCGAGGAGCCAGGGCAAGAAGACAGGTGCCCCGAGGGTCAGGGCCGGGCCCACATCACGTAGCCCCGGGGGCCGCTCCGTGGGCACCCTGCGAGGCCTCGGGCGGGCAGGCCAGGCGGGCACCACCCCTCCACTTGCGTCCAGACGTCCTCCTGACAGGCCCTCCAGCCCCGGCCGCTCAGTTCTCCACAGACCCCTAGGAGACCCAGGCACTGTCCTCCAGCCAGCCCTGCTCAGCCCCTGGGAGCCGGGAGCTCCAGCCGGGACCTGCTCCCCAGACGCCCACCCCGCAGGGGCAGGACAGCTGGTGGCCTCAGGCCCCACCCCCGCCTGGAGCCCAGGAGGGGAGGCAGACTCGCCCAGTGGCCCCTCCGAGTCTGCCAAGGGGCGGGAGCAGCCAGTCTGGGACTCTGCTGAGAGCCCCTCTTCAGAGCCGTGGTCATGGTCAACTGTGGGCAGAGGGGGCAGGGAGGCTGTGGCGAGAGCTGCACGTGGCGTCAGGCCGGCTGGGGAGATGCCAGCTCACCACTTACCAGGTGGCTCGCTCAGGCCAGAAGCTGGACCTCTCCAAATCTCGTCTGCGTCACGCAGCAGACAGCGCTGCTGGCTTTCGGGATCCAGTGAGGACTAAAGGAGTCGCTGTGCCCAAAGCCCCGCTCCCCCAGCTCCCGCCTCCCCAGCACCCGTGGCCCCAGGAAGCCACCACCATCCTGGCAGGCTGCACCCACTGCGTCCCTCGGAGCCCTGGCAGCCTGCCACGCCCAGTGCTGTGTGGGGCACTTCTCAGGTGATAATAGCAGCTGTACAGACACTGCTCACTGCCCCCCACATCCTCCCTCCCTCCACCCTCAGTACAGCACTCTGATTTTATGGGGCAGCAATGTAAAGACATCTCTCAGCCTCCTTGCAGCTCGAGGGACCCAACAAGATGGAAGCAAAAGTCATGCCAAAGGGCTTCCAGGAGAGCTCCAGAGAGAAGGCCAACTCAACTCAGAAGGTCCCCATTGCCCTGGGCCTGTCCCCTTCCTCTTACCTGGAATGCAGGTGTGAAGGAGGGAGCCCCAGCAACCATTGGCAACCATGGGGCAGCCACGAGACTGGAAGCTCTGTGCTCAGGATGGCAGAGCAGCCACACAGAGGAGCCCTGGCCGCTGATGAGACCTTGGAACTGCCACACGGCCCCCAAACTTCTGCTCGAGAAAGTCAGCTCCGAATGTTTTTGTCACTGTAGTCAGAGGTCCGTTACTAGCAGCCACGTGCAATTCCTAATGGATTCACTGTCTGAGAAGCCCTGACCCCAGGCCAGGCACGGCACCCCCTTTTCTGACTTGTACACATCATCCAATTGCCACTACCTCCCGAGACAGTGGATGTTACCAACTGCTTCTACAGAGGAGGAAAGGGAAGTTCAAGTCCTGCGACTTGCCAACAAGCCACAGCCAGGAGAGGGGCCAGCCCAGCCCGGGACTGTGGACCCCAGCTCTTGGCCGAGTTCACGCCAGGGGGAAGGCGCAGCTAGAGTCGGGGTCTCAGTACCTCGGGGCCCCCCTGGCCAGGCCACGCCCGGCCTTAGACACACAGGCTCCGCAGGACGAGGCTGACCCTCAGTCTGAGGGGCACGCAGGAGTGTGAACACCTGTGGGTAACAGTGGAGGAAGGGGCTCGGGCTTCGGAGCCCCGGGTGGGATGCTGGGCCTGATCCCACGTGATCCCGCCCGGGGAAGTGTCCCCACGGGAGATGTGCGATCACACCTGGCCCGCAGGAGGTGCCCCCCACGCGCTCCCAGGCCCTTTGGTCCACAGACTCGCGGCTCAGACGGTGCCGGGGGACAGGTGGACACACCTCGCCCCACACGTGCCCTACCTCCTTTCTCTGATTTTAAAGCAAATACAGGAAATTTAGAAATTGCAAAAATGTACAACAGCAGAGAAAAAGATTAAAAGCCTCCAGAAATCGCCGTTAATACAATTTGGAATATCTGTGATGATTCCAGTTAAAAATGAGACTGCACCATTTCTCACGCTGATGGCCGCTGGCACTCCTGCGTGGACTCTGCCTGCGTCCGTCCCTGTTGCTGAAACGCGGTGTGACTCTCCCTGTAGGACCCACTGCCTACAGTTGCTACAGGCCGCAAGTGTCCTTTCCCACTGGCGGTGACCTCATTCTGCTGACATGTTTTCTGAAATACACACGTTTATGGTAATATGTGGGTTTTCTAATCTGACTTCTTTGTCTCCCAGTTTCTTTATTTTTATGCAGTACTTTAGAAGTCCTTCCAGAAGTTTACATGTGGCATTTCACGTCACCGCTAACACACATGTGGAAGCACAGAGACACAGAGATGGGAGGAGACTCAGACCCACCTCCCAAGCCCTGAGCCACAGGAAGTGTTCCCCCCACCTCCCAACACAGGGCAGCCAGGGCCTGATGAAGCAGGACCTGGCCAGGCAGGCCCTGTGTCCTGGGGTTGAGGACGGAGCCCTCATTCGCACCCTCTGAATGTCCTGCTCCGAAAAAGTGGTCACGGCACTCGCCGGCCTCCTGCCCCGCCGAGGCTCTGGCCACCGCGCAGCCGCGGGGCACAGCCAGCCGCATGGGCCGCGGGGCTGAGACCGCTGTCCCCGCGCCCTTTCACAGGGACATGGCTCCGAGGATGGCCCAGGTCCAAGGAGCCCGGTCTGGAAGATGAAGGGCGACCAGGCCAGTTTGGACAGCAGACACTGATGCCCGCCAACGCCCTGCGGGAGGGTGGCCCCACTCGGGGGACAGTTTCACTTCCAGCACTACTCAGATTTGGAACCGCGACGAGACGCCAGTGCCCGCAGCTCCTCTCTCCAGAGCCCGGCACCTGGCTTCAGTGGACACCACACTCCTTGAGATGCTCCCCTTCCTGGTGCAAGCCGTGCTTGGCCACCGCCGGGACAGCTGGCCTCGTGGACAGGAAAGCAGAGGGAGTGACAGGAAGGGCCAGGCGTGCTGTCCCCCAGGTGAGGCCGGGAGCCGGAGACCCCTGCCCCAGGCCCCTTGCCCACTCTCCACACATGGGTTCCCGTCTTTGGCCTCCGTTTCTCCATCTGAGGACTGAGGGCAGTGGGTGGAGGGACCCGAGATCAAAGGAGAGAAGTGTCTGAATTGCTAGGGCGGAGGCTCAGGCCAGGCAACAGGCAGGAGGCCCAGCCCTGGTCCCTGCAGGGCTGCACCCACACCCCTGCCCGCCGGACCCACAGCCCGAAGGCAGGGCTGTCGTGCCCGGCCAGACCTAGGACGCAGGCATCAAAGGGGCCAGGCTGCGGGCGGAGGGAGACAGGCTGGGGCACGAGGGCCGAGCTGCCCTGCAAGTGCCTGCCTGCTGCCAGGCGACGAGCCTGCCCCCGGGAGGGAGGGCGCCCCAGCCCCCGAGCACCACCCCTGCTCAGGCCCACAGGCTGGACGAGGGGCAGCGACCCTCCCTGGGGCGGGGGGTGCTTCCTCAGGGCGCTGAGCCGCTGCTGGGGCGGGGCAGGGGGGGCGTTGCCAGCCCGTCTGAGTGGACACTCCCAGGAGCGCACGCGGGGCCTCAAGTACACGTTTCAGGGAGTGGCCAGGGGACCCTGTGCCTGCCCCGGAGGGGCCCCGTGTGTGTGGATGTGGACGCCCCCCAGCGCTGACCACACACACACGCACACACACACACGCACACACATACACGCCCGCGTGGGGACAGCCACAGGCGCACAGTCTGTGCTCGTCTGACTGCAGCACCCAAGGGTCTCTGAGACCCCCTGCCCACGGCCCCTCATCTGTAGACGAGGACCTGAGCTGGCTGGGGTCCCTGGCTGGGTGAGTCCTGGGCCTCTGTCTGACTGCCCAGGGCAGGGCAATCACCTGCCATCTGGACGCCCTGCCTCGTGCCCAGCAGGGAGGCCAGAGGCTGACCCTGGGGGTGTGGAAGGACTGGGAGGGAGGGGACACCGGGAGGGACAGAGGCCTGGGCAGCAGGATATCTGGGTGCCAGAGTCCCAGCCCCCAGCCTTCGAGAGGCTCAGGCCTGGAAGCTGAACATACACAGGCCTTTGATCCAGCCGTTCTACCCCCAGGGTGTCGCCAGCAGACAGCAGCCCACGTGCCCCCCATGCAGGGGCAAGAAGGCACTGGTAGCAGCCCCCAAGGGATGACAGCATACTGCCCCTGAGACATGCATGTCCTAAGCCCCAGAACCTGTGACCGTGTCCCCTTACTGGAGAAAGGACATTGCCGATGGGATTAAGTGGAGGCCCCTGTGGTCCCACTGTTACCACGTGGGTCCTTGTAAGAGGGAGGCCGCCGGGTCAGAGAAGGAATCAGACATGGGGTGAGGAGGCCACAAGCCAAGGGATGCAGGTGCCTCTAGAAGCTGGAAACGGCCAGGAACGGATTCTCCCCTGGAGCTTTCAGAAGGAACCAGTCCTGCAGACACAGTGATTTTGGACCTCTGACCTCCAGAACTGGGAGAGAATGAAAGTGTGTTGTTTTAGCCACTGATCTGGGGGGATTTGTCAGAGTAGGTGAAGGAGGAGGAGAAGCCAAAAGCTGGTGCTGTTTGTTTTTAATTTATTTATTTAACTAATTTATTTTTGGCTGCGTTGGGTCTTCATTGCTGCACGTGGGTGGGCTTTCTCTAGTTGCGGCAAGCAGGGGCTCCTCTTCCTTGTGGTGCGTGGGCTTCCCATTGCAGTGGCTTCTCTTGTTGCGGAGCACGGGCTCTAGGCACGCGGGCTCAGTAGTTGTGGCACACGGGCTTTGTTGCTCTGCAGCATGTGGGATCTTCCCAGACCAGGGCTCGAACCCGTGTCTCCTGCATTGGCAGGCGGATTCTTAACCACTGCGCCACCAAGGAAGCCCGAGAGCTGGTGCTATTTGCTTCCCCTAAGTAAGTGCAGCCCTGGGGCCAGGGCGGCATCACCCGCAGGGGGCGGGGCGTGCCTGGGAAGGGCTCAGCTGTGTTTGGCATCTCAGTCTGGGTGCTGGTCTCACGGGTGTTTCCTGCTTGTGAAAACACACCCACCGGACATGTCGATTTCACACTTCAGGAAAAGTGAGCATAAGATCAAGGCCAGAGAGGGCTGGGGGGCCGGGGGTGGGCGCAGGGGGCAGCTCAGTGTGGTTTCTGGCGGCCGGGAGGCTGACCAGGCACCTGGAGTCCGGGCACACCCCAGCTCCACAAGAGCGCCCGCTGTGGATGGGCACAGGCTCCCTCTTTGCACCTCCACGGCCTCCTGGACCACGAGGGACACATCCCCACCCTCGGTCAGGAACCCCGAGGCGCCGGCCCGCAGTACAGCCCGGAGCCCATGGGCAGGGGCCCGGCTGTCTCCCAGAGACCACCCTGGGCACAGGCGTTTAATCAGAGCCTGGGGATCAGACGAGCCCAGTGGCTCAGGCAGTCTCCCCAGCCAAAGCGGACTCTGCCCCTCACACCCCAGGGGCCCTCTGTGGGCAAGGCAGGGGCCCCAGGCCGAGGAGAAGGAGCTCCCCGAAGATACGGCCCCCCCCCCCCGCCCCACGCACCTGGGTCTCCCCTCTTCCAGAACCCCTCACCCTAAGCCTCACCTTTCAGCCTCACACCCGTGCGAGCCCACCTTCACCCGTCCTTCCTGGTCTCCCCACCCTCCTGCCTCTTCGCAGCCTCCGCCGAGGGCATCCCTTGTCCTGGGCTGGCTCAGCGTCCCAGCCTCCGCCCCCACCCTGGCCCCAGCTCCCAGGCAAGGGGGAGCCGGTGGGCAGCGCCTGGAGGGAACGGGCAGCGTGGACGCAGCGCTGTGGGTGTGAGCCCCCCGCGTGCACAACCACGGCTGGGACACGACACAGCGAGCAGCTGAGATACAACTGGGGAGGGAGAAGAATCAGACCATGATTTCCTTCGCTTTGTGATAAACTTCCTTCCAAAATGTGGAGCCCCCACAAGGCGGTGCACCTTGGGCGCTCAGGAGCCGCGCATTGAACTGATAAGATTTCTCTGTGCGCCGTCTTCAAGGAAGATTAAAATGACAGCTATTTCCAAAACACACAAAGTCGAAGTAACCCTGAGTAATTAAAGCGTCTGAGAGGTGGGAAACAATTCCGCATATCAAAGACGGAAAAAGTTCAAGAAGAGGTTTACAAAATGGTGTTTTACCACCCCATGTGATCTCTTGCTATGAAACTGCTCTTTTCTGTCAGATGCTGTGCTTTATTTCCTGAATAAGGTAACCAAAATTCAGACTGGCTACGCACAGTTACTAATGCTTGCCCAGAGTGTCTTGCTGTCCTGAGTACCTCCACACGCTGGGAGCTGTGACAAACTCTTCCTGGAGGACTTCTGAAAACGTGCGTCCAAAGTTAAAATATGCAGACCTCTGACCCTGCATTTCTGAGAATTTTTTTCTAAGGAAATAATTGTGCAAGGATGTATATGGCAGGAACCTTTGTCCTAATGGTGAAAAACTAGCAGAAAAGCCACCGGAACCTGGCTGGTAGAGTGAATAAACGGTCCCGCCGTAGGGTGGGGTAGGTTCGGCCTATGCATGTCTCCAGAGGAAGCTGCCCCTTGGTTCCAGAAGTTACAGCAAGATCTCAGCTGTGTTAGGACGCAGCAGCAGTTCTCAGCCAGGGACGGGTTCCCACCCAACTCCCACAACCGGGGACACGGGCACTTCTCCAGACAGTTGTGGATGTCACGAGGTGACACGTGTGACTGTCACGACTCGGGTGCTCCTGGCGTCTGGTGGGCGGAGGGCAGGGAATCTGCTCACCATCCCACGAAGCACGGGTCAGGCCCTACGCAGAGGATGTCGGCCGTGCCAAGGTTGAGAAAGCCCAGAATGCAGCCTTCTGAGTATCTGAGAGTCTGCCCGCCACACCGTTAACAAAGTTGAAGCCTGAGGTGCAGGGCTGACGGTGGAGGACTGCAATGGGCCCGACTCCCTATATATTCGTTTGAATTTTCAATAAATTATTCTACGAGATTTGTCTCCAAAAGGCCACTTTGAGTCCATTTCCCTCAGGGTTCCTAGTCGGGCACAACGCACTTTGTTTCAAATGACCCCTCACACCCTCCTGCCCCCGGCTTGTCTCTGCGTGTTAGGATGATAAGAACGTGTGCTGAAGCTGTTTACTTTCCACCCCCCCCCCCCATTTTAATGGCTTTATTGAGCTGTAATTTACATACCGTAACATATCCACAGAGTTGTACAACCAACACCACCATGTAACTGTAGGACACCGTCACCCTCCCCCAAAGAAACCTCATGCCCATTTGCAGCCACTCCGCACACCCCCCCACCCCCCAGCCCTCGGCAGCCACAAATCTGCTCCCTGTCTCTTTAGATTTGTCTATTCTGGATACTTCATATAAATGGAATCACATAACACGTGGTCTCGTGTGACTGGCTTCTTTCACTTAGCGTAATGCTTTCCAGGTTCACTCATGTTGTAACACGGAGCAGAACTCCAGTCCTTTTTGTGGCCGAATAATATTCCGTTGCGTGGAAAGACCGCGCTGTGTTCATCCATCCATCCGTCATTGGACTCTTGGGTTGTTTCCACCTTCCGGCTGCGGTGAGTAATGCTGCTGTAATCATCCATGTACAAGTCTCCACAGGAACATGGGATTTCATGTCTCTTGAGAATATACTCAAGTGGAGTGGAATTGCCGGGTCATGTGGTAGCTCTATGTTTAACCTTTAAATGAACTACCGGACTTTTCCAAAGCGGCTGCAGCCGTTTTCACTCCCCCACCGGCAGTGCATGAGACCCCTGTTTCCCCACCTCAGACGAGTCCTTCTACTTTTAAACAGGAACCTTCCAGGAGTGCGGCCCCTTGAGAGCAGCGGCCCTGCAGTCCCAGCAACGAGATAGCACTTGCTACCTCGTCAAACTCTGTGCAAATAAATGTGGAAAATGGACAAAACGAGCACTAGCCTAGGAAACATAATTTACTAAAACTAACAAGGGTTGGGGGAGAGACCTAAATAGAACAATTGCCAGAAGAAAAAGAGAAATTTGTCAAGCAGCCACGTTCCAAAAAAGTACGAGACCCAGGCAGTGTAACCAAGGAATTCTGCCCAACCCCCCTCCAAGAAAAACGGATCATTCCAACATCATTCACACAGCTTTAGAGCACAGACACAGACAGGTTCTGATTGGATCCAAGGTAAGCGTGATACTGATGTCAAAATCCAACGTATATTGCACATAAAGATGGATCTCTTCTATGAAGACCCATGCAGAAATCCTAAATAAAATGCAAGCAAACAGCTTCTAGCCTGTTTGCACTTTTGGAGCATCAGACTGTATGAGAAGCAGGGCCTATTTCAGGGGGCAGTTTACTGACACAATTCGTGGATTTGATGAAGACGTTTAATGAAATGCAACATTCATTCTCATTTAAAGTTTAAAAAGGTAACGAAATAGAAATAGGTGGAAACCTCCCTCCCTCCCGATAAAGACACCTCCGCCCCACACGAGCATCATGCTTGATGGGGAAATACATATCTTTGTCCCTAAGACCAAAGCAAGACAAATCCACCATCCGCCCTACTGTTTGGCATTGCTGCACAGGTGAGAAAAGGAAAGAAACCAGGGGCATTCAAACTGAAAAAAGAAAGGTAAAATTAATACTATTTTCAGAGTATATGATTGCATACTTGGAGAAACAAATAAAATCAACTAAACATCGTTATAAGCCAAAGGAGAATTCTGCATGATGACTAAGTACAAAAATAATATATAGAAATCTGTAGCTTTCATCAATACCCCTAATAATAAATTGTAGAAGATAGAAGAGAAGATCCCACTTGAAATAGCAGCAAGACTGATAAAATCCTAAGGAATAAATTCTACATGAAGAAAATCTTTACACAGATACGTTTTGAATGAATAAAAAGTCAGACTATGCCCTTGCGTAGACAGATTCAGCATTATAAAGATGTCAGTTCTCTGTAGCTTCGTCTAAAACATTAACGTGATTCCAATAAAAACACCAATAAAACATTTTAAATAAAAAAGGAAAAGTTTAAATTAAAGCATCATAATTAAAAGCAGCAGGTGGTACCATCACGCATGTAAGCAGATAAATGCTGGACGAAGCATTCCTGGTATCAACCCAAACATGCGGACCACGTCCTGTGTGGGGAGACCTGGGCTGTTTGGTGTATGATAGGCGATGTTGGGACAGCTAGAGCTGACTGGGGGAAAGCTTAGATATAGATCTCACATTTCACACCAGAAAAGTCAAAGATATAAATACAATGAAAGCATGAATGTTCAAAGGACCCGTGGGAGACCATTACATTTCCTTATCTCAGGGTAAGGAAGGCCTCTCTACACAAGACAAAATCTGCAGACATAAAATCATGGTACAAAGTAACTGCTTAGGGGGACTTTTCTTCTGCTTAGGATGGAAGAAGCAACAAGAGAATGTCACTCCCACCGTGACATGAGTAAGGCTTCAGAATCATCATTTTGGAGCCACTGGAGGAGCGAGGTGGAAGGACAGCCCCGGGAGCTGAAATCCAGCAGACAAGACGCACAGCTGCCCCCAAGCTGGGAAGCAGAAATCGGCGGTGTTTTGACAAGTTCTCAGGACCCCATGGGGCTGACATGGCGGTTTGGAAGCCCCAGGAGTCCAGACACAGGGGTCATGCTTGCTTAGGCCCTGCCGAGTCCTGGGGGCCGCCCAGGGGGCTTGGAGAGCCGCTCTGTGGCGCAGGGCACGGGGTGCCCATCCGGCGGCGATAGAGGGGCAGGTGGGCCAGGAGAAACCACCTGTGCCCCTGATTCTGTCTGATACCAGGCAGGTGTCCTCTGCGTCAGGGGACATGACCAGCCTGGCTTCGGGACGCCAAAAATGAGGCTGGAGGTGCTGCCTTTGGGAGTGGCGTGGGATTGCCACTGCACTGGGTACGGTGGGGCGAAGGCGGGAAGACGGCAGAGGGAACCCAGGAGGCCCAGCACGTTCCGTCCTGGGGAGCATGTCCTATGTCTGTCGTTTTGTCAGTAGGATCCACCAGGGTAGGTGTCAGTGTGGACAAAGGCGCTGTACCCTGCAGCATGTCAGCCCTGGGGGCAGCGGGGAGAAGGGTCTCCTGGAACTCTTCAGTAAAGTCTGCAATCACTTCAAGATGAAAAGTTGAAAAAACCGACAGCACTGAGAAGCAGTTTGCACGCTCTTTCCTTTCTGCATCCTCTATCCAGGGGGTGTCACAATGAAACCTCGGCCCCAAGTTCCACCCTGCCCGTCAGGAGGGAATCCTTCTGCCAGCCCTGCGTGCCTGTGAAATGACCCGGGGCTGAGGGCTCTGGGCCCAAAAAACGGGAACACCCGCGTGCCCACACGTCTACGTGCGCACGGGACATACCGCGCACTGGGGCGAAAGTGTGCGGGGAACCGCAATCGGGGCAGCCGTGTGCACACGCGCACGGGCATGTGCACATGCGGAGGATGCAGGCAGCGCGTGTGCACAGCTCCACGTGTGTGTGTCCTGGCTGCAAGTCCAGGTCTAGGTGTGCCCCACTACAGACGCACAAACCCTCAAGAGGCCTCCAGGAGGCGGGGCACCTGCGGAAGGAGACGTGGCCCTGCACAGGCCCCAGTACCTCTGAGCTCTGACCAAGGGATTTACTGTTTACTCAGAAACGCTAACTGCAAACGTTTTAAATAATGATTAGTGGTTCCTGGGGAGACCAGGTTCCAGCTGGGGGGGTCCCTTGGGGTTCACAGCACCTGGCACAGAGCAGGAGTCAGATAATGCTGGATGAATGCATGAAAGAGTGAACCAGTAAAGAAACAACGGAATGTCCCGGTTCCCCCTGCAGCTCCCCAACCCGCCCCCTGCCCCGCCTTCTGCCACCCGTCCTAGTCAAGCTCCTGGGCTCACCTCACTGGCCCCCCAGGGCAGGGACCCGCTCTCCTCATCTCCGGAGACAGAGCAGAACTCTCTCCCACCCCCTTTCTTCCCTCCTTGCAGCCACCTTGCGCCCGGCTGGCCCTGGGGCCACACGGACACGTTTTGCCCTCGGACCCGGGAACCCCAGCCCGTCTCTGTTGTGGGAAGCAGAGACCTGGGAACCAGGGACCCCAATTCTGTCCAGGCCGTCCTCGTGGTCCCCCTGTAACCTGCTGCCCCCTCCCAGGGTGCCCCTGAAGGGTCTGTTAGCTGGCCTCTCCCCACCACCACCCTACCCCAGGAGAAGGCAGGGCAAGCGGGGTGCCTAAGCCACGGCTTGGGGCCCAGACACCCTGGCAGAACTGGGAGTGCTGAGCTGCTGCCCCGTGGAGGGGAGGGTCTGTTCAGCTTCTCTGGAAACGCAGCAAAGGCTGAGGCTGTGCAGGACGAGGGGGCGGCCCTGCTCAACAGAGGACACCTGCGCACAGCTTGGCGATGGGACGCTGTCCCCGCTCGCTGACCTTCAGGCGCTCGGGGGCACTAGTCTCCATGACCCCCAACCCCCGGCCCCACCCCGCTGCCTCCAAGCTGCATTTCTAGCCCCCGCTCTGGTCCGCGCCCCCCCGGGTCCACCCAGAGACCTCCTCCGCAGACCCCCGGCGCAGCTCTACGCGGTGCACCTGGCTGGAGAAAGAGGGGCGGCCCTTCCGGGAGGGGAAGGGCAGGTCAGACACGGGAGCGACAAAGGGCCCACGGGCCCTGCCCTGGGAGCCTGTGGCCTGTCAGACCTCCTCGTCCTGCTGCAGGTCCCAGGCCAGCCGGGAGGGGGGGTGGGGGGGCAGGGCACCGAGCCCCACTGGAGTCCGCCCTGCTCCGAGGCCACACGAGGGCCACGGCATCCCAGACCCTCCACGGTGGCCGCGTGTCCCTACCCCTCGCGTCAGCACCCCAGGGGGCACCCCTGCCCTCCCGCATTTCTCCCCTTCCTCGTCCCTCGCTGGGTACGGTTCTCTGAAACCTGACGGAGAGAAGGCAGCCTGCCTCACCAGGGCTCCTCCTGGGCCGCCCACCGGCGCGCCCCTCACCCCAGCCTCATGGCCGTCATTTATGGGTCACGGGGTGACTGCTCCTTCCCTCCAGGTCTCAGGCTGTGGAGGGGAGGCGAGCAGGTGGGAAGATGGGTCCCAGCGGGGAGGGGGTCTGCCACAGCTGCACCCGCCCCTGAGCAGGGCTGTGGGCTCATTCCCACCGAGCTCAGGCCCTGGCTTTGGGGCCCAGCCTCAGACAGGCTCCTGGGGGCCCTGGCCCACCGCCCAGCCCTCCACCTCACGGTGTAGCCACCCCCTACCTCCCACGCAGGACGTGCCCTGTATCCCCATCTCCTGCGTGTGTGTGGCGGGGGGCTATCTCAGGAACCCCCTGGAATTCAGCTCTTCTCCGCCATCGAGTTCCCAAGGGCCCAGGAACCACGAGGTCATAGCAGCCGTCCCCGCGAGACCTCAGCGTCGCAGGCACTGTCCTCCCCCTGCAGACTCTCCCCTTCCCACCCGGGGGGCAGAGGGGGCGTGAGGCCCAGCTGCACCTGCTCCCCACCCCCCAGGGCAGGAGAGTCTCAGGGAGAGGCCGAGACCAGGTCACCCAGGGCTGGATGCCGGGGTCCAAGAGGGGAGCGGGAGGGGCCCACAGGAGTAGAGCTCGGCAGGGTGGGCAGCGGCTGGAAGGACTCGGGCTGTGTCTGAACACTGGACCCCAGCCTTGCCCTCGCCTCACCAGCCATGTGACCAGGCGGTGGCCTCACGTGGAAGGTGAGCGACACACAGGCCTCTGCCCTGGGATGTCTGCCATGGGCAGGTTTCGAGGTTCAGAGCCCTCTGGGGGCAGTGGGCCTTTGGGTCCACTGTGGGGTGAGCCCCAGGTCACCCCACCGTGCCAGGGAGAGGCTCTCAAGACGCGTCCTGGGCCGGCAGGGACTTGCATGGACCTCCGCCCATCCCTTCTCTCTCTGTTATCACCGGCGACTGCTCCCCCGTGTGAGAGCTGAGGCTCCTGGGGGAGGGCCGGGTGGGGCGAGGGTCCCGGTCCACTCCTGGGCAGAGCCCTGAGCAAGCATGGGGCCAGGGTGTGCCACGTCCTCCCCCGGTCCCGGGGTCCAGGTAAGCGGGGACGCCATGGCTGTGGAGAGCAGAGGCATCTGCAGGTGGGTCCCGGTGCTCTGGAGCCTGGGTGTCCCGAGGGCAGTGGTCAGTTTATGTGACCCTCGGCTAAGCTTTGGTGCCGGTGATTCAATCGCACAGGAATCTAGGTGCTGGGAAGCCGGTTGTAGACGGGCCAGCATCCGAGTCAGCTGGCTTCAGTAACGGAGGCGACCCCCATGGCCCGGGCAGGCCCCCAGAAATCTCCTGACTGATGATAAAGGTGCTGTTGGTTCCATCTCTCTGGCACGGCGGGGCTGCAAGGGCGGGGTGAGGGCCGCCTTCCTGCAACAGCCCGAAGAGCTTCGAGCTCGTCCATTTTATAGCGTGAGCTGGGGTCCAGGTAAGCTCTTCTTTCAATGAAGCACCTTCTGCTAAAAGTAAAGTTTGCAAACCACTGACGGAGCCACACCTCATCAGTGCCCCGAAGGAGGCAGTGCGGCCAGGGGAGGAAGAGGCCGGGCCGGTCAAGGGCAAAGCCAGGTGGGGGCAGCCCACACACCCTGCGGCCTCAGCCTCTCCCTGTCTGGGTCTGGCGCTTCGGGCCAGGGTGGGAGAGGGACCTGGCAGGGAGCCCCCAGCCGGGCCAAGCAGCCCGGCCCCTCTCCCTGCATCGATCCCTGGCAGGCAGCCCCAGGTCTGTCATCAATCACCCAGGGCTGATGGAGCCTCACTTCTGGAAGATTCCGGAACAGTCTGCTTCAGCGCTCCCATTCTTTCTCCAGAAGCGGGGTGGCATCAGGGAGCTGTTGGTGGCCTCCTCTTCCCCCGCCCTGCGCTGACCTGGGGTGGGGCTCCAGGCCATTCTCCTGAGGCTGAGCCCCACCTCCATCGGCTGTGCATTTGGGACCCCGGGGAGGAGGCTGTGGTGGTCTCAGGGCGTAGGGGGCGCTGCCTGCCCGCCGCCCCGCTCATGCAGAGCTGGGCGCCACGGCCAGCCCTAAAGACAGGCCAACCCCAAACCAGGCCAAGGCCCATGGGGCTTTGGAGCCCCCCGCACGCACGCCCCCAGGGGTCTGCTCCCCGCTCCCCGTCCAGGGAACCCCTTGGAGGGTGGCCCCAGAGTAGGACTGGGGTGACAACATGGAAAGACACAGGAGGCGGAGATGCCTCTGGAAAAAGCATGCTGGTCCAGACAGGAATCCCTCAGATGTGCCCCAGCGCAGGCCCGGGTAGCAGAAAATCTAACCTCACCCAAGACGAGGTCTGGTCACGGCCCCGGCTTCCAGGAGGTGAGCCCTGAGCCCTTGGAAGGTACCACCTAGTGGGGGTGCCTTTGTTCACCTGGGGACCTCGGTGACAAATGTGATGTGGGGTGCAGTCTTGGGGTCATGTGGTATCAATTGACCTCAGGAGGGGCTGGACGCTGAGGTCAGCCACTTGGACAATCATCAATCAGTCAATGAATCGTGCTCACGTAGCGGGGCTCCCGGAGGAACTCCGGACTCGGGCTGCAGTGAGCCCACGGTTGGCTGTGCTCCGGGCCCTGGTCTCATGTGGATGCGGGGAGGCCGGCCATCCTACCTCCAAGAGAGGACAGTGGAAGCTTCCTGTCCAGCGTTTCTCCCAGGTTCTGCCCTCAGCTTCTCCCCGTGGCTGCCTTTAACCTGTGTCTCCTTTCCCGGGAAAAACCATAACCCTGAGTGTAGCAGCTCTGGTGAGTTCTGAGAGTCTTTCTAGTGAATTGCAGAACGTGAGGCTGGTCTCAGGGACCGCAGACTTGTCACTGATGTCAGAAACAGTCCTGTGTGGATTTTCCCTCCCGCCTGTGCCGGGTAAACTCTGGAGCCCACCTCCCAGAGCTGCTGCGGGGAGACTGGTCCTGCTGTCCCAGGGGGCCCCCGACGTGTGGCGGAGTTGCTGGAGGTCACCCACTTGCTCCTCTGAACGCAAATGGCTGTGCTGGCAGGGCGGTGAAGATGGAAAGGGTCTGGAAACATCTAAACAAGCTCTGGCCACTGGCCCTCTGGGACTCAGGTTCCTTAGCTGGAGAACGGCGCAGCGGGGTCCCCCTACCGAGGCCACCTTCCAGGGCCACACTGCAGCCGCACGGGGGGCCGGGCCAAGGCTCCACCTCCGCCCAGCGGGCCATCTGCACAGACCTCAGTTTCAAACAGAATCAAAGTCTTTTTGGAGTTTGGGCAAAAATCTTGTGATTTTTCTTCTTTTCAAATAGTTTGGGCTTGGCAAGTCCCAAACTATACTTTGCCAAGCTCTCCTTCCTCCTGTAATTTAACGAAGAAAAAAAAAAACAAGACGCCAAACCACTGTGCATTTCAAGGGAAACTCGGTCTGTGTGCCACTTCTGCCGCGTCATCAAAATCACGGTTTGGAGAATCGACGTCGGGCCCAACGGCCTCGCAGAGCCTTTCCCCGAGTTTGGTCGTTTTCTATTTTATCGTTTTATTTTTAATCCGTCCATGAGGTGCTGTCTCTGCAGGGAGTTGGGAGCCGGCCAGCCCACAGGTGGCCAGGTGATCCCTGCCGAGAACCCCTCCCCAGGGCTGCCAGGCCTGAGGGCCGGTACCCGGGAGCCGGCGGGCCAGACCCCAGCTGTGGGCGGAAGGGGGACAGCCGGTGAGGGGTCCTGGGTTGGGAGCTGCCGCCCTCCGCCCTGCCCGTCGCCTTCAGAGGCTAGGGACCCAATACAGTCTCCTGACTCTGTGTGGCAGGACAGACAGACTTGCTGACACCACCCCCAGGGCCCAGAGGGCCTCGGTGGGCTCTGCTCCGTGCCCCGGGGGCTAACAAGGAAGGGCTGCTCTACCACGGTGGGGTCTGGGGAAGGATGAGGGCCTCGGGATCATGGCTGGTGCTTGACCTGCATCTTGCCCTCTGGGGGACTCCCTGGGAAAACAAAGGATAGAAGGGTGGCCTCCTGGGTGAGCAGACCCCAGGCAGGGGAGACGCCAGAGGGGTAGGGCCCCTGGCTGAGCTCTTGGGACAGGCAGGCAGGATCTGCTGTCTGGTCCATTTGACTTTTGCTGCCAGGGCTCCCCCCCCACCGAGCCCCGTATGTCCTCCTTCCGTGGGTTTTCCGTGGCCCTCAGCGGAGGAGGGATCCTGCAGGGCCTACACCATCTGCAGATGGGCGGGTGCCATGCCCCAGGGAGCCGCCGAGCCACACGCCTCTGCGTAATAACAAGGCACCAGCCCGCTTACGGGGCCGGGAGCCAAGTGTCCACAGCTTTGAGCAGTGGTTTCTGCTCGGATTAAGGGATGCACATCTTCGTTTCCGCCATGGGACCCGTTCTGCAGATCTGCCCGGGGGCACCGGCCTGCTGCGGACACCAGGCCCACAAAGTCAGGCGCAGGCCAGCGCCCAGACCTCATGAGGGGAGGTTTCCACCCTGCAGCCCTGGCACGGCGCTCAGCCGTGCACCCCCAAGTTCAAAATTCCAAAGGACCTACTGTACAAAGATGTGCGGGGAGAGGCTGCAGACCCCTGGGTCTCAGCTGCTGGACATGGGGGGTTCCGGGGTGGGTGACTCCACCCATTTGGGACACACAAGACATAGGACACTGGAGGCTCCCAGACAGGCCTTTGCTCAGTGACTCACTCGAGCAGGAGCCCTCCTCCCGAGCAGGCGGAGCCCCTCCTGGAGACCCCACCCATTTCCAGGCAACCCCGGAAAGGCCACGCCAGCCTCCCCAAGGCAGGACGGTGCCGCCGTGAGCACCGGCGATGACGACTGGGGACACTAAGCAGGCCACGGAAAGCCCGGGGCAGGACAGGAGGGGGCCAGGGTTCTACAGGGAACTTTCCAGACTGTGGGACACACAGCACCAGAAGCTGCCTAAGGCAGGCCAGGCCCGACAGGTGCTGTCCGTCACACCCTGGCTGAACAGCAGCCAGAGGTACACGGGGGACAGAGCCACTGGTGCCCCTCTGACCCCACAGTCACAGCAATGTGGCCACCTGCCCTGAGCCCAGCAGGGAGTCCCGGGGCAGGAGAAGTCACCCAGACCATCAGAACCGGAGGGCTTGGGGGCTGACCTCAGCAAACCACAGCCAGGATGGGGTTGAGAACACCTGCATTTCATGTAGGGTTTAATTCTGGGACAGAAGGCTGGCTCGGCATCAGTAAATCTATAAATATAACCCACTATGTTAAGAAGTGAGGAGAAAAAAATATGATCATCTTAAAGGTGTTGAAAGCATTTCGTATCCTTTCCTACTAAAAACTTTGAAATTTCTTAGCAAGAAAAGAATGGCGCAAACCTCCCTAACTTGATAAAGATTTCCTCTAGAAACCTTCAGCCAAAGTCATGATTAACGGTAAAACTTTAAAAGCATCCCCCTTACAGTCAGGAGAACAGACAAGGGTCTCCATCGTTACCAATATTTTTTTTTATAAAGTTATTTATTTATTTTTATTTTTGGCTGTGTTGGGTCTTCGTTGCTATGCCCAGGCTTTCTCTAGTTGCGGCGAGCAGGGGCTACTCTTCGTCACGGTGCACGGACTTCTCCTTGCGGTGGCTTCTCCTCTTGCAGAGCATGGGCTCTAGGCACACGGGCTTCAGCTTGTGGCTCGCGGGCTCTAGAGCGCAGGCTCAGTAGTTGTGGTGCACGTGCTTAGTTGTTCTGCGGCATGTGGGATCTTCCCAGCCCAGGGATCGAACCCGTGTCCCCTGCATTGGCAGGCAGATTCTTAACCACTGCACCACCAGGGAAGTCCCACCAATATTTTTATAACATTTCATCTTTTACCAGTATTACACTAGAGATCATAGTCAAGGCAGTAATATATATATACTTTAAAAAAAGAACTGAAAGTCATAAATATTTGAAAATAAAAAGATCAAGCCATGACTGACTGTAGGTGCTATCGAGAAATCAGAAGGGGGCCAACTGAAAAGCTGTTTGAATTCCCTGGGGGTCCGGTGGTTAAGACTCAGCACTTTCACTGCCTAGGGCCCAGGTTCGATCCCTGGTCAGGGAACTAAGATCCCACAAGCTGCGCAGTGCAGCCAAAAATATATATATATATATATATCAATGTTAGAACTAATTATATAATTTAGTCAAGTTGTGAGGTCAAAAAGCAACATTCAATAGTCACTAACTTTCCTGTACAAGTAATGACTGATGAAAATACATTGTCAAACATGTCACAAGAGCCAAAAAAAATCTAAAAATAAATCCAAAAAAATGTAAAAGGCCTGGATCAGGGGTCCCCAACCCCCGGGCCACGGAGCACTACCAGTACATCGCCTGTTAGGAACCGGGCCGCACAGCAGGAGGTGAACAGGGGGCGAGCGAGCGAAGCTTCATCTGTATTTACAGCCGCTCCTCATGGCTCGCGTTACCGCCTGAGCTCCGCCTCCTGTCAGCATTATGGGGAGTTGTATAATTATTTCACTATGTATTACAATGTAATAATAATAGAAATAAAGTGCACAACAAATGTAATGCACTTGAGTCATCCCAAAACCATCCCCCCAACCCCAGCCCGTGGAAAAACTGTTTTCCACAAAACTGGTCCCTGGTGCCAAAAAGGTTGAGGACGGCTGGCCTACATGATAAAAATTATAAAACTGCATTGAAAAGCAATTGTTTAAAAAAACTGAATAAAGGGAGAAATTTGAAATACATAAGATTCTCAATTTTGAGAAAAAAAATCAATTCTCCCAAAACTAGCCTACACATTCAGGGCAATTCATGAGACTTCAGGTCGAGCCCAAAGTTCTTACAGAGGAGAATAGCCGAGAAATTTTGAAAATTAAGAAATATGTGTCCTACTAAACTATGGTATTTGAAACAGCGAGGTTTTGGTCCAGACGGAAACCTGCACAGAGATGGGAGGATGGGAGTCCAGAAACACACCTGCGTGGGTTGGAATTCATGTGGACCGATTCACATGGTTGCGGGCGAGGTGGAATCTGCAACGGAGACTCCAGGTGAGAGACTGGTCTTTGATCCATAGAGAATTCCTCAAATATCAATACAGAAAGACAAACAACAAAGGTGGAAGATGGCAAAGGGCTCAGATAGATGGGCCCCAGGAAACACGCAAGGTGCCACGAACTTATGAGAACATCTCAACCTCCCAGTCCTAGGGAAGCACAGATGGAAACACTCGTGAGATTCACCTGTCGTCCAGGTGGGCACACGACAAGGGGCTTCACCTGGCCCGGTGTTTCAGAAGGACAATTTGGCCGTGTTTATTTAAAATATTAAAGTGCACACCCCATAACTCAGCAGACGTGTTTCTGATCATCTGTTCTATAGAAGAACTCATGTGTGCTCACATAGACTCACTGGTGGGATTTAATGTCGATTTGTCTGGAATAACAGAACTCTCGAGCAGAGGCGTGGTTAAATAGAAGGAGAATGCAGCCGCTTTTCAGAATAAAGAGGAAACAAACAGAAAGGACAGGGAGATCTGGACATACGAATGTGAAATGACCACCAGGACTTAGGGTTCAGTTGAAAATGCTCCACAACAATATGCCTGATAGACCTGAACTATTAGGGTCTCTCAGATGCCCAGGTAAGACCCAGAGAAAGTTCTAGAAGGGAATGCCTGCAGTGTTAACCTCAATACTCTGGATGGAGGGTGTGATTTGGGGTGTGAACAGGAACTTTATTTTTCGTCATACACTTCTGAATTTGGAGTTATAACAATCACATATACATACGCTACTAGAGTATTTTTTTAAGTTTTTAGGAAGCTTTAAATTCTGGCTGTTGGTCATGCACACTGGATCTTGGCTGAGAGCAGCGGGCTTCGGCCTGCTCAGCCACCTCTCACTCCAGCACCTCTGCCCACTCCGGCAGGGGCTGCAGCAAATAGTCCCCCTACCCGAGGCCCTGCGGGAGACCCTCCTGAGTGGGCAGCCCTTTCACCTGTCCAAACCAAGCGTGTCACCTGTAAGTCCCAGGATCCCGGGCCCCCCTGCTACCCCATATATAACTGCACTCCTGGCGCCGGGGGCACCCAACCCAGCTCCTGCCTGGTGTCCCCGGGTGTTTCTGACCACTGCAGGGGGTGGGCAGGGGGCTGGCAAGGTCTCTGGTTTTGAAGTGCATTTTCCACATTTGCAGTTAAGTCAGAATACCCAATCTGGACAGCTTGAAGGTGGAGACGTAGAAATGGTCATTTGGTGAGACTAGCTCCTTCCAGAAAATCTGCAGGCAGGGTGGGAAGGAGCCTGAGGCTGGGGGTCTCTCTGAAGCAATGGGAGGGTCAGCAAGCAGGCTGGCCAGCGACCACTGCTCTGAGCCTCATGCTGAACGCAGCCCTGAGGGGCGCGTCCCATCCCCACAGGAGAGGCCCGTGAGGATGAAGAAGCAGGACATCGGGGGTCTTCATGGCCTGGACCAGGGCACGAGGGACATGTGCAGGGTGTGAACACTCAGGTGAGGGCCAGCCTGTGCTGGTCAGAGCAAAGGCGACTATCCCCCCTGGGAGCCCCTGAGCTAGGGAGCCAGAGGTGGAGGGTCAGGGGAGGGGGGTGATGGGGAGCAGCCTCCCTCACCTGTGGCCGGGCTGGCTGCCGGCTTAGAGGACGGATGGAGGATGGATACGCCAGCCCCTGCTGTGAGCTCCGCGGCCTGCTGTGGCTCATGACCTGGCGGTGACGAGTCAGTGGCACACGGAGAAGCCTCTGCGGGAACCTGACATTGTGACGACATTGCTCTTGCCTGTTATGAAAGGGTGGGTCCACTCCCAGTGGGTGGGAAACCAAAAACTCAGAGCCTGAGAAGCTCTTCTCGTGCCAGGCGCTTCCCCTCCGCACCCCTTCCCTCCCTCCCAGGGGACCTGCCTTCCAGGTGACAAATGCAGGTCCCCACCAGGGCTGGAGTTAAAGCGAGGACACACTACCAGATTGCCTCCTTCCCCTGTAACTCCGGTGTCCCTCGCTGTCCCCACTCTGGAAGGTACTGTCACAACAGCTTATCACAGGGACGTCCCAGGAGGGTCGCTCATGCCAGGTGTGCTCTCAGGCTTCACACAAATTAATCAGACTTACGAAGAATGACAACTCTGGGTTTTTTTTGGTGGGGAGCGGGTTATGTAAAATTCACATAACATAAAATTAACCATTTTAAAGCATACGATTCGGTGGCATTTGGTACCTTCACAATGTTGTGCAACCACCTCTCTCTGGTTCCAAAACATTCTCAACACCCCGAAAGGAAGCCTCACACCCACTGGCAGTCACTCCACATTCACCGCCTCCCCCAGCCCCTGGCTGCTACCAACCTGTTTTCTGCCCCTGTGGATTTCTCTCCTGCAGACATTTCGTATAAGAGGAATCAGACAATACGTGCCTTTTGTGACTGACTTCTTTCACTGAGCGTAATGATTTCGAGGTTCATCCAGGTTGTAGGCTGTGTCAGCACTTCATTCCTTTTTATGGATGAATACTACTCCATTCTGTGGGTAGACCACACTTGCTTTATCCACTCATTAGCTCATGGACATTGGGGTTGTTTCCACATTTTATGTGCTGTGAATAATGCTGCTATGAACATTCGTGTACAAGTTTTTGTTTGACTACCTGTTTTCAGTTCTTTGGGGTATATATACTTTGGAGTACAATAGCTAGGTCAAATGGTAATTCTCTTTTTCTTTTTCAGGACCCACCAAACTGTTTTGCCCAGTGGCTGCACCATTTTACATTCCCATCAGCAATGTACGGCACTTCCAAATTCTCCACATCCTAGCCAACATTTGTTATTTTCCATCTTTTTTATTATATCCATCCTAGTGGGTATGAAATGGTACTTCCTTGTGGTTTTGATTTGCATTTCCGTAATGACTAATGATGTTGAGCATCTTTTCATGTACTTTTGGCTATTTGCATATTTTCTTTGGAAAAATGCCACTCAAGTCCTCTGTCCATTGTTTAATTGTGTTGTTTGACCTTCTATGGTTGTGTTGTAAGAGTTCTTGTATATATATACATATATATAAAATATGTACATATATTATATATTTAGTTAATTTATATTATATACACATAGATCTAGACACTAGATCTGTATCAGAGATGTAACCTGCAAACATTTTCTCCCACCCTGTGGGTTGTCCTTTCACTTTCTTGACTGTGTCCCTTGATGCATACAAGTTTCTAATTTTGATGAAGAAGTCCAATGTATCAATTTTTTTCTTTTGTTGCCTGTGCTTTTGGTGTCCTAGCTAAAAACTCATCGCCAAATCCAAGGTCATGAAGATCGACCCCTGTTTTCTTCTAAGAGTTTTATAGTTTTAGCTCTTCCCATTTAGGTCTTTGATCCATTTTGAGTTAATTTTTGTGTATGGTGTGAGCTAGGGGTCTAACTTCATTATCCCAGCACCATTTGTTGAAGGGACTATTCTCTCTCTCAGTGAATGGTCTCCACACCCTTGTTGAAAACCAATTGACCATAGACATGCACGGGCTTATTTCTATTCCATTGGTCTATGTCTTTATGCCAGTATCACGCTATCTGATTACTGTAGCTTTGTAGTGGGTTTTGAAATTGAGAAATGTAACTCCTTCAACTTTGTTGTCCCTTTTTAAGGTTATTTGGCTATTCAGGGAACAACCTTGTATCGTGCCCATTTTTCCCATGAGATAATGGAGAAAGCAAAAGAAGACACAGTGCCCTCCTGGGGTGGCTCAGCTGGGCACTGGCAGTTTGGGCACCAGCAGTGTTGGAGGGGATGAGGGGAGAGGGCTCGGGGGCCAGGCAAGGGCACTGGGTCTGCGGGCCGGGGAGCACCTCCAGGGGCTGCCTTGACCTGGCTCTGGGGCTCCTGGGGCTGAGGGCACAGTGGGCAGGCACCTCAGGCCACCCTCCCCGGCTCCAGCCCCAGCCTCAGGCCTGGGGACCCCTTTGATCTGGGGCCCCCGGGAAGGGCTAGGCTGCCCCGTCTGTCCCCTTCTCGGGGACACCTTGGCCAGATTCTCACTGAAGGGCAGGCAGCAAGGAGACAGGCAAGCTGGTCAGTGTCACTATCCAGTCTAAGCCACCAACTGCCTCTGCGGAGGGGACACTTGACCTCCAGTGCCCCCTGCCTCCCAGCAAAGGTGGGCCATGGCCACGTCCTGCTCACCCAGAACTGGCCCAGGTCTGGGGCGCTCGGGCTGAGCTTGGCTGTAGGGACGACCCAACAGGCCAGGTCATGGCTGCAGGCTGTGGTCACCAGCCTCCCCTTTCTCACCCAACTCCTCAGCCGTGTTGTTCCAGCCGGTGCCTCCTTTATCCATGGGGATGTCCCTGCTGTGCTGGGGGACGGGGAGCTGTAGCCTCCTGTGAGCAGGGCCAGGGCCGGAACCTTCCCTCACCTTGGGTTGCGCCCAGGACAGCAGGGCAGGGCGAGGCCGAACCGCTCCCCACGCCACCCCCGCCAGCAGCGCACCCCTGACTCTGGAAGCAGCCTGCCCCTTGACTACCCCTCCCTCCCACCTTCTACCCGTTTCCAGGGGTAGGGGCCCCTGGCTCAGCGTCAGATGTCCTCTCCCACCCAGGAGGCATTTACTCTTGCACAGAGAGTCAGAGCCCGGCAGCGTCACTGGCAGACCACGGCGGCTGGAATCTTCTCTCAGCCCCACCTGCCAGAGCCTCCCCTCGGGGTCCAGAAGACCCGAGTTCCTACCCTGGGACTCAGTGCACCTGCCAAGGTTGCAAGACCCTGCTCCTCGGACCCTGCAGGGCCCCCCAGGAGAAAGCGCTTCCCTGTGGGCCCACACTCCATCCCCTCCCTGGCTGTGCCCTGGCCCCAGCTTCACACAGCGTGTGGTGGTCTGAGCGTTGGGTGGCTGGGCTGGGTCCTGACCACACAGGCCGGGGGCCTCCTCAGCCCGGTGTATGGGCCCCGCCCCCAGCCCGTGGGCTGCCCACCAAGGCCACTGAGGCCAGAGCCACCTCCCCACTGTTCTCTGCTCCTCCCGGGCTGGCTGACAAGGGCCCCCAGCCTGGCCACCTCTCCCGTCCTCCCTGCCGACTCAGCCCCTTCTCTCAGGCGGACTCCCTGGGGAAGACCCTCGGACCGACGGCCCTGCAGCCCGGGGCACCTTTGTGAGGAGCAGCAAAGATCAGGACAGCCAGCCAGAGAGGGGTCCGTTCCTGGAGCACCGCTCCACGGCCGCGGGGTGCAGAGGAATCATCGCGTCCTGGGCTGCTGGGGTCTCAGCCCACGAGGTGAGCACGGGGTCCGCGCCTCCACGAGCTCAGGGAGCACGTAGGTGAGTGAGCAAGGTCACGTCCGAAGAGCAAGGCAACGCCTTGTTTCAGATGCCGATTCGTCTCTTCCTAAAAATGACAACTGGAATCTGGGTCCTCCTTCGGCCACGTGGTGGACCCTGGTCCTCCTGGGCCAGCTCCTCCCAGGGGCGAGTCCTCCACGGGGTTCTCAGAGGGTGCCTCGAACTTGACCCAGCCCTGGAAATTGCTCTTTGCTTTGGGGACCCAGCAACCCCTGAGGGCTGTCCACACTCTCCGGGTGATGAAGGAATGCTGGAAGGCCTCAAGTGCGGAAGACTGACTTCCCTCAAGGTTCCTCGAGGTCTCAGGTGCTGCATCTGCGTGGACACATACGTCCTCGGCCCCAAACCTCTGGGGCTGGCAGCAACCTCAGACCTGCCCCAAGATGAGTGGAAGATTCCGGGACTGAGCCAGGGCTGTCTGGGGCGGAGGGAGTGGCCTGGTTTGGTTTAATGTGCCGGTCAGCCGGTCAGCCGGTCAGCCGCAAAACAAGGAGCGGCCGAGGGCTCTCTGGCATCGCCCTGCAGGCAGAGTCTCTGCGGGCTTTTGGTAGAAGCTGGTTTTAGAGCCAGCAGCCTGGCCGTATGGACTGGAGAAGGAAAAGATGAGAAGCCAGCGACGGTCCCGGAGGGAAGAGGCGCGGAGGGCACACGGAACCAGGCAGGGAGGGCCGGCCAGCCCAGCCGGAAAGCAGCAAGCTCCCGGTGGCCTGGGCCTGCCAGGAGGGCTTCGCCCCAACACGTCACGCGGTGCCTGGACACCCCAGGGCCCGGCTCAGCCCTCCCCAGGGGACGGGCCAAGGAGCCGGGGCGAGGAAGGCGGCACAGGGAAGAGCGCGCCAGGCGGGCCCAGAGCTGAGGGCGGGGCCTTCTCCTCCAGTGGGTGCGCAGACCCCAGACTCGGGCACGGGCTGTGCAGGGCCCCCCCTCCGTGCAACTCCTCCCCAGCGCGCCCCGCGTGCACGAGAGGCCTGCCCAGGCTTCTGGCGGATCAAAGGGCCCCGCAGAGCTGAGCAGGCTGCCTTAAAGTCTGAGCCCGGCAGGCGTTGGCGCGAGAGGGGCAGGGGGACACGTAGGACCACCCTACGTGCGGAACAACAGGGGCACCCGCGGAGCGAGGGGCAGGGGGACACGTAGGACCACCCTACGTGCGGAACAACAGCACCCATGTTTTGTCTGGCCTGCTGACCCCACGGTGCCCAGCTTGGGCCTCCTCCACCCTCCCTGCTCCCAAGAGGCAGCCCCTGGCCCGGCTTGGGGAGCAGCTCGGTCTCAGAGCAGAGTCAGTCTTCTGGGGGTTGGGGACGAGGCCCACGTCTGGGGGGCCTCCAGAGTCCCACTGAGTGTCTGGGCAGAGTCGGGGCCAACTTTGGGGTCTCCACACTGGGGCAATCCCGGGGTGGCCTTGGGCCGAGACCCTTCATAAGGACAAGAGACGCATTCCCGAGCTGCCGAGTGAGGGACTCTGTTTTCCCACCTCCCCGCAGAGGCAGGGAGCTGCAGTAAACCAGTGGCACCCACCAGGCCCAGGGTCTGGCTCCCCCTCCCACCCCCAGGCTCTGGGGAACCCCGTTAGGGACCCTGACTCCGTCCGCAGGACGCCCCGCCTGGCGAAGCCTCTGCTCAGCCAGTGTCACATTCCCCTCCATCAGCCACACGCCGTGGCGTCCACTTCCTCTCTCAGGCTGCTGCCTGGGGGCCCCGTGCCCTACAGAGGTGGGGGGACCCTGTGTCCTCTGCTGACTCCCAGGGCATCACAACACCTCCGGGGCCCCAGTGGGTCAGGGTGTGGCAGCCTAGCTGTCCTGCCCAGTGCCCTCTGACCCCGTGCCTTACTGCCAACACGACGGGGCCCTCGTTAGGGACACGGCTGGCAGTGACGGTCGTGAGCAGACACGTGGATGGAATTGCTCAATCTATCTGAAAACTTGCTTTTGGGGTTCCCCTGTTGCTCCGCAATAGCTGGGGAAGGGGAGCACCGGCCCGTGGGGATCCAGAGGTGGAGGCCAGCAGGCCGGCAGCCCTAACGTGTGGATCCGGCGACCCGCGCACTCCCCATGTCTTCTGAGCAGCCAGGGCCCAGCGTGCCCTGACCCCTCCCTGGCCGGAGACAGGAAGTGGGGGGCAGGGTGCTGCCCTCCAGGACTCGGGGTCACTCCTCGAGAAGACGGAAACGTGGGAGAGCACAGGCCCCCTTCCGAGATGACTCTAAATGGTCCCTTTCTTCTCAGCCCTCCCTTGGTGTAAGCAGAGGGCAAATCCAGCCCCCATCACACACCCACTCGTTCAGGGACGATGCCACTTCCTTTTCATGAGCAAACCACTCACTCCTTCCTCCCTTTCTTCCATTGCACGTCTGTGTCTGCACGTCTGTGCCCACACCTCTGGCAGACCAGGGCCCCAAAGCAGGAGGTGGTGGTCTTGGTTGGAGCCACAGCAGCCATGTGTGGGCTCACGAGGCCCTCCCCAGTGTAACCCGGCCCTGGCTCCCGAAGCCCAGGCTGCCCCAGACGGGCACTAGATCTGAACGGCAGGGCCGGGGCAGTAAGTGGGGGCCTGGCAGAGGCAGCTGTGTCTCAGGAACAGCGGAGTCCCAGAAGCTGGCACTGGGGCACCTCCTCTGGGCTTCATGACCAGGGATGGGGCCCCTTCCCTCTCCCAGTAACAGTGTCCACGTCTGTACAACATAAGCACTCCCCCGGGTGGGGCAGCAAGGAAGGAGGCTCTGCGGGCCGGACGACTGGACGGAAGAGGGGAAGGAACACTGCAGGTGCACAGGCATCTCCTCTCCAGGCCCCCAAAGCCCCGTGACCTGGCAGAGCCGCCTCCACACCTGGCCTTCCAGCTGCTTGTCATCAAGGCCCTCTGGCAGGGGCCAGCCCCACCCAGAGCCGGGAGGATGGTCCCGCCTGCCATCCCTCTGGGCCACAGGCCAACACCGTGGCAGGGCCTTCATCGCTGCCTCCTCCCAGGCCCTGAGAATGGGGCCCCCAGGAGCTGGGTCCACGCGGGGTCACAGCAGCAGCGTCTCTCCCGCACAGGCACAGACCTCCCTCCTAGAGCCTCACGGAGGAAACAAGGAAACTGAGCCGAGTGCCACATCCAGAATCACACTGCTGACAAGTGGGAGGGCCGGGATTTGAACTCAGGCCTGTTCCTTTCGCTCCGGGACAGGACCAGGGAGTCAGCTAGCGCCAGCTACCGAGATGATGCACCTCCTTTCCTCATGTTGGCTTTCTGTTACTTTCAGTCATCAAGTGTCCTGATGATGCAAAACTGGCAAGAAACTGCACCTGGTGGGGAGGCACGCATGTGCCCTGGGAAGAACCTCCGCCCCAGCCTGGACCCTGGCCTCCCCTCGGCCCCCTCAAGTGCATGGAGGCTGAGCACCCAGGAAGCCACCCAACGTGGAGGAGACCAAGAGGGACGCAGCCAGAGCCCCGCACCCCTGGGGAGGGGAGGCTGCCCGGCCGCCATTCCCAGTTTTCCTTACAGCCATTCTCCAGAGGGACACTGCACCCCTCACTTCCCCGGCTCCCCTCGACGTCAGGGAAATGAGAGCTCGGATCCAGCTGGGGGCATGTCTCCTCACTAGGGGACACTAGGGGAAGGGCCCTGGCTGCGAGGGTCGTGACCTCTGAAGGGGAATGACACGGGGACCTTGCAGGCAGTGGTGAGGATTTCTCTAGGGGATGGAGTCATCATACACCTGGGAGGCACGTGTGCAGGGGCCGTGCCCGTGACCACCATGTCCTGAAAACCGGCCACGTGAGCATGGCACATGGACATTCTGGCCACACCACTGTCTGGAGGCCCAGAAACGCACTGGACGCTGACGCCACCCTGAGAAATCTCCCCGTCTGGCCGGATTAAGAGGAGGCGACAGATCCCCATAACAACAACAGTACGTGTGTGTGACTCTATCGAGCCTCAGGCCGTCTGGCTCCTGCCTGACCCGGAAGCACAAGCACGAGGCTGGAGGTGAGCTCCTGAAGAGAAGGCGGGGACAGGGGCCAGGTGGCCTGAGCCAGGCGGGCACAGGGGAGGCATGCAGGCAGCTGTGCCAGGCACAGGCAAGCAGGAGCAGGCTGGCCTGAGCGCTGCACAGGGTCTGTGAGTCACCAGCATGACTGGGTGGCAGGTGCGTGAGGACGGCCAGAGGCCAGCACGCTGGGGTAGGGGCCTCCCAGCCCCGCTCTCACACAATGACTCAGTGTCTCTGGGTGAGGGGGTAGAAGACTGCAAGCCCCCTCTTGAGGCTGCTGAGCCCACCACTCTGGGAACCCCAGGGGAGCGATGGAGCCCTCCTTCCTACCCACAGTGGACAAGCTCCCCCTGCTGTGAGGTGAAACGGTAAGCCCCCAGGTTCAAGGTTTGGGCACCCTTATTGGCACATGGTGGTTATCCTGGGGTCCTCTTCCAAGGGTGCCTATTTATTTGCTTTCCCCCCATTTCAACCAATCAGGCGTCTGGGGTCATGGCCTGGTGGTCTCTGGGGCCTTTGCCCACGTATCAGGAGAGCAGGAATGGGGTGGGGGAGGGCAGCAGCCGGGAAGAAAGAAACGGAGGCACCCTCAGCTCCCGGCGCCCGTCCCCCCGCCCCGGCCTCTCACCTCGCTTCCCACGGCCCGCATCCCCACCCTCTGCGGCTACCAGCACTGTCCACCCGCCCTGCAAGGTCCCCCGCCGCCTCGCTCACTGTTACGCCCTCCTCAGCCCCCAGCAATCTGACCTGTTGTCGGCCCGACGCCATCCCTTCCCCAAGAGATCACCTGCCACCGCCCAGCGGCCCAAGCCAACGGAAAAGCTTCTGCCCCCCTCGCTCGCCTCTCGAGCACCCAAAGCATCACGTGGAGGGGACACAAAACCGGCTGCCGATCTCCAACAACTAACTCGTTGGTTGCCTCTACGCAGGAACGGGCGCGCGCGAGGTCTACTCTCGGCTAGTTTCCCACGTACAGCCCCCCACTCTCCGCCACAAAAAAAATCAAGTGTGAGCTGGAGCCGCGGGAGAGGCGGCTGAAATGGGCGCGGGGACGAGGGGCCGTAAAGGGGTGCAGGCGGGGGACAAAGGGGACCAAGGCTGCGGGAGCGGACGCGCGAGGCACGCGGCCAGGGTGCAGGAAGGCACGGCCTGATCCGAGGAGAGGGAAGACGGGAGGGATGCCGACTTCGGCTGGGGGCGGGGAGGCCCCTGATAGGCGCGCGGAAGGCGTGATGTCACGTCCGGCGGGGGAAGCCCTGCCTCAGCACCCCCGCCCCCGCCCCCACAGGTGGTGCCGCCGCCCCGGGCGCTGGGCGTGGAGGGCCCGCCCCCGGGGACCCCGGACACGGCCCGCGCGCTCCCGGCCACCCCGCTTCCCTCCAGCAGTCAACAGATCCGCGCGAGTCGGGCGGCCCCGGGAGCAGGAGGGGCGCCCCGTGCGCCTCGGATCGCGCCCCCGCGCCGCGCCCCGCCCCGCCCCTGCGCGCCCCGCCCCGCGCGCCCCTCCCCGCCCCTCTCCCGGGCCGCCGAGGGGCCGGGCCGGGACTGCGCGCTCGCTTGCCGCGCTCTGGGCCGCCGGAGAGAGCGGCCGGACCTCGCGCCCCGCGCGCTCCGCGCCCAGCCGCCGCCGGCTTTTGTTGTCTCCGCCTCCCCTGCCGCCGGCGCCTCCGGACCGCGAGCCGAGTGCGCCGGGACCTTGGCTCTGCCCTTCGCGGGCGGGGGCTGCACGGGCCCGGCCGGGGGCGCCGCCGGCCCCGCCATGGAGCTCCGGGCCCGAGGCTGGTGGTTGCTGTGCGTGGCCGTCGCGCTGGCCGCCTGCGCCCACGGGGACCCTGCCAGCAAGAGTCGGAGCTGCGGCGAAGTCCGCCAGATCTACGGGGCCAAGGGCTTCAGCCTGAGCGACGTGCCCCAGGCGGAGATCTCGGGTGAGTGACCCGGTGCTCCCGGGTCTCCCCTGCGCCCCCTTCTCTCTCCCGTTCTGCCCTCGTCCGCCCTGCGCCTCCGCGCCCCGCGCCGCCCTCCCTCCGCCCGGGTCTCCTCTGCTCCGCTCGGCCGCCCCCCGGCCCCCAACACGCACACCGGCCCCTTCCCCGCGGAGCTGTCCTCGCCGGGCGGCGGACCGGGCGGTCCCCGGCTTGGTGCGTCCTCCGGGAGAGGCAGGGCTGAGCTGCGGGGCCGGCTGTCGGGGCGCAGCCGATGGTGGCCATGGGCTAGGTACTCCCACCGGCTGTGCGGGCCTCTCCGGGAGGCGCCACGGGTCGGCCCGGGGATTCCCGGGGGTCCCCGGCAGAGGCAGCCTAGGGGCCCCGGGGAGGTCGGGAGCGAACTGTGCACTCGGGGAGGGGCGGGGGCGAGGGTGGAGAGGCTCGACCTCTGCCACCGGGAAGGGAACATCACCTCGCAGGGATTCCTGCCCAGGGAACTTGTGCTCGCCTGGCACTCAGGGCCGCCTCGGGCGGGGAGTCCAGCTGCAGGTGGTCGGCGCCTTGGATCCCGCCCAGGGGCCGTGTCATTTCTTTGTAAGAGCATCGCCGTCCCAGGCGGCCTCAGCCCTGCAGCTGCCCGCAGTCCTGCCCACACCCTCCCTGCAGGCCTCTGAGGAGCTTTGGGGACCCGGAGTGAGGGTGGAGGTGGAGCATGGTGGCTAAGGATTTCACAGACGCCCCCCAGGCTTTTTCCTCAAACTGCAAATGTGTCCAGAACCGCCGTGGGTCTGCGCGTCTGTTCAGGGTGCCTGGGACACGGTGGACGGGAGCAGAGCAGACCAGCTTCCTGCCCTGGGGAACTCCTCCCAAACTGGGCCGGGGTTGGGGAGGGGGCAATTTGAGTAGTGACACGGGGGACATGGAACGACCACAGCCACAGGAGTTCTGAGCGAGAGAGGAGTGTGAGGGGCAAGTCCATGGCCGTGTCTTGCTGGGGAATGGGAGGGGGCAGCCAGGCCCTGGACCCCTGCCCCCAGCAGGGCAGGACCCACAGAAGGCTGCCTTGATACCTTGACAGCCCCCTGCCCCGGGTTCACGTCCCCCAGGGTAGGCCTTCCTGTGCCTCTGTCTGCTGACAAAGCCCTGTCATTGTCAGGGCTGCCACCCTCCCTAGGGGACAGGTTTGGGGGGCACATCTGGGTGCCTGGGGCCAGCACACGTTGGTTCGTAAGCCCCGCCACCCGCCATGCAAACAGAGGAGCTAATGCCCAGGAATCCCTGGCCTTTCGGTTGAATCCCTTCCCCTGGACACCAGGGTCTCAGGGCAGCTGAGCAGCTGCCCTCACCCAGCCCCGATCTTAGACGGCACTCCAAGGTCCCCTCGCCCCGCAGCTCTCCTTCACACATCCACTCCCGCTCGGCCGCTGTGTCCTCGGGACCATCCTCAACTTGATCGCATCCACAGGCCTCTGTCCCAGTTAGGCTGAGAGACAGAGTGGCAGAGTCTGGGCAACCGTCAAGGGCTGGGAGAGAGCAGGGCAGGCTGGAGAAGGTGAGGTGGGGCCGGCGGGGGGCTGGGTCTTGGCCTCCTTGGGCTGGGGCTACAGTGGGTTGGGGACCCGGAACCAGCAGAGTGCCTTGCTGTGCATGTGATGGGGGGGGGGGGGGGGTGCGGTGTTCGGCCGCCCAGCAGCTGTCCGAGCACCGCACCAGCCAGGGCTTCAGGTGCTGCCCCCCGGGGCCTGGACTGCACCCCCTCCCGACCAGTGCCCGTGGCTCCTCCGTCCCACCTCCAGGGGCTTCTGGGAAGCTGCTCTCCCCGACCCCCTATGGCTTCATACTCCCCCATAAGCACCTGAGCTGGAGAGTGCCCTGCAGGGCCCAGGCACCGAGGAGAGTGCCGGTGCCACGTGGGGTGAAGGAAACAGGGTGACCTCCCAAGGCAGCGGCCAGGCCTGTCCTCTCCTGCTCCGAGCAACTTGGCCGGGCTCCGTGGAACGGGCGCCCTCTGGTGGCCCCGTGGTGACACGCTGCTCTCGGGGATCCGGGCCTTTGGTCTCCTGTCCTGCCAGGCGGCAGGCAGACTTCTCCAGCCTGGGGAACCCCGGGGGTGGACGGCTGGGCTGGCTGGTGGGGTGGAGACTCAATGCTTGCTAGTTGTTGGAAGGGAGGGAGGGCGGCCCTGGGTCTTTGGGTGGCCTTTCCAGCCTGCGCCTGCCTGGGAGAGCAGAAATGGTGTGGGCTCATGAAGGAGGGACCATCAGCGCGCATGGGGCTCCCGTTCGTGACTTTGTGTAGTTTTTTGGATGGACGGCCAGGTGTGGCCCTGATGAGGACGACGGTCATCGCCTTTTACAGGCTGCGCAGCTCAGGCAGCCTCCCTCCGGCCAGAGCACTATATGGAAGGTGAGGGGGAGCCGCCCCTCTAGCTGGCTCTCTCTGCAGCACTGGGGAAGAGCCCGGCCCCATGCTGCATCTCACACACACACACGCACGCACACGCGCGCGCACACGCATGTGCACACACTTGCACGCACATGCACACACGCACGCACGCACACGGGCCGGCCATCTTCTATCTCTGCCTGTGGGGTTGCTCCTGGTCCCCAGATGTTTCCTGAGCACCTGCTCGGCCTCCTGACACTTGACACGGTTTGTCATGTGTCTCTCTGACCCTTCCCTGAGGCCCTGGGGGCAGAGGCCACCTCTGTCTGTACTGTTCTTTGTAGTAGCCACAGAACCTGGCGCAGTTCCTGGCACAAAGTAGGTTCTCAGTCAAAACTTGCTGGAGACCCGCACACGGCCTGCTTTCTGCCAGCTGTGGTGGGTGGGCAGTGGGAGACGGAGGGCCTGGGCACGGGAGAAGGGGCCTGGACTTCGGGGCTGGAGATCAGAGGGGAGCGTGGGCCTGTCAGTGCAACACGGACTGGTGGGCAGCTCCTCTGCTCCTGGACCCCGGCTGGCCGTGGGCTCCCCACCGAGGACCACCCCTTAGCCTCCCAGCGGAAACCGCTGCTTCTCTGTGCCGTCCTGCCCGAGGCCGAGGGAGCCCGCCGAGCCTGTCCCTCGGCCGTGCGGCTCTCGCAGGCCATCTGCGTACAGCCCGGCCCCACACCGGACGGTTGTGTGCCCCCTGTCCTGTTCAGAGGGCAGAGGCCCCGTGTGCCTGGCCTGGGGCCCCAGGGTGGTCCGTGGCCTCCAGCTGAGCTGCTGCTCTGGCCCTTCACCACTAGAGCAGCTGAGGTTTCATCACCCCCAGCGTGAGGGCAGGGCTGGGGTGGGGAGCGGGGAGAACCACAGGTGGGGGGGCCCAGGGGAGCCAGGAGCCGACGGGGCCACCTGCGCGATGCGGCGGCCGGGGCCTTGCTGGAGCCGTGGTGCCGGCCACGCCGCGTGCTGCTCCGAGGGGCGGGACGTCCTCCGTGGGCCTGGGCTCAGGTGCCAGCCCTGCCGCGTCGGCCTCCCCGCCACCACCACCCCCCCAACCTGGCTTCTCTGTGCCTCCGTTTCTTCACGTGTGACACGGGAGTAGTCACGACCACCCGAAGGCTGCAGGAGGGGAGCATGCTGACCGTGCGCTCTGCGGCTGCCTCAGGCGTGTCCTCCCCTGTGCGCCCCGCCCTAGAGGCCCCTGGAGGGCCTCCAGGCGGTGGTGTCTGGCACTTGGGAGCCCTCATCGTGACCCAGACTCAGCGTGGCTCCCTCCCCGTGACTGTCTAGCTGGTACAGCGGATGAGGAGGGGTCTTTGCAGACCTGCTTCACAGATAAGTAACCGAGGCCGAGAAGCCCCACAGCTTTCTTCAGGGCGCTCGGCCCACGTGGAGCTCTGAGGTCTAGAGCCCAGTCTGTTGACCCCAGAGCCGGTGGCATTAACTGCTGAACAGCCCTGGGCTCTGTGTTCTCTGGAAGCCTCGTGCCGCCCCGGCCTGGAGGCCTGAAATGGGGCCTCGAGGCCAGGCCCTGATGGGCCACCAGCTGCCTCCTCCTGGTCGTAGACTCCACTGTTTAGGCCGGGTTAGAGCTCCTCTTAACTGGAGCACCTCCTGCGCCTTCTCCGGGGCCGCCCTGCCCCGACCCCGACTGCTGCCGGTGACTCGGCCTTCCACGTAGCTGGGCCTCACCCTGAGCTGGTCCCGGGAGCCTGTCCAGTGAGGGCCCGCCGCTCCTGCCCTGCTAGAGAGGGCTGTTCCAGGGGCGGGAATCAGGTGACCCCGCCCGGGGTGTACACAGAGGATGGCCCAGCTGTGTGCTGCTGGCCGACCCTAAGAGCAGCCCCTGGCGTGTCCCCAGCACCATGCCGGGCCAGGTCCCCCAGGAGTCATGGACAGATGTCCCATCCAGGAGTAGGTGACTCCAGCAGACAAGACAGGTCGGTCTTGGTAGACTGGTTCCATGCCGGCCCTAAGAGGGAACAGCGTGAGCCCGTGGTGGACAGGGCTGCAGGGCCCCGGAGGCCTCCCAGGAGAGGGACTGAGGACACTCCCGCCAGGCGGCAGGTGGGCCTCGGAGCCGGGAGGAGAGCACAGAGGGTGTGTGGGTGCACCGGGCCTGTGCTAGGCCACCACGTGCATGGGCACAGGTGTCAGCCTGGCTGGTCCTGGACAGGGAGACAGGCCAGGAGAGGGGCTCACCCGAGGCCACGCCGGAATCAAATCGGGCCCAGGCCTGGACATGCCCAGGTGGTGAGAGGTTGGTCAGCTTGCCAGACCCTCTTCCCTGAGGCCTGGCTTGGTTCAGGAAGATTTCAGACCAAGACTCAGGGTCCAGGCCCTGCCTGTCTGATGTCTCCTTGCCTGGTGCCTGGCACCAGCTGTGACCACATCCAGCCGTCAGCACAGCCCTGTGGGGTCAGGTCATCACCCACATTCGGGAGAGGACACAGGCTCAGGCGGGTGAGGGCTCCAGCCCGGGGCCACCCACCCCGTGCCAGCTGGCGGCCTTCTTGCCACGTGTGTCTAGGAACAGGCCTGGGCAGGTGCTCTGAGCTGCCTGAAGTCTCTGGGCGGAGATGGTTCAGGCGGAGGTGCTGCAGTCCTCCCCAACCCCAGGCCCTACCCCGTCCCCAGCTGTGGGGTGGGGGCTGTCCTGTCCTCCCAGCCGTGACCCCTACACTGGGGGCAGGGCCGGGGCCTCCAGCTTTCTCGACTGTTCTTGGTCTCACCGTGGGTGCCAGGGAAGCTCTGGGTGTGAGGGGTGCATACTGGCTTTCCTGGCAGGAATCCTGGAATCCTGGGTAGATCTAGGAGCCCCTGAGGGGGCCAGGCCAGCCCCACCCCAGCCCCTCGTCTGCCTGTGGCCTCAGCGTTGGCTCCCGCCAGCTCCTGGCTGGCTCACCTTCCTGGCACACGCGCCCCCTCCTGCCAGGGCGGCCCTCCCCATGCCCACCCCCGGCACACGCCCGTCACCATCCTCCCTCCGGGGCTTGGCCCTGCCACGCAGCTTCCTGGGCATACCCAACACACCCACTACTCTCCAGGGCTCTCCCTGTTTTCCCGGGGTGCTCCCCGAGTCTGGGCAACCTCAGCAGTAAGTGTGCTGAGCACTGCCCACGTGGTGCCAGGCTGGGCTGGGTGCTGGGGGTCAGGCGTGTGTCCGCTTCCCCCGGCTGCTGGCACCGATGCAGCAGGCTAGGCGGCCTCACAGCAGGAGTTTATTGTCTTGCAGTTCAGAGGCTGGAAGTCCAAGATCAAGGTGTCACTGGGCTAGTTCCTCCTGAGGCCGTGAGGGAGAAGCTGTTCCAGGGCCTCTCGTGGCTTCTGGGGGTTGCAGGCGATCCTTGGGGGTCCTTGGTCTGTAGTCTCTGGGTTTGTCTTTATGAGTAGGTGTCCCTGTGCTGGCCTGCTTCTGAATTTCATTTTATGGAAATAAGGACACCAGTCCTATCAGGTTAGGGGCCCAACCAGTTACATTTGCAAAGACCCCACGCTCAAATGAGGTCACCTCCTGAAGTCCTGGGGGTTAAGACTCCGACATACGAACGAGGGTCGGGGTTCAGCCCATTGCAGGCGCGGCGCCCCACTCTTGGGCGCATCCTGTCCAGTGGGCGGGGGTCCTGGGCTCTGGGTATTTCGGTGGGTGGCTCCTCAGGACAGGACCATGCCACAGGCTCAGGGTCTCGGCTCAGACGTGCGCTGGAGCCTTGGTGATGGAGTGAGGGTGTCAGGCCATGCTCAGCCCGCTCCTCACCCCCACCAGCCTGCAAGCTTCTCAGGAAAATGGCCAGAGCTCTGCACCCCATGGGCCTTAACTTCTCCAACTGAGTCAGAGGGGAGGGCCGGGCGCCACTCATTCTGACATTCAGAGTCTGGTAACTGCCGACCCGCTGATGCATCTCACTTGTGGCACGTCCCAGAACCTGGGTGGGCAATGAGGGGCCCAGCCGTGAGACCCTCATGGGGGTCAGGGGCACCCGTCTGGGAGAGTTGTGACTCACTGGCACCAGTTTGCCGTGGACAGCCTGGGGGTCCCCCCCCACAGGTGCGAGGGCCCCTGAGCAGGGGACACAGCATGCGGGGCAGGGTGTGGGGAGGGGAGGTGGGCAGGCAGCTGGCTCCTGGCTCCGTGGCCCAGCCGAGGACGCTGGCTGCCGATTTGTGCCAAGTGCTCCTTGGGTTCTAGAGGCTTGGCTGGATGACAGGGCAGGCCCGGCGGGCTCCATCAGCCCTGCGCCCTCACCATCTGCCCTGACCTCGGCCCCCTGGAGGCCCAGCGCCCTGCCTGCCGCCCCGCTGCCTCTTGGAGGAGGAGAGCTGCACAGGCTGGGACGCCGGCAGGGGGAGGCCAGGCAGTTTGCGACCTGGCCGAGTCCGGGGCTGCAGGGAGGGAGGAGACGGAAACCGGGGTCCAGCACCAGGAGATGGTGAGGACCAGCCAGCAGCACCGCGAGGCGGGCCTCCCATCAGCTCGGGCGTCGCAGTGTGGCCGAGCCCAGGGCCCTGCAGGTAGACAGGATGACCACAGCCGGGCCCGGGGCCAAGGAGAGCACCTGGGCTGGAGGAGGCCAGCACGCGGAGGCCCTGCCGGAGCCTCGGCTTGGGCCCTGCCTTCCTCGCCCCTCCTGCCCACCCACTGAAGTGCCCAAGAGCCAGCCCCGGCCTCGGCCCAAGGCCCTGCGTCCTTAAGCCGTGCCCTGGCCTCTGCCGGCCCATTGCCTGGCAGCCCCCCCCAGCCTCCCAGAGCGGGCAGGACGGGGTGCTTGCAGGGCAGGCCGAGTACCACCTGGTGCAGCCACTTAGTGTGCAGGTGGGGAAGCGGGGTCCCAGAAAGGGGTCCCCGTGCTCAGAGCGCCGTCCCTGGAGTAGCTTCTCCTCCGTGGCCTTGCTGCCCTGGCCCAGGTTGGCCCCAGGTATCTGGCGTGGGCATCGGGCAATGGTGCCACCCACTGAGGGGGTGCCCCAGAGAGGAGGAGGGCGGGGCGAGCCACGCAAGCCTGCCTCGTCGGGGCGCTGGGGGCATCCGTGTGGCCCTGTCCGTAGGTGCTGGGTGTGCGTTCCAGGCTGCAGGGGTGAGGTCGGCCAGAGGACAGAGCTGGCGGGGAGGCCACAGAGCTCCCACAGGTACAAGGAAAGACGGGCCCTGGCAGACCCCAAGGCTGGGACAGGTGGGCGAGCCCCAGGAGGGGCTGGGTGGGGTGTCCGGGAGAGGAGCCGGCCTGAGAGAGGCGCACGTGAGGACTCGGGCTGCAGGAGGGCCCGGCCGGCCGGCAGGAGAAGAGAAGGTCAGGCTCAGCTCAACTCCAGCCCAAGCTCTGCCAGCCCACCACCTCAAGGAGGGCCTCCTAAGGTCAGAGCTGGTCCTGCCGACGGGCACCAAACGCCCGAGCCCCGCCGCCCTGCCTGCTTGGAAGGGACGAGGAGAGGCTGGCCAGGCAGGAGGCGAGGACCTTCACCCTCCTACCCGTCCATCCATTCGTCCGCTCTGTGCTCACCCCAAGCTATGGGCCCCACCCCCCGCAGGTCAGGGTCTAGTGAGAAACTCAGCTGGGGCCGCCAGCCCCTCCCACACCCCGCAGTCCGGAGCCAGGCGGCCACTGCGCCCCGGCTGGTGGCCTGGGGGTGGATTTGGCTGCAGTGCTCCCAGCAGCTTGAGGGAGGGACAGGCCAACACGTCTCCCTGTCAGGCGGGCAGCCAGGCCCTGGACAGGCGCACCTGGCAGTGACTGTGGCCCTGTGCCTCCCTGGCGGGGACATCTCTTGGGCTCACCATCAGCACCAGAACCTGTGGAGGTCCGTGGCCTGTGCTACACCTTCGGACAGTGTCCCCAGTGCTGAGGACCGCTGTCTGAACCTGAGGGCGGCCGTCCGGGCTCGTGTGTGTGTCTGAGCGCATCCTTGGCGCCTGGGGCCACCTGTGGACATCTGGGCCCTGTGGTGAGCCATGTGTGACGTCTGTGTGCGTGCTCAAGTGTCTGGGGCCACGGAAAGTACATCCCACCCACCTGTGACCATCTGCAGGCCCTGGGGAGACGGATGATGCCACCTGCTTCAGGGCTGGCTGAGGTATTCACTCCCATCTCCCTTCATCATGGAGTTCGGGACACACCGGACCCACAGGGGTATTTTAAAGGGACGAGGCTCTTAAAACGTTTAGCCCCGCCGTCCCTGACCCCCCGCCCCTGGCCTGGCAGTGGCTGCCCACAGGACACTCCAGGCACCTTGCCGGTCTCCCTTCGAGTGACCTAACACCCAGGGTCTGCCACCTCCCCGTCACTGTATATTTGGGAGCTGCTGCAGGTCAGACACACAGCTAACCGCCCCAGGATGACGTGGGTGTTCCCAACCAGGAGCCGTTCCCCGGGGGCGTTTTTGGTTGTCACAGCATTTAGGGGAGGGGACAGGGAGGCCGGAGACCCCATGAAGTGCAGGACACTCCTGAACAGGTGGGAGGTGGCTTCCCGAAACACCAGTCCCACCCCATGAGAAGCCCTTGAACCGAAGCTCTAGGCAGGATGGAGCCAGCGGCCGAGGGGGCAGAGGGGAGGGGGCACCCCTCTGCTTTGGGGCCAGGATGGCCTTCCAGGGATGGTTCTAGAAGGATGGGCAAACGGGTGGACAGACGTGGGTGTGAAGGCGGGTCATTTGAGGCTGGGCTCCTTCACCAGGGTGCACTGGAGAGGCCCAGGTTTAGAAGTCAGGGAGTTCTGAGAAAGAAATTACATCTCCTTTTTTGCTAACCTTTAGCATTTCCTGTTACTATGAACAAGGCGACGATGGCATTCTAGAATCTGGGACTTGGTCACCAGTGGAAACTGCTGATTTTTTCACGTCCTTTACATTTTTAGCAAATATCTCAAAGTACCGTTTCCACTCATCACAGCTTCGAGTTTCTGATGGGCATCAGGCCTGCAGGATGTTCATAGGAAAGCGCATGGACACCACCTCACGCGCCTGTTTATAATGTTCCGACGGCTGCAGCACTGCAGCTAGCTTCCTTCCTGATTCTCTGCGTAATTTTTTACTTCATTACTTCTTTATTCTGAGAACGGGTCTGCAGTCTTCAGCCAGCGGCCAAGGGGGCCCAGGGCCCAGAGAAGAGGAGGCCTCTGGGCGGCGGGCTGGGCCCTCAGCCAAGGCGCGAGGGCTGGTGGAGCCCCATGTCTGCCCCAGGAGAGCCAGCGGGCCGGACGGGAGCACTGGGGCAGAGCGGGGGCCCGGCCAGCTGCCTGCGGGTGGGGGTGATGGGGACACAGAGATCAGTCTCTCTGAGTCACTCGGTAGTGTTCCTTGAGCTCCTACTGTGTGCCGGGCGCTGTCCTCGGTGCTGAAATGCAGCCACAGTGCCATCCGCGCAGGGACTGGACGGGTGTCAGAGGCTTCACGTGAGCTGCAGCTTTGCTGGCCACGGTGACCACGTGTTACTTTTGTAAGTTATAAGTAACGAGAAATAACGTGGGTTTAGACACACGCATGCGGTTTGCAATCATACATGTCGCTCTTGACCGCAGAGCGAAGACCCCTCCCAGCCTGGGGCGGCCCCTGGCCCACGTGCCGCTTGGCCACTCTCACTGTGAGTCGTGGCCTTCTCGCCCCATCCTCCCTGAGGGCTTGAGGCGCTTGCTTGGCCCCAGCTCCCTCCTGGCCCGAGGGTCCCACGCTGCCCTTGCAGGGCTCTTGCCTTGGGTGAGCCCCCCCACCCCAGGCATTCCTGGCCCAAGGAACCAGCCCCCACCTCCTCTGCTACCTAGAGTTTTCAAGGCCACCCCCTGGCCCAGAGCCAGTGTCCTTTGGATCCAGTGGCCATTCCCAGTGGCGTATGTCTTAGGAAAGAGATGGGGCCCTAGCAGAAGCCAAAACCTGGTCTCCTGGATGCGGCCATCCTGCCGCCAGGGTTCAAGTCTGGTGCCATGCTCCCTCGCTGTGTGACCTTGGGCCAATTGCTGAACCTCTCTGTGCCTCAGAATCCTTTTCTGTAAAATGGGGATGGTAGCAGCGCCTGCTGTGTGGAGTGGTTGTGAAACTGGTTTCTCGTGTGGAGTGCTCAGCACGGGGCTGTGTCCTAGGGGGGCATCACGGCAGGGGGGAGCCTGTTGGAGAGAGAGGCCCATCCTTTCTCCAGAGGCGGCCGTGGGGAAGAGTGCCCCCTGGTGGGGAGGGAGGCCAGCCTGCGCCGGCCAGGCCCAGGGGCCACGCTGGGGGTCAGAGGGATTGGGCTGGAGAGGAGGGGCTCCCCGGTCACTACGGCTGCTTCCTGGGTGGCGCTGTCTCGTGGTGTCCCGTGTTCCCCCTTGGCTGGCCCCGGTCCTGAGAAGTTGGGAACTGCAAGAAGAGTTGGCTGCAGGCCCCTCCTGGAGGGGCAGCCCGCGATGAAGGCGTGCTGCCCCAGCACAGGGCCATGCCGCCAGCCAGGAGGGCTCTTGGGGCAGCCTTGGAGGGTGGCAGCCGGTATTCAGAAATGAGTGCCAAGCAGAGGCCCAGAAGGCCCTGCAGGCTCTGCAGAGACGTCGGAGGGTGACGGGACGACAGTGCCAGCAGGGCCCCACCGTGGTCAGCCCGCGGCCAGCCTAGGGGCCTGGCAGCCTGCATCAGAAGGGGCCTCTCCTTGCCCAGGTCATGTGGGGCCTGTCACTGCCCCTTTGACCCGTCTCTGGGGATGGGGCTGTCTGCCCCAGGAATCTGACTGCCCTGGGCGGGACCGTCCCACCTCTGCCTGCTGGATGTGGCCGAACAGAGTGGGGACCAAGACACTGGGTGCCTGAGGGAGCAGAATTCCCGGCCTGCTTAGAGACCTGGCCCTTCCCTGACGGATGCGTCAGCTTGACCACCCTGCAGGAACTGAGCTGGAGAGGTCAGGACATAGGCTGGCCCACCCATTCCCACTGGCCCCCAGGACCCACAAGAGGTCAGGGTCCCATCTTTGGGGAGCCGGGCAAGCGGGCAAATGCCAAGGTCACCTTACTGCTCCAGGTTGGGAGCCCTTTCTGGTGGGTTTGTGCTGCTGGCAGGAGTGTCCCGGCAGGTGTCCCTCCCGTGCGGGGGGTGGGCATGGCCGCTGGCCCCGCGGGCTCCTGCCCAGCTGCCTGACGGTGTCCTAGGTCTTAGCTGCTCCTGGCCACTGACGGGGTGGTGCAGGCTAGCAGGGTGGCCAGGCCACCACTCTGCCCTCATCTTCCAGGAGCCTTCATCTCTGTACCTGGGACCTCTGGGCTGCTGGTGGGCCCCCAGGTGCCAAGCACTTTCATTTCCTCCCCTTCAGTGAAGACAGGGAGGCACTCGGGCCAGTGGAAGGAGACCAGCACTAGGCAACACGTTTGAGACATTGAGCAAGTCTCAGAACCCTCCCAGCCTCAGTCTTCCCATCTGTGAGATGGGGATAATTGTATCTTCCTGTTGGCTGAGACGGTGAGGCCCACCGTTCTCCAAGGAGGCCGGGGGCTGTGGGAAGGTGGACCCTGCTCTGACATCCACCTCTGCCCTCCTGCCGCTGGCATGGGCAGGGTCTGAGGCCCTCGTCCAGGGAGCCTGGAAGACAGTGCACACGTGTGCATGCCCACGTGTGGCGGGGAGTTGCCGGTGGGGAGCCTGAGTGACTTTGGTCAGGCTTCTCCCCACGCCCCACAAAGGGCCGGGCCGCCAGATTTAGCAGATAAAACTACAGGAGACCCAGTTAAATTGCTATTTCGATAGTTAATAATTTTGTAGCGTTATGTCCTGAATATTTAAGTCTCAAATAAACAACAAATACATTTTTAGTATAAGTAAGCTCCACATATTTAGTATAAGTATGTCCCAAATACTGGGGAGGGGGGATTGTGTGCTTTTTTGGTGGTAAAATATGCATAATAAAATTCACCGTTTGAATGATTTTTACGTGTACATTCAGTGGCACTAAGCTCATTCCCACTGTTGTGCAGCAGTCACCACCATCCACCTGCAGAAATTTCATCTTCCCCAACTTCATACCCATTAAACACTCACCCCCCCCCCCACCCCACTCTCTTCAGCGCCTGGTAATCACCATTCTACCGTCTCTATGAATTTGACTCCTCTGGGGACCTCATTTAAGTGGAATCATAACAGTATTTGTCGTTTCAAGACTGGCTTCTCGCGTTCAGCATCATGTTTTCAGGGTACATCCACGTTGTGGTGTGTGTCGGCGCTTCGTGACCCCTTAAGGCTGAATGGTGTCCGTTGTATGGATGTGCCCCGTTTGGTTTATCTGTTCATCCATCAGTGGCCACTTGGGCTGTTGCCACCTTTTGGCTCCTGCAAATAATGCTGCTGTGAACAGGGGTGGAAAAGATTCTGTTCAAGTCCCTGCTTTCAGTTCTTTGGGGCCAGATACTTCTAGTCTGAAAAATAATGCATCGTTTATCTGAAACGCACGGTTAGCTGTGTCCTGGCTGTATCTGCGCGCACGCCCTCACAATCGTGCCTTTGGGGCTGGGCTCGGTGCCCCGACACCGGCGAGCTGGGTGTGTGCTGGACACGGAGGTGCGGCCTGGGCAGACGTGCTGAGTCAGCAGCTGGGGACCATCCCACCTGAGAACTCCCAGGGCCCTCCGGGTGGCTGTCTGCATATCGCTTGGTGGCAGAGCGTGTCTGCTCCTGCTTCAGCCGCCACCCTCCTGCTCAGGAATTCCCCTGGGACTGGAATCAAGGGAGGTCTTGCGGTGGGAGAGGCGGGGGAGGCCAGGATTCTTCTGTGTCCCTTGCAGCACTCCAAGCTGAGTGGCCTGGGCATGTCACTCTAGCTCCCTGTGTGGCGCCGGCAGCAGTAGAATGGGAGAGAGCAGTTGTCGTGAAGAGGAAAGGATTCTCAAACCCGGAAATGGCCGAGACCCTTGCAGGCACCCAGTGAGAGCTCCATCTCATCAGGAGGTGGCCGGGGCCTCTGGAAGAATCAGGGAGTCCTTGTGGACTGTGAAATCACCCCCGCAGGCCCCCCTCGCACCAGCACGCAGCTGGCTGTCATGCCGCCTCTGGGGAGGGGTCGGGTCGGGGAGGTGCTGGCTTTCCAGGGGAGGGGGAGGTCTGAGGCTGCGGCTCTGGGGCAACGCTGGTGTTAAGCCTCATTTCCCTGAATGCCAACGCTGCACAGAGATCCTTCCTTTATACATATTTGTTACGCAGCACCAGGTCCAGGCTGGATGCTGGGCAGAGAGGCGAGAGAAGCGGAGGCTCCCACCAGCAGGCCGAGCAGCTCTCCTGCTGCTGGGAAGGGTGGCCAGTCGGAAAGCCCCCAGGGGGGGCCGCCCATGCTCAGGGAGGTTACCGGCTAGGCAGGTGCTTTGGCCCAGAGGGACCTGGAAGGCTTCCTGGAGGAAGGGAGAGGTGAGTGGGCCTTGAAAGAGAGTAGGGCGAGGGAGAAGGGCGCGTGAGATCGAGGGGTTAGCGGAGCAGCAGGTGAGAGCTGGATGCCAGCGGGGATGGCCATGACCTTGGAGATGGCTGCCAGGCTTTGTGGGCAGTGGCTCGGTTGGGGGTGAGCGGCTGAGCCCCTCTGTTCCTTCCCCTCTGGATTTACGGAGCCTGTGCTGGGCGTGGGCCTGGGACTCAGCCTGCCCCCGAGGGCTCCCTCAGTGGCACCCAGGGGTCTGCTCTATATTCTGGCCCAGCTGAGAGTCTGTGCCCTCTGCCTGTTCAGCCTTCCCGGGGTGGATGGACGGGCCTGCGTTGGGTCTTTGTGGGAAACTGGCTGAGAGGACCCCTGGGCCGCAGCGTCCCCTTCTGCTATTCCAGGATCGCCCCGGTGGACACGGCAGAGGCAGGCAGCATCAGTCCATCTCACTCCCAGGCCCCATGAGAGAGCCCCCTGCCCTGCAAGCAGGACCTGGGGTCACGGGCACAGAAGACGCCCCTTCATCCCCCCTTGTTCTGAGGCCACGGTGTGAGCCCTGAACCCTGAAGCACTGTGGGAAGGCCAGTGGGAAGAGGCCTGGCCTCTGAGCCAGAGCTGCTTCCAGGCCCACATCCAGGGAGGCCCACCGCCTTGCCAAGGCGCCCCCAAGCCCGGTGCCTGCCGGCAGGGTGGCCTGCTCGGGGGAGGGGGGGGGTCCCTGAGCAGGAACTAGGCAGCAGAGAGCGGCCTTGGGAGTTACCTGGTGGAACCCCCTTCTTCAGGCGCCCTCAGTGTTCTGGGCCCCCTTGGAGAGGGCGCTTCGCTCCAGAGCTACCTGTGCAGCACGTGTCTCCGTGTCGCTGTGCAGGCTGGCCAGGGTGTGGGCGGGGGAGGGGGACCCGGCACGGCGGCACTGCGGCGAGGGGGGCCTCAGTGGGTGGTTTCTCCAGTGGGTCTGGCAGGCACGGCGGAGGCAAGGAGCAGGGCTGGGGCTGCAGCGAGTGGAGGGGACTGGTCCTGCGTGTGGGAGGGTGACCCAGGAGGAGGAGGTGGCTGAGCCAGAGGAGGGCGTGGCCAGGCGCGGTCTGATATTTCCTGGGGACGCAGACCAGGACGTTAGGATGGAGGCCCAGGTCCCTGAGGCCAGAGGCTGGGGGCTGGAGAGGGCGGGGAGAGGATACGGGGAGTGACCGGTGGTGGCCCTTGAGTGCCCAGACAGCAGTAGGGATCTGGTCGTTGTCATGCGGAGAGGGGACTCTCAGGCAGTAGGCTGCCACTCTCCTTCGGAGGAGAGAGCTGACGCCCCTCCCATCACCATTCTGGGATCGGCCCTGGCTCCCCTGCGCACCAGACTCCAAATGGGGAGCAGCCCCCCGTAGGGCAGGGCGGCAGGAGCCGGGCGGGCCCCGGGCCGTGGGAAGCTCGGGGTCTGAGCGCGGCTGCCGAGCCGGCGGCGGGAGGGGTGCGGGGCGGCCGCGGCGGTTTCCTGGGAGACGGGGGCGGTGCCGAGCGCAGCGGGGCGGGGGCCGCGGGAGGAGGCGCGTCGCCGCGCGGGGAGCCGCCGCCCTCCACCGTGCGCGCCAGTGCGGCTGCAGTGCCGCCCTGGGAGGCGGACGCGGAGCCCTCCAGCCGGACCCGCTCGCCTGCGCTTCCGCGCACCTCCTCCAAGCCCTCCAGCCCGATCCCGCTCCTCCGCCTTTCCACGGGCGGACCCCTAGACCCCCACGCACCCGCACCCGGAGTCGCGCGCCGCCCGCCCGGACCGTCGCCGCCGCCGCCACCACCGCAGCTGGGGACGCCGCCGCCGGAGCCGCCGCCGAGAAGGGGTTTCGGGCTAAGCCCGGGCGGCGTCCGCGGAGCTGGGATCCAAGCCGGTGACCCCGCCCGGGCCCAGCCCGCCGCCCGCCCTATACCCATTTCCATCTTCGCCGTCCCACCGCATCTCCATCCGCAGGCCCGCCACCCTCACCTCCACTCCCTCCTCCTAGCCATCTTCATCTCCAGCCCTGTCGTCCCCCATCACCACCGCCAGAACCCCACCTTCAGTCCATGCTACCCCGCCCTCACCCTCACCACAAGCCCTCGTCTGCGCCCTCATGCATTTCTCCACCCCCTTCCCATCATGAGCCCCCTCGCCAGTCTCCGCGTCCACCCCATCGATCCCTCACCCTCACTGCGCCCATCACCAATCCACCTCTCCTCCCCTCAGCTCCCCACCTTCACCCCATTTTCGCGTGCCTCCCGCTGTATCCCCGCAGCGCCCCTGCCACCCCTCCCCGCCCCCATCTCTTCCTGCAGCAAGCCCCCCTTCCTCTTCCGTCAAACCCATTCCCCTCCCCTTCGCTTGCGGCAGCCCCCGCGAGCCCCCTCTCCCGCCACCCCCGCCAATGCCTGCCGCGCCCACTGCGGCAAGCCCCTTCCCCGCCAATCGCGTCGCCCTCCTGCCCTCCCCCCCTCGCCTGCCGCAGGCCCCGGCGGCGCGGCCCCCCTGCTCTCTGCGCGGCCGCGCCCACTGCGCCAGCGCCCCCTGCTCGCTGCGCCAGGAGCCAGGAGCTCGGCCGCCGCTGCAGACCCTCGCGCGCCGGCTCCTGCTCCGCGGCGTGGGGCCCTCGGTCCCTGGCCGGCAGCGACTGGCGCCCGGGCGCTCGGCCTTTGTCCCGCCGCCAGCGACGCAGCCCCTGGGCAGCGGGACCCCTGGCGAGCCTGAGGGGCGGACCCCTCCCGCCGAGCGCAGAGGGGTCGCAGCCGAGACCCCTCAGTTTCGGTCCCCGTGCGTGGCGGAGGCTCTGCAGCGGCGGCAGAGGGCCGCCTTGGTGATGCTGTCATGTGGCCGGAATGGTGGAGGGGCTTAGGGCCGGCGGTGAGGTGGTCGGTGAGGGGTAGAGAAGCGCGCTGGGAGCGGGGCGGGAGGGGTTATGGGTTTTGTTGCCGCGTTAGGAACGGGGGAGGATGGTGGTTGAAATGTCCTGTCCGAGGTGGGTCTGAGGCTGCCCCCCTGGATGGACTCTAGGTGCTCGGGGTGACCCTGCGACAGAGACTGGCGAGGGACAAACGCTTCTTGGTTGGGGCCGGGGGGGGGCGGGGTGAGGAGATGAGGAAAGAAGGTCTGGAGCTCGGGTTGTGGGCGGTGCCCAGGGGACCTCGGGTTATTTGTCCAGCGCCCCCCACCAGCAGGCTGGGGGACGTGCCAGCAGGGTCCTGCAGCACCCACTGGAGCTGGAAGGGGTCCAGGAGCAGGAGTGGGCATGGGCATCTGTCCCAAGAAGGGTCAATTGCTTGGGGAAAGCCTTCTGCACACCCCACCCGCTCAGCAGGCCGGCTGGGGTCCAGAGCTGAGAAGAAGGCAGGGGTAGGGAAGCAGCCCCCTAACTGCTTTTCCAGACCTGGGCCTCTCCCTCGTGTTTTGGAGGCCAGGGTGCCTAGAACTGGCCACAGAGCTGCATTCCAGCACCGTCCTGGGAGACGAGGGCGGCTAATTGCCTACACTGAATTGCCGAAGAGTATTCTAGGGGCGGCAGGATTAGTTGGTGCAGAGCATCTGGGATGTGGCTTTAAAGTCAAGTTGAGCAGGCAGTCTGCATACTCCTGTGTGAGCTGCAGAAGCTTCTGGAGAGATGGGCTTGGTGTGGCGCCATCTTTCCTCTGCAGTCTCCTTGGGAGGGCTCTAGGGCCACCAGTCAGGAGTGGCTGCCAGGCTGGGCCCGGACGAATGAGGTCTGCATCCAGCATTGGTGATGGGGATCACTGCTGCGATGGGGTCTTGGGCTAAAGCACTGGGTCTGCAGAGCTGGTGGGGGGACTGCTGGGTGGGAACGCCATCAGGAGGCTGCTTGTGCCCTTAGGAGGTCTGGGAACTGTGGCTGTGTCAGCAGGTGGCAGGAGGTGTGAGGCTTAAAGATGTTTAAGCCATAGGCTGATGGGACTTGCTGAGGAGAAGCCGGAATCTGGGGTGACCCCAGGAGGTCTGAGTATGGGGGAAAGAGGGCGGATACGTGGTCTGCCATCCAGCAAGAGAAGGAACTGCGGGGGGTGTGGGTAGGAAGCGAGTGCAGGTGTTTTAACCTGGGGAGGGCGGCTGGGGGTTTGGAGACTTGGGACCTGGGGACCAGGCCTAGAGGAGGGGCTCTAAAGAGACTGGGGATGGGGGAGCAAACCTGCCATGAAAGAGCTCTCCCCTCTTCCCCCCAGAAAACCTGGGATCACGAAAGGAGGAGGTGTCCCAAAGGCTGAGGGAAGAGAGAGTTCTAGAAGGATGTAGTCTGCTGTTGAAAAAGCAGCAACAGACTGAGGAAGAAAGGAGGGGCCATCACTGGCCAGCTGGGGGAGAAGCCTCAGTGCCGATGGGAGGGGTCCGTGGGAAGAGGGGACAGGCTGATGCCTCCCAGTGGGGAGCGGGGACCGGAGGGGTGGAGTGGGCAGCTCTAAGATGGACGGAATACCAGCCATGCCCTCCTGCCTGGCCCGAGTGCCCCCCTTTCTCCAGGCGTTTAGCCGAGAAGAGGTGAGGGTTTGGGGGTGGAGGTCTGAAATGACAAGAGGGGAATTTTATCAGTCTGCCTTGCACACTTCCAGGGTCAGGGAGCTCACCTGCTCTCTGGCAGGCCCCACTCCCCTCCAGCCGTTTGGCTTAGATCAGGGAACAGACTTGCTTTTTGGGAAGGTGCCCTGCAGAGCCCACCTCTGCCCGGCTGATGTCCAGGACCGACAGATGACCTGCGGGCCCAGGCCGAGCTGGGCCAGTGCCTTGACCACCGACTAGCACCGGCCACCGCATCTGCCCTGCCGCGGGCTCGGGGAGCCTCAGCCCAGCCTGCCCGGGGCCTCAGGCCGGCGCCCGGGCTCTGGCTCCGTGTCTTCACTCCCGTGTGTGTCCGAGGAGGGAGGGAGGGACGGGGGCTGTGCTGGGGCGGCCGGAACAGCGCAGGTCACCGGGCTGGCTGGACGAGGTAGCCAGGCAGGGCTGAGGGGGGCCGCAGGGAGGCTGCAGGGGGGCGGGGAGGGGCGGGGAGGCCAAGGGGGCGGGGGGGCGGCTCACGGCTGTGAGCGGTGGCTGGGCCGACAGCGCCAAGGAGCCCGCTCAGAGCCGGCCTGAGAAAAGGGGGTCCTGGGTGATTTGTCCTCGCCTCTCTCCTGCCTGCAGGAACGGAAGGTTCGGGAGGGAGCGCGGCCAGCCGGGGAGGCCGCCGGCCCCTGTGGCCCGCAGGTGCTTGCACCTCGCAGCCTGCACCCTCCTGCCTCTCCTGCCTGCCCGCCGCTGCCCCGTGACCCATCCGGCCTGGCCTGGGTGCCTGTCACAGCTGAGCCTAGGCTGGCACCTGCAGCCACTCCCAGCCCCAGGGCACGCCCCCAGTTCAGCCCCCGACCCCCAGCCCGGCACCACCACGGCCCGCTGGTCCCAAGCAGCAGGGGAGGGGCCTCGCCAAGGGTGCTCTCCTGGCCCCTGCCGTTGGAGGGGAAGCCGGGGGGAGGGCGGTCGGGGCCCAGGCCCCTCCTGGCTGGGTGCACACGGCCCCATCGCACAGCCTCCACCATCAGGGAGACAGGTCCAGTATCTGCCCTGCTGTGCCAGCTGGGACGCCGGCTGGAGGACCCTCGTCCTGCTCTGTGAGCTGCCCCCTGCTGGCGATGGTCCAGGGCCACGGGTCAGCGTCAGCAAGGGCAGCCGAGAGGAAGAACTGTCTCTGGGGACGTCCTCGGGTCCCAGCCCTCCCTGCCTAGAGGTGCCCGCCCACCCCACCCCGGCCCCGAAGGAAGGAGGGCAGGGATGGGGGTGCTTACTCTCTGCCAGGCCCTGGGGAGCCGGGCTCTGTCCCTCCACCCCAGCTGGTTCCCGTGAGGCCCACACGTGGCCAGAAAGGCCTGACTCGCCCTGGGGTGGGGGGGGGGGCAGGTCCCAGACCCCTGACTCCCCACCCCCGCGGGCCTGGGGCTCTGCAGGGCGTAGGCACACGAGCTCCGACGTCTACTCCACAGGCAGCCCTGTTCTAGGGTGGAGGCCACAGCGCCCCTTAGACAGCAGGCCCTGGGAGCAGGGGTGGGGGCCCCGGGGGACGAGGCGGCTGGGGGCAGGTTTGTGAGGGAAAAGCGGGAGGGAGCTGCCCTTCCTGCCTCTGCCCACCCCCCCTTCCTCCCCACCGAGCCTCTGACACCTCCCTCGAGTGCCACCCGAGTGTGCAGCGCCCTTTGCCCCCTCCCACCGCGCCTGGGGCACCGCTGCCCTCTCCCCGCTGTTACACTGATGGGCACAGAGCTGCAGACGGGCCATAGGGCGACTCTGCCCTCCGCACCTGTCCCTGCCTCCCCGGGGCGTGTGCAGCAGAGGAAGACACTCAAACCTAAGTGTGACCGAGCCACCCCCGCAGGCTCTTCAGGGTTAATGCAGCCTGCGGAGAGTGACTTGGTCTTACCCACCCCTCTCCCCCCGCAAGGCCTCCGCTGGAGGCCGCTGCCCACCCTGCAGCCCCCCACCCCTCAGGGCAGCCTCGGGACCCAGAGATCTCTGCCCAGGCTGCTCCACGACCCCCTGCAACCATGCCAGCCGCACCGGGCGAGCCCTCGACCCCAGCCCCACACAGCCTCTGTCCAGGCCAGACCCCTGCGTCCACTTTCCTCCGTGCCCTGCCCCGCTTAGAGGCAGGAATTGCGGCCTGTGGGGAGTGGGCCTCGGGGGCTGTGAGGCAGCGCAGTGGCCATGGGGGCCTGAAATCGGGCGGCTGGAGCCACTTGGCCCCTGACTGTGTGACTTCAGACAGGAACCCTCATCTCTGCCAGCCTCAGTTTCCTGGTCTGTAAAGTGGGTTCACAGCACCCACCTCAGAACTGGGCCCAGCACAGTTTGAAAGGTGCGCCCTGCACCACGAGAGCGGTGGAAGCAACCTCAGTCACGTCCTAGCGCTGCTGTAAGCAGTGCTGCCGGGACCCCGCGCCCGGGCGGTGGCACGGGGGTGATGGGGGATTTGAGGGTGCAGAGGAGGGTGCACACACCTGAGGGGGCTCAGTGTGTCCTGCCAGGTGGGTGCGGGTCTCACAGCAGGGCCCCAGCAGACTTGTGCCCGGGCTGTCCTGATGGGGTGGGCCTCAGCCTAGGGGGCCACGGCCTCTGGCCGGCCCGGAGCTGTGGGTGGGTGGCCTGCCCAACCTGCAGGGCCTGCTGTCCTCCGTGGGAGCTGGCAGCCCGGACTGGGGTCGGGGAGGCTGGGGCTCTCCTGCCCTGCCCCTCGGGGATCCCTTCCTCTCCCTGTCCTCAGCCTGGGCCCAGGGAGGGGCGCCGGGCAGGCCTGGACACTTCCCCTGTGAGCCTTGAGTCTGGCAGCCCCCCATGCCCCCCACGCAGGACCTGAGGCCTCTCTGTGCTGAGGTCCAGGCGTGAGCGGAGCTGCTCAGGGCACCTGGGGTGGCCCTCCTCACACGCAGGGGGCGTGGAGAGCTGGAAGGGGCTGAGTGGGGACAGCACCCCACAGCCCTGCCCTGGGGCTCAGCCTTCCGCACCCCTGCTTTACACCCATCCGCACCGGGGCTTGCCCCAGGGGTCCTAGAGGTGGGATTCTGCAGAGGAAGCCCTGCTCCTGTGTCCTGCGCTGAGGGCTGCACGGCCCACCCTAGACGCTGCCCCGAGCCGGGCCTGCCTCCCCCCAACCCTGGCTGGCAGCCCCACCTGTGTGCCGCCTCCCGGGGCCTGCTGCCCACGTCCCCGCTGTGCAGGAGAGCCCACCGGCCGCGAGGCCCCGTCTCCTGGTGCCCCGCCCCCCAGCCTCCTGTAGCCCTCCTCTCCCTCACGCCAGCCCCTCCCCACAGGTGAGCACCTGCGGATCTGCCCCCAGGGCTACACCTGCTGCACCAGCGAGATGGAGGAGAACCTGGCCAACCGCAGCCGCGCCGAGCTGGAGACGGCGCTCCTGGACAGCGGCCGGGCCCTGCAGGCCACGCTGGCCGCCCAGCTGCGGGGCTTTGACGGTGAGGGGCTCCGGGGCCGCAGGACGCTCACGGCAGGGGGCTGGGCACTTGGGGGCCTCTCGCAGCGAGGCAGGGTCAGAGGGGACGTAGTAGCAGAACGCTGGCCGCGTGCAGGGGCCTGAGCGGGGGGTCACCTGCAGGTCTCTGTCCACCCCGAGGCACGCACGTTTGGGGAGGGCCAGCCCGTCCCTTCCATCAGCCCCTCAGAGGGGACCCTCTGCCCTCCAGAGCTGTCCTAGGCACCTGCCAGGGACAGGCCTGGCACTGGCCACCAGCTGGCCTGGAGCTGGGGAGCTCAGCGTGAGGACTGAGATGGGGGGCCAGGACGGGGCTGCAGGCTGGGGGCACGAGGAGTTTGGGGCCCCTGCCATGGCCCTCGAGCCTCCAGGTCAGCTGTGTGTGTCAGTCATCTATTCCCAGCCCCTCACCAGCTCTCTCGTCGTGTCTGGGCCCCTAAACAAGGGACGGTGGGATGACGTCGTGACGCTGACAGCGGGCACCTCGGAGGGGATGGTGGGCGCCGGTGGGAGGGGCCCCAGAAGTGACAGCTGATGTCAGAGCCTGCACAACATCCATTCGGGACACTAATCTGTGTTCAAAGCGATTCCTCATCCGCTTCCAGGCCCACTTGTGCCCCCCCCCACCCCGAGAGTCCTTTCCACCTGCCCCTCTGCGTGCCACTTCCCGCCCCGCGCCTCAGCCCCACTGTCGTGCCTGATCTGGCTCCCTCCGCGCCTCGTGCCTCGGGAGCAGTCCTTACCTGGCCACCAGCGGCAGGGGTCTCAGAGCCTTCGTCTGAAGTGCGCCTGGGACCCGCGTCTAGCGGGGCCTCGGGTGGCTGTGTTCCAGGACGCGGGGCCCACGCTCACGCACCACACCTTTGGGCCGGCTGCCAGGGGCCTGGCTCAGAGCAGGACCCTGCTCAAAAGATGGGGCTGGGGGCCGGCCATGGGATTGGGGGCCCCATGACCACCCCGTGTGCTGCTGGGCTAGTGACTGAGCTACAGACTGCCCATTTGGGCCAGAGGCTGGGGTGGGGACCAGGACCCGGGGTCCCACGGCAGGAGCTGGATGGGAACTTGGACTGTCCGCTCCTTCCCACGGTTCCCACCTGGGGAGCTGCAGGGGCACAGCAGGAGCTGCGGGAGGGTCTTGGGTGGGGTGAGTGTAGACACAGGTCCGAGGGCCAGAGGCCTGATGTCCACCACGCCTCAGAGCAAAGCCAACCTGGCCCTGTGTCCCTGGACACCCGAGTTTGGGTCTGTGTGGGGCGGGCTGGCCACAGCTCTCGAGGAAGCGTCTGAGTGGATGGTCTGTGTGCTTATGGACCCTGCAGTCTCCCTGCTGAAAGGGGTGGACGGCGTTGGGGGCCTCGTTCTCAGCACACGGGGCACAGAGGTATTTCCCCAAAACCACAGGGGTCTGCGGCCCACGCTCACGCCCCGCCTCGGCACCCTGTCCGGGACTCTGGGTGCATCCTGAGGGCTGCGGGAGACCCTCTCCAGACCCTCAGGCTCGCCAGCTTCCAAAACCAGAGGGAGGGCGTCCAAGAGAGATGAGGACGGAGGGGGAGGGCAGGAAGCCCAGGAGAGCCTCAGAGGTGGGCAGGGTGGATAGTGCACAGAGGCACGCCCCCAGGGCAGGGGGCCTGGCTGCGTGACAGAGGCCGGGGGAGGGGGCGGGACGCAAGGAGAGCTGCTGGGAGGGAAAGCAGGCGAGGGACGCCCTGGGCCTTCTTCCCCCACTGGGTCCCACCCCCACTCAGAGCACCCTCCTGCCCCTCCACACAGACCCTTGCCAGGTGATCTCGGGGGGCACTGAGGCACCGTGTGTCCCCTGCTCCAGGCCCAGCTCAGAAATGGATTCTGGATGCCCAGACCCCGGGCCAGGAGGGGGAGGTCTCAGAGCCCCGTGGGGGCGGGCACCCAGGGCCCGAGCAGGCTCTGATGACTCTCAGAGCACCGGGGGTCCCCGGCGGAGCCCCCTTAATGCCGGTCGCGCTGCCACAGCACGCGGGGTGGGCAGGGGGCTCTGGGAAGGCCTGACGCCCGTCTCCCGCGCGCAGATCACTTCCAGCGCCTGCTGAACGACTCGGAGCGGGCGCTGCAGGAGGCCTTCCCGGGCGCCTTCGGAGAGCTGTACGTGCAGAACGCCAAGGCCTTCCGCGACCTGTATACCGAGCTGCGCCTCTACTACCGCGGCGCCAACCTGCACCTGGAGGAGACGCTGGCCGAGTTCTGGGCCCGCCTGCTCGAGCGCCTCTTCCGGCAGCTGCACCCGCAGCTGCTGCTGCCCGACGACTACCTGGACTGCCTGGGCAAGCAGGCCGAGCCGCTGCGGCCCTTCGGGGAGGCCCCCCGCGAGCTGCGCCTGCGCGCCACCCGCGCCTTCGTGGCGGCGCGCGCCTTTGTGCAGGGCCTGGGCGTGGCCAGCGACGTGGTCCGGAAAGTGGCCCAGGTGCGCGCGGAGGCCCCGCCCCCTGCCGCACGTCCCCGCGCCCCCACCCCGGGGCCCTGGGCCTCCCGGTGCCTCCTTTCACCCTCCACCCCGGGCGGATGGGAGGATCCAGCATGCGAGCTGTGCTCCGGGCAGCGATGGCGAGGCCGGTCCCGGGCAGGAAGGGAAGGAGATGGGCTGCGGCTGGATGCTGAGCCGGCTCCAGGGGTCAGGTGGACGGGAGACGGGAGATGAGGGAGATGCGTGCTCCGAGGCTGGGGCGGGGGATGCCTGGCCCCGTCGGGCAGCTCGCTCCGTCAGACCCACCAGCGTCGGGTGTGGGAGGGCATCGGCCTCAGGCGCCTGCAGCCCTGGGCGTGAGCCACCTCCACCCCAACTGGGGTCCCTAACGAGCCTCCCCAGCCCCAGCCTCCATCCGTTCCGCTGCATGGTGGGCGGTATTCCCGCTTCCCTGGGAGGGTTAGTGACCACCGTGCTCCGGGAGGCGTGGCACTGTGAGCGTATCGGTTATTAGACGGAGCCCCGCCGCGGCCAGCAGGCCAGCTTGGCCACCTGAGAAGGACCCCGGCGCGCCCGTGGGGCTGCGCACCTGCTGCGGGGCTGCGCTCAGGCTGCCTTGGCTCCCCAGGTGCCCCTGAGCCCGGAGTGCGCACGGTCCGTCATGAAGCTGGTGTACTGCGCCCACTGCCTGGGGGTGCCCGGCGCCCGGCCCTGCCCCGACTACTGCCGCAACGTGCTCAAGGGCTGCCTGGCCAACCAGGCCGACCTGGACGCCGAGTGGAGGAACCTTCTGGGTGAGCTCCCACTGCCGCCACCACCTGCGGGAAGGGGGGTTGGGGGCGTGCAGAACCGGGCCTGTCCTCTGGAGCAGGCGGTCCCTGGGGCGAGGAACAAGATGCCCCCTGAACGTCCCAAACAGAGTGCAACGTGGGCAGCTGCCCGGGAGGGAGCCCCGCGGGGTCACAGTCCTGCCCTTCCCCCCCGAGCGCGTACGCGCCAACACGTGTGTGACCTACAGCGGGCCAACCCGTGCATGAGCTAACGTGTGCGTTGCTGCCCTGGGGTGGGCCAGCTCTGAGGTGTGCCGACGTGACGTGGGCCACCAAGCACCTGTGCCAACACAGGTGCACCACAGTGTGTACACCTGCTGCTGTGAGGTGAGCCTGCGTGCATCCATGTCGACACACGTGGGCTGACGTGAGGGCTCAGCGTGCCTGTATACCGAGATACGTAAGTTCTAACGCGTGCTGACACGTGGGCCAGCACACATTCACGCGGAGACACGTGCTAACATGGACGTGTGATGGCATGCCTCGAGCCAACGTGAAAACGTGAGGTAACATAGGCATGTGGTGGGCCAGGTGTACGTGTGCCGACAGGCGTAAGCTTACACACATGTGCTCAACCTACACGTGTGCCGACGCACACAGGCGCTAACGTGTACACGGGCTGGCCTGACGTGGGCCGACATGCAGATGTATCGTCTCGTACAAGCTGCCGTGTGCGTGGTAGCACGTGGCGAGCCAGTGCGCGTACGTACAAAGTGCCCCCTGTGTGTGTGCTCACGCCTGTGCCAGACTCCATGGTGCTCATCACAGACAAGTTCTGGGGCCCGACGGGCGCAGAGAGCGTCATCGGCGGCGTGCACTTGTGGCTGGCAGAGGCCATCGGCGCCCTACAGGACAGCAGCGACACCCTAACGGCCAAGGTGCGGGCCGGGGCGTGCGGTGGGCGAGGGGGGGCGCCCCGGATACCGCCTCGTACCCTTCCAGGACCCCTGCGTTCTCCCCCAGGTCATCCAGGGCTGCGGGAACCCCAAGGTGAACCCCCAGGGCCCTGAGCCTGAGGAGAAGCGGCGCCGGGGCAAGCTGGCGCTGCCGGAGAAGCCGCCCACAGGCACGCTGCAGAAGCTGGTGAGTGGCCCCTCAGCCGGGCAGGCCCCGGGTGGGCGCAGTTGGGGGTCCAGGGCAGGCTGGGCCGGGGTGCCCGGTGGCCTGACTGCTGCCCTGCAGGTCTCCGAGGCCAAGGCCCAGCTCCGAGATGCCCAGGACTTCTGGATCAGCCTCCCGGGGACGCTGTGCAGTGAGAAGTTGGCCATGAGCGCGGCCAGCGATGACCGCTGCTGGAACGGGGTGGCCAAGGGTCGGTAGGTGCCCCCCAGCTGACACAGTCCGTCCCTCCTCCACGGCCCCTCGCCGGTCTGGGGCACCAGGTGTTGTGTGCACAGGGCCATACCTGACGTGGGACACGCAGCGGGACGCAGAGCTGGGATGAGGGCTGAGCCCTCGCCCTGTGCCAGCTCCCCACAGCAGGCGCCGTGCCCAGCGCATCCTCACCCCGCCATAGCGGGGCCTGCACGGGCTCCCGTCGGCCCCTGAAGCCTCTGGGGGGGTCTCAGGCTTGCCACCGCCCTGACGGGGGGAGGGGAGTGGGCAGGCATGCTGGGGCAGTGCCCTCGTGCGGGGAGCGGGGCAGTGACCCAGGGCCTGCCTTCCCGGCCTCCAGGTACCTCCCCGAAGTGATGGGCGATGGCCTGGCCAACCAGATCAACAACCCCGAGGTGGAGGTGGACATCACCAAGCCCGACATGACCATCCGCCAGCAGATCATGCAGCTGAAGATCACGACCAACCGTCTGCGCAGCGCCTACAACGGCAACGACGTGGACTTCCAGGACGCCAGTGAGAGCGGGGCCCGGGGGGGCCTGGGGGCTGAGAGCCTAGGGTTGGCGCCGGGACGCCAGGGAGCACCCCCAGCTGGGGAAGGGTGCCGGGGACGGGGCCCTCCCAGCCCCACGGCCTCCACAGTGGCTCTGAGGACGCAGCCGCTGCCCGGGTGTGGTCACAAAGTCCCCCTGCCCCTTGCCCCCAGGCACAGTTGTGACCCGGCCCGGATGTCCTCCCAGCCTCGGCAGGCCCAGGGGGTCGGGGTGCTGCGGTCAGGATGGAGCTGGCGTCACCGGCCCCGGGAGGCCCAGGCGGGGGGACACGGCTCCGGGGTCCCCAGGGCTGGGCGGGCCCGCGGCTCTCGGGGTCCCCAGGGCGGGGCAGGCCCGCTGGAGCCTCCTCTCCTTGCCAGGTGATGACGGCAGCGGCTCAGGCAGCGGCGAGGGCTGCCCAGACAACGAGTGTGGCCGGAGGATCAGCAAGAAGGGCTCCAGCTCCCGGACGCCCCTGAGCCACGCCCTCCCCGGCCTTTCCGAGCAGGGGGGCCAGAAGACGTCAGCCACGGGCTGCCCCCGGCCCTGCACGTGCCTCTTGCTCCTCTCCGTCCTCACCCTGGTTCTCTCAGCAGCCAGGCCCCGGTGGCGGTAACTGCCCGGCCCCAGGGACCGAGGCCAAGGACTGACTTTGCCAAAACTCGAAGCAGACGGTATTGAACTCCCTCGGCCGAGAGCCCCCGGGGCGGGACAGGAAGGGCCGGCGAGGGGCCGCGGCCGTGACCGTGCTGGGGGCCGGGTGAGTGGCTTTGCCAGCCACCCTGGCTTTTAGTTTTGTATGAGGCCCTCAGGTCAGCAGGAAACAGTGTCCCCAAAAGCCATGCATTTCAGGGACCTCGGGGATGCCAGTGCCGTCTCTCCCCCCAGCTCCTGCGCCATCACGGCAGCACCAGGGCCTGTGAGGAGGCGGCCCGAGCAGTGTCCCCCGGAGCGCGAGCCGTGCCTTCCTCTCCCGCCTGCCCCGCCGAGCACCGGGGGCTCCAGGTGTCTGAAAGCCAGGCCCACCCCCAGCGCCCAAGAATCCCTGAGAGGGCGTCGGGGTTCCCGCCGTCCAGGGTCTAACGGGGCCTTTGAGATCATGCATGAACCTTGACCCGCCCCCCCAGAGCCACCTCTGGGCTCTGCTCTCAGCGGCGTCTCTGCGGGGCTGGGCCGCTGCTCCTGGCCATCCACGTGGACCCGCGGCCCACACGGGGACTTCTGGCTGTGCAGGCGCGCCACCTGCTGTTGTCCTGCCCCCTGTCTCCGCCCAGACCCAGGGCCAGTCCCAGCTCAGGGCGACACAGGCCAGGGCTGCAGGTGACCCCTGGCTGTCACCTGGCCACAGGGATGCTGGGTGGCTGGTGAAACTTCAGCTCAGGGCCAGCGAGACCCGGCTCTGCGGGCCAGAGGGACATCCCTTCCCTGACCCCACCAGCTGCAGGGCCCGGGGAGCTTTGACAGTTAAGGGCTTTTCCAGCCGTGCATCCTCTGCAAGCGCTTCCCGTTCTCTCACCTAGAGCTGCTTTCTCAGCTCCTCCCGAGATGCTTTTGAAGGTCCCGGGTGACCTTCTGCGGCCCTGGGATCTGGGCGCAGCCCCGCTCACTCAGGCTACCCAGGCCCCTCCGTAGACCTGTGGGCCCACCCTCCTGGGCCCTGCCCTCTGCAGGGCCTGGGGAGGGGCTGGCGAGAGAGGGAGCCGGGCAAGGGAGGGGGTCCTTGAGGGTCTGGGGGGTGCTGAGCCACCAGGGCCAGGGAAGGTGGTCCTAAGCAGCCCCCGGGCCCTGAGAAGGCTGCTTCGCGCTGCTTTGCTTTTCCTCACAGGACTGGGGGGGGCCCCTGGCCACTGGTTAGGGCTTCTGGGATGCGTGGGGTCCTGCACTCTGCCAGCAGCCCAGCCTCACAGGCACACCCACCCCATCGTAAGCGTGTCGTGCCTGGGCAGGGGGCTGGGCTTGGGGCCTCCTTCCCTGCGAGTGAGGGCTAGCTGAACTCTCAGGGGCTCTGGGGCAGTGACCACCCGTGTGCCAGGACGGCCGCCCTTGAGCTACACGTGGACGGCCCCAGAGCGGCCTGCACGCTGGCCCTGCCCTACGTGCATCTCTGGGAGGGGCGGCCCTGCCACGGTCACTGGCCAGGCGGCGGCCAGGCCTGCTGTCTCCTTGTGCTGCACGGTGTCAGCAGGTGACGTGTGTTCTTTGAGTCCTCGTGTGAATAAAAGGCTGGAGGCCGCGTGTGGCTGCAGTGGTCCCGCTGTGCTCAGCCCGGCTGCAAGGGTGTGCCGTGGGCCGTGCACAGCAGGCCGTGGCTGGTTGGGAGGTCAGGAGGGGCTCGGGCACAGATCGCGCCTGGCGGTGTGGCCCACGGCTGCAGAGTGCACGTCCTGCCCCCGACCGGGGTCCCCCTGCCGTCCACCCTCACCGCCCCTGCTCTGTACACACACATCCGGACACATGTCCCAGGAAGGTTCCCGTTACCAGTTTCTGCCAAGTAGCCTCAGAGATGCCCAGAAGGTCAGAGCATGGGGACCAGCGTCTCCTGAGGTCGGGCCTGGCGGGACATCCTGATGGTCCAGTCAGCCCCCAGTGCCCCAGAGAGAGCCCTGCCACGCCTGGCTTCTCTCACCAAAGCACGGACCCCTGCCCAGCCACCCTGCCCTTCCCCAGGCAGTCCCGTGGGATCCCTGAGTAAAGCTGCCAGACCCACCTCTGCCCCCGGGGGGCCCTGCGGCCCCACCTGGACACCGGCCTCTGCAGCACCGCACCGAGTGCAGGGCCCGGCACCTCAGCCAGAGGCAACACAGAGGCGGGAGCCACTGAGGGTCACTTCATTTGGGTGTCGCAGCCCACGGTGGCCTGCCAGTCAAACGTTCTGCAAAGCCTCTCTGTCACCTGGGGCCCTGGAGCACTGAAGGACCAGCAGCCAGGACCCTGGGCCCCGTGAGTGTAAGGAGCAGGGCCCCCAGCACAGGGTCAGGGGGAGACCAGGCAGCCCACCCTGGGAGGAGAATGCCGCCCCACGGAGGGAGGCCTGCAGGGGTCGCAGCTCCTGCTGGGCCTGGGGCGAAGCTCAGGCCTCCCTGGACACCTGCCCGGCAGCAACTGCGTGCTCACCCGCCCACCCCTCCTCGAGTCCTGGGGTGGTCCCCGTTCCTGCTGGCCCAGCTCCTCCTGGAGCCCTGTACAGGCAGGTGGGTGCCCAGACGCTCACTCGTGACCGTAGGTGGAATATAAGCACCTCGACTTGCGTGGCAGCTTCAGGGTCGCAGACTTCTGTGGCTCGTTGCCACGTTGCTGCAAGGGTTCCCTTGTGAACAGAGCTGGATGTATTCTCCCTGTCGGGGGAAAGGAGTCCACGGGTGAGGTGACAGCCGACGGGTCAGGAGCAGGAAGGGAGGGGGCCCACCTTGGGGGTCTCTCTGCCTTGTCCCTGCAGCACTGGGCCCTCCCTGCCCCGGGCCAGGCCCCGGACCACCCTGGAGCTCCCAAGCCCTGCCCACCCCAGGCCAGGTGCCGGTCAGTGAGAGGCTCCCCCTCCTTGGCTCCTGGTCCCCGTTCATTCCTCATGGGAATCCAGGAAGCCACAGACATCCTGACCGACCCACACTGATGGGCAGAGATCTGCCAGCTCCACAGGGAGCTACCTGTGGGTGGCCTGTGCAAGGCCAGCGTGGGTGTCTGCAGTGCACACACATGCACAAGCATGCACACACTCATTCAGACACACCAGTGTTTGCATACGCGTGCAGGAATGCGTTCTCTGCTCCCCTCCAGGTGACACTCCGTCTCCTTTACCTGGAGACAAGCCCTCCGTCTAGAAGTGATGTTTATAATCAAAGTGCTAGTCACTTCCAGGATGGAGAAGTGACTCCCCAACCATAAGACCCTAGTGAATAATGGAAGGATTAGAATGAGGGTGTCTGTGTCCCTACTAGAAAGTGAAGACACGTGACAGGGCCATCAAAGATGGGGCACATGGGTGGGATCCCGGGAGACCCCAGCAGACCCTCCCTCTGCACAGCAGGGACTCCTTCTAGACAGGACCCCACCCTCGAAAGTGAAACCTCAGTGACCCTAAACACTTCCCTCCTCCCTTCGTGTGGCCTGAAAATAAGGACAGGAACCTGCAGAGTTTCTAGCATAAACCCATTTCTATACCCAGCCTGGGAAAGCAGAGAAACACACCAGCAAGGAACTTGCCCAAGATCTCAAAATATGCAGCAGCGTTGACCTGGGGGAATCAGACCGACTGTCCCGACATGAGAATATCAAGAAACAGGAGAAAATATTAAGAAATGTCTACTTTGAAGAGGTCACGGCAACATGGTAGCCTCAGCTGAAATGACCCACTTCCCGGCAGACATGTTGAAATGTTGGGCAAAATCAAAGTATTTATAAAATCAACAGCTACCTGAGGTCACAGGAGAGCTAAGTCCGATGCACTTAAAAAAAAAAAAAAAAAGGCCCTGTGTGGTTGCAGTGAGTGTGTGAGTGGTTATCAGATGCAGAAACATTCCCTTCTGGGCATCACAGGTGAGCAGACAGGCATGGGACAGGCAGCTGGAGCTGGCAGCCCTGTATGGCCTGGACTGTGGGAGGAACAAAAAGCTCTCCCTGCTGGCCAGCGGGGGCCGAGAAAGCTTCGCTGCCAGGGCTCTGAGCAGAGGCATCTCCCAGCAGCATCAGAGTCCCACTGGTCCTCAGCTGACGACAGACAGGAGCAGATACAAAAGCACCCACAGAGCTCGCCCAGTGTAAGGCAGAATGTGATTTCCCCCAGGGAGAGAGGGAAGAGCAAATCCCCAGCAAATTAGCAAAAAAAAAAAAAAATAGCAAATTTAAAAACTACAACATGCCAAAAACTACCCACCAACCAGAGAGAGCACCCTGAGAACGCTGGATGATGGGGAAACTGGAATAGTGCATAAGGTGGTGTGTGTGGCAGCTGCCAGTGCACCCCAGAAGGTGTGGCCATGCTCAGTTCAGACCCAGCTCTCCCACCGAAGCCACTGGGCACACACAGACTGCACAGGGACACTCCCACACAAGGACAGGCCTTCGAGACCAGCATAGGTGACTGTTTTGCATAATTTCATAGAGACAAACAGAGAAAGTCAAACAAAATGAGACAGAGGAACATGTTCCAAATGAAAGAACAAGATAAAGCCCCAGGAGAAAAAAACTAATGAAACAGAGATAAGTGATTTACCTGCTAAAAAGTTCAAAGCAATGGTCCAGAAAAACGCTCACCAAACTTGGGAAGAGAATATAGGAACACAGTAAGAATGTCAACAAAGAATTAGAAAATACAAAAAAGAACCAATCAGAGCTGAGGAAGACACTGAAATGAAAAATACACTAGAGGGAATCAACAGCAGAATAGGTGATACAGAAGAACATGTAAGCAACCTGGAAGACAGAATAGTGAAAATCACCCTATCAGAACAGCAAAAAGAAAAAATATTTTTAAAAAATGAGGACAGCTTAAGGAACCTCTGAGACAACATCACACATACTAATGTTCACAGTATAGGGGTCCCAGAAGGAGAGGGAGAGAAAAAGAGGCAGAAAATGTATTTGATAAAATAATGGCTGAAAACTTCCCTAACCTGAAGAAGGAAACAGATATCCAGGTCCAGGAATCACAGAGGGTCCCAAACAAGATGAACCCAAAGAGACACATACCAAGACATATCATAATTAAAATGGCACAAGGTAAAGATAGAGAATTTTAAAGGCAGCAAGAGAAAAAGAGAGAGTCACAAACAATGGAACCCCTACAAATCTATCAGCTGATTTTTCAGCAGAAACTTTGTAAGCCAGAAGTGAGTGGCACAACATATTCAAAGTGTTGAAAGGGAAAAACCTACAACAAAAGATACTCTACCAGCAAGATTATCATTCAGAACTGAAGGAGAGATAGAGTTTCCCAGATAAGCAGAAACTAAAAGAGTTTGTCACCACTAAACCAGCCTTATAAGAAATGTTAAAGCATCCTCTTTAAGCAAAAGAGAAAAGACCATAACAAGAAATGAGAAAATATATGAAAAAAATCTCACTGGGACTTCCCTCGTGGGCCAGTGGTAAAGAATCCGCCTTGGGGGCTTCCCTGGTGGCGCAGTGGTTGAGAATCTGCCTGCCAATGCAGGGGACACGGGTTCGAGCCCTGGTCTGGGAAGATCCCACATGCCACGGAGCAACTGGGCCCATGAGCCACAATTACTGAGCCTGCGCGTCTGGAGCCTGTGCTCCGCAACAAGAGAGGCCGCGATGGTGAGAGGCCCGCGCACCGCGATGAAGAGTGGTCCCCACTTGCCGCAACTAGAGAAAGCCCTCACACAGAAACGAAGACTCAACACAGTCATAAATAAATAAATAAAAGAACGTGAATTTCTTTAAAAAAAAAAAAAAAGCAAACTGGGCTATTCATTTCAGTAACAGTCAAGTGGTCTTAGTTTGCATTCAATTTCCAATCAGTTTAAAAAAAAAAAAAAAGAATCCGCCTTGCAGTGCAGGGGACGTGGGTTTGATCCCTGGTCAGGGAACTAAGATCCCACATGCTGTGGGGCAACTAAGCCCACGCACCACAACTACTGAGCTCGCACGCCTCAACTAGAGCCCACTTGCCACAATATACAGAGCCCATGAACTCTGGAACCCGTGTGCCACAACTACAGAGCCCATGCACCCTGGAGCCTGTGCACCACAACTAGAGAAGAGAAAACCCACACACCACAACTAGAGAGAAGCCCGTGCACCACAACGAAGAGCCCGCGCGCCACAACAAAAGATCCTGCATGCCTCAACGAAGATCCCACATGCCGCAACTAAGACCCAATGCAGCCAAAAATAAATAAAATAAATAAATAAAATAATAATAATAATAAACCAAAAAAAATCTCACTGGTAAAGGCAAATATATAGTAAAAGCAGTGGATCAGCCACTTAAAATTTAAGCTAGTACAAAGGTTAAAAGACAAAAGTCACAAAATTAACTACAATAAGGAGTTAAGAGATACATATAAAGATGTAAAATATGACATCAAAAACAAAATGTGGAGTGGGGGAGTAAAAAAATGTAGAGTTTTTAGAATGTGTTTGAACTTACATGACTATCAGTTTAAAACAAATTAGATAGATGGCAGATAGATATAGAGATATGTACATAGATATAGAAATAGATATATAGAGACAGAGATATACATGAACCTCACAGTAACCACAAACCAAAAGCCTACAATAGAGACACACAAAAAAAGAGAAAGGAAACCAAACATAACATTAAAGAAAATCATCAAACCACAAGGGAAGAGAGACCAAAAGAAGAAAAGAGCAGAGAAGAACTACAAAAGCAACCAGAAAACAAGTAACAAGATGGCAATAAGTACATACCCATCAATAATCACTTTAAATGTAAATGGAGTAAATGCTCCATTAAACAGACATTGCATAGCTGAATGGATTTTTTTTAAAAAACCTATCTATATGCTGCCTATAAGAGACTCACCTCAGAACTAAAGACACACACAGACTGAAAATGAAAGAATGGAAAAAGATATTCCACACAAATAGAAACAAAAAGAAAGCTGGGGTAGTAATACTCGTATCAGACAAAACAGAATTTAAAACAAAGTCTATAACAAAAGACAAAGAAAGGCATTATATAATGATCAAGTGATTAATCCAAGAAGAGGATATAACGTTCACAAACATGTATGCAACTAACATAGAAGCACCTAAATATATAAAGCAAATATTAAGACATAAAGGGGGAAATTGACAGTAATACAATTATAGTAGAGGACCTTAATACCCCACTTATGTCAATGGACAGATCATACAGACAGAAAATCAATAAGGAAACAGTGGCCTTAAATGACACATTAGACCAAAAAGACTTAATAAATATCTATAGAACATTCCATCCAAAAACAGCAGAAAACACATTCTTTTCAAGTGCACATGGACCATTCTCCAGGATAGATGACATACTAGGCCACAAAACAAGTCTTAACAAATTTATGAAGATTGAAATCATATCAAGCATCTTTTCTGACCACAATGGTATGAAACTAGTAATCAATTATAGGAAGAAAACTGGGGGGAAAAAACATGTAGAGACTAAACAACATGCTACTAAAAAAAAATGAGCCCATGAAGAAACCAAAGATAAAATAAAAAACACCTTGAAATGAATGAAAATAGAAACACAACTTTCCAAAATCTATGGAATGCAGCAAAAGCAGTTCTAAGAGGGAAGTTTATAGCAATACTGGCCTACCTCAAGAAACAAACAAAAGTCTCAAATAAACTACCTAACTTTCCACCCAAAAGATTAGAAAAAGAAGACCAAAGCCCAAAGTTAGTAGAAGGAAGGAAATAATAAAGATCAGAGTGGGAATAAATGAAATAGAAACAAAAAAAAAAAAAAGAAAAAGAAAAGAAAGAAAGAAAAAGATCAATAAAATAGCTGGTTTTTAGAAAAGATAAACAAAATTGATAAACTTTTAGCCAGACTTATCAAGAAAAAAAAAAAAGAGTAGGCCCAAATTTTTAAAAATTAGAAATGAAAGAGAAGTTACAACTGATATCACAGAAATACAAACCATCATAAGGAAACAGTATGAACAGTTATACAGCAACAAATTGGACAGCCTAGAAGAAATTGATAAATTCCTAGAAACATATAATCTCCAAAACTGAATCATGAAGAAATAGAAAATCTGAGTAGACGAACTACTAGTAATGAAACTGAATCGATAATCAAAAAACTCCCAACAAACAAAATTCCAGGACTAGATGGCTTCACAGGTGAATTCTATCAAACATTTAAAGAAGAGTTAACACCTATCCTTCTCAAACTCTTCCAAAAAACTGGAGTGGAGGGAACCCTTCCAAACTCATTCTGTGAGGTCAGCATTACCCTGATACCAAAACCAAAGACACTGTAAAAAGAGAAAATTACCAACCAATATCCCTGATGAACAAAGATGCAAAAATTCTCAACAAAATATTATCAAACTGAATTCAACAATACATTAAAAGGATCATATACCATTATCAAGTGGAATTTATTCCAGGGATGCAAGGATGGTTCAATATCTGCAAATCAATCAACATGAAACATCACATTAACAAAACAAAGGATAAAAATCGCATGATCATCTCAATAAACATCTAGCAGAACAAAATTCAGCATTCTTTCATGATAAAAACTCTCAACAAAATTGGTAGAGAGGGAATGTACCTCAACATATTAAAGGCCATTTATGACAAACCAACAGCTAACACTGTATTCAATGGTAAAAAGCTTTTCCTCTAAGATGTTAGGAACAAGACAAGGATGCCCACTCTCACCATTTCTATTTAACAATAGAATTGGAAGACATAGCATTCAGACAAGAAAAAGAAAGAAAAGGCATCCAAACTGGAAGGGTAGAAGTAAAACTGTCACTATTTACTGATGACATGATACTATATAGAGAAAACCGTGAAGACTCCACCAACAAACTATTAGAAATAATAAATAAAAATTCAGTAAATTTGCAGGATACAAAATTAACATACAGAAATCTGTTGCTTTTCTGTACACTAATAATGAACTATCAGAAAGCAAAAACAAGAAAACAATCCCATTTACAATCAAATCAGAAAGAATAAAATACCTAGGAATAAATGTAACCAAGGAAGTGAAAGACTTGTACTCTGAAAACTATGACACTGAAGAAGGAAAATAAAGACTATACAAATAAATGGAAAACTACCCATGCCCACAGATTGGTAGAATTAATGTTAAAAAGTCCATACTACCCAAATCATTCTACAGATATAATGCAATCCCTATCAAAATACCAATGGAATTTTTCACAGAAATAAAACAATTACAGAATTTGTATTGAACCACAAAAGACCCCAAATAGCCAAGGCAATCTTGAGAAAGAAGAGCAAAGCTAGAGGCATCACACGTCCTGATTTCAAACTGTATTACAAAGCTATAATAACCAAAACAGAATGGCACTGGCACAAAAACAGACACTTAGATAGTGAAACAGAATAAGGAGCCCAGAAACAAACCCACTCACACATTGTCAATTAATCTCCAACAAGGAAGCAAAAATATATGATGGGGAAAAGACAGCCTCTTCAATAAATGGTGTTGGGAAAACTGGACAGCTACATGCAAAATAATCAAACTAGACCACTATCTCATACCATACACAAAAATCAATTCAAAATGGATTAAAGACTTGAATGTAAGACCTGAAACCATAGAACTCCTAGAAGAAAACATAGGCAGTACTCTCTTTGACATCATCATTCTTAGCAATATTTTTATGGGTCTGTCTCCTCAGGCAAAGGCAAGAAAAATAATCAAATGGGACTACGTCAAACTAAAAAGCTTTTGCACAGTGAAGGAAACCATCAACAAAGTGAAAAGGCCACCTACTGAATGGGAGAAGATATTTGCAAATGATATGTCTGATAAGGGGTTACTATCCAAAATATATAAAGAACTCACACAACACAATATCAAAAAAACAATCTGATTAAAAAATAAGCAGAGGGCCTCAATAGGTATTTTTCCAAAGAAGACAGACAGATGATCAACAGACACATGAAAAGGTGCGCAACATCACTAACAATCAGGGAAATGCAAATCAAAACCACCATGAGATATCACCTCACACCTGTCAGAATGGCTATCATCAAAAAGACAACATAACATGTGTTGGCAAGGATGTGGAGAGAAGGGAACCCTCAGGCACTGTTGGTGGGAATGGAAATTGGTGCAGCCACTATGGAAAACAGCATGGAGTTTCCTCAAAAAATTAAAAATAGAGCTTTCATACAATCCAGCAATTCCGCTCCTAGGTATTTATAATCCAAAGAAAAGGAAAACACTAATTTGAAAAGATATATGCACCCCAATATTCATAGCAACAATATTTACAATAGCCAAGATATGGAAGCAACCTAAGTACCCACTGACAGGTGAATGGGTAAAGAAGATGTGGTGTATTTATACAATGGAACATTACTCAGCCATAAAACAGAATGAAATCTTGCCATTTGCAGCAACATGGAGGCACCTAGAGGGTATTATGCTAAGTGAAATAAGTCAGGCAGGGAAAGACAAGTACTGTATGTTTTCACTTATATGTCGAAGCTAGAACAAAACAAAACAAATATAACGAAACAGAGGCAGACTCACAGATACAGAGAACAAGCAAGTTGTTACCAGAGGAGGGGGGGGAAGGGTAAAATAAGGGAGGGAGATTAAAAGAGGTACAAACTACTAGTTATAAAATAAGTCACAGGGATGTAATGTACAGCACAGAGAATACAGTCAATATTTTATAATAACTTTGTGCAGCGTGTAATCCATAAAAGTATCGAATCACTATGGTGTACACCTAAAACTGTTGATAACGTAAGACTGTGTAAATCAAGTATACTTCAATAAATAACAGTAAATAAAATTAGGTGTTGTGTAGTATCAGAGAGGGGCAAAGGGAGAGATGGAAACCATAAGGTCAGAACAAGTCTATTTTTAAAAAGAAAACAGGAGAAAAAGATTGGGAAATGCACCAAGTGGAGCTGAGGCAGGGATGCCCCCGCAGAAGGCGGGGACCCCCGCAGGAGGCAGGTGGGCAGGAGCTCTGAGTCTGCGGGGCGGGGGGGCGGGTAGGGAGAGCAAGTCTTGGACCCAGTGGGGTGGGAGGTAGAACGAAGACCCCCGTAGAAGTGAGAGCCCCCCACTCCTCCTTCACAGGCTGGCAGCCTGAACGCAGCCCCCAGGCTGCAGGGGCCCACGCCAGCCGATTCCTTCTGGATGACATTCTGGAAAAGGCGAGTGTGTAAGGGTGGGAGCCGACACGCACTGCCAGGGGCGGGGGAGACAAGACCATAAGACAGGTGGTGCCGGACGCGGGCTACCGCGTGGAGAAGATAAAACGGGCCCGTGCTTCCCATTATCAACAAAAATATATTTGGGACGGAATAAGGAGGGAAATGGTGGAAAGCGATGTTTCAAAACAGAGGACGGCGGTGTATGACCTGAGGACGCGGCAAACTTTCCCAAAGCAAAGCCGAGGGATGCGAGGGGCGACCACGGCTGCACTGACGTCCAAGCCCGCACAACAAAGACCACGGACACGGGGAAGTGCAGGTCACAGAGTAGAGAAGAAGCTCCTACTATCAATTTAAAAAAAAAGGCAATTTAACAACAACAAAAAATGGGCAAAGATCACACACATGTAATTCACAGACAAGGAATTCCAAAGGGCCAAAAATAAATGTATGGAAAATGCTCAACTTCGCTTGTCATCAAGGAAATGCAAAGAGACCTTCCAAAGCGTCGTGCAGTGTGGTCTCACAGTGGAAGCAATTCCACCCGTCATGTAGGGAGATGCCAACGAAAGCAGGACCCCAGAACAGGAGACGGGGCGGCTTCCCTGCATCTCGGCCAGTTCTTAACAAGCCAGGCCTCACACGAGCGTAACTCGGCATGGACGCCTGTGTGGACACCTGTCCCACCTGGGGGGAGGGGGGGAAGGGGCTCCTTTTATTATTTTGTTGACTTTTTTAAATTTCCAGCGTTGCACTAGGTCGGGTCCAGGGCCTTGAAGCTCTTATAAGGGGGTGGAGGGTGGTCTCTTCTAAAACAAGAACACAAACCACAAAGGAAACTAAGCTGGGAGCCTCCCCAGGCTCAAGGTCACTCTCCGGACCCCCGAGGAGGAGTGGCAGCGGGCGGGAAGGCGGAGGGGCAGGTGCCCAGCTCCCCAGGCTCCAAGGGCGAGCTGCCGGGGGCTCTGTGGCCCGGAAGGAACCTGAGGTTCCAGGCACTGTGGTTTCTGCATCCTTCCTGGGACCCGCCCTGCTCCCCACCCCATCTCTCCAGAGCATAGAACGCTGGCTCTGGGCAGAACGCCAGCACCCCAAATTCAAGGCCCTTTATCTCAACCACCAACATTCCCGGCCAAATGCCACTGCCCTTTCCCCATCCCAAGGCCTCCTCCCAGGCTGTGCCCCTCTCGGGCTCCCCGACTCCCTTTCCCAGCTTCCGGGCTGCTCCCCAGACCTTATCTGGCATCCCTCAGGGCACCACCAACCGGCCTGGTCCCTCCGGCTCAGAGGCTCCGGCCCCCCACCCCCCCACTGTCCCCTCCCCTCATGCCCTGAGGACATGGGCCCCCCTCATAGCATCCTCTTGGCCTGTCCCCCGCCCCCGCTCCTCCCCCGCTCTAAGAGGGGCCCATCCGCCCATCTGCACCCCCGCCCCTTCGCCCCACCGCCTGGACCTCGCCTGCTCCAGGGCGCAGCGCCTCAGACACCACCGGCCACTGTCCTGATCACCGACCCCCGGCCCGCACCCCGCACCCCTTCACACTCTCCGCCGTCCTCCCCCACTGCCCTCCTGACCTGCTGCTCTTCCACTGAGTCTGGACCCCGAAGGCCACGGCCGCCACCCTCGCTCTGAGGTCGCCCACGGTCACCCTGGGCCACCTCCCCCCTGCGCCGTCCTGCCCCCCCCCCCCACCTCAAGTGCCCCCGGTGTGGGCCTGGGGCGAGGCAGGTGCCAGGGCTCCTCTTACCAGCCTGAGGGAGGACCTGGCGTCCAGGTGGCTGGCCGAGAGGAGCCTGGAGGCGGGGAAGCTGAGAGCGAGGGTCACAGGGAAGCCAGGGGGCATCCGGGCGCACTCTTGAGCCACAGGAAGGGTGGGAGTGGCTGGGGGGAGGGAGAAGGCAGGGGTGGGAGTGCCTCGGAGCACCCTCAGCAAACTGACCCCCCCAACGGCTGCCCGGCCCTCCACCTACTTGGCAGTGACCGCCTCTGCACACGCGGGCACACGCGGGCACACACGGACACACCCCCGCTCCGCAGCTGCCCGGGGCAGGAGAAATCCCACCGCGCGGCCCCCCCTTCCTGAGGCCGTGGGCAGTCCGCTCTCCCCTCCCCTCTCCCCTCAACTTCTCGGGACGCACAGGACTTGGCCCCGAGGCCGCGCCCCTCCCCGTCCAGCCACGCGGCTCCAACGACCGCCCCCGGCTGACGGGTCCACCGCGGCAGCCCCGCCACGTGCCCCCGGCGCCGGCGCGCGCTTCTCTGCAGCCCCGCCTCCCGCAGGTGCCCGGCACACGCTGAGCGTTTCTGCATCGAGCTCTGACCCTGCACCCCCTCTCGCCAACACCTGACCCCTGTCACTTAGACCCGTCGATCACTGCCTTGTGCAGTGATCCCGTGGCCCTCCCCTCCTGCCCTCGTGGCCCTGACGCCCAGCACAGCCCCTGAGGGACCCAGCGCCAGGCCCTCGGGGCTTCTCCCTCTGGGGCACCGAGGTCCCGGCGAGTCACCAGGCCTCGCACGCCGTGCTCCCTGGCCTCAGCCCACCCCCCGCTGGTGGTCTCACCCCGAGCGCTGCTGCCCCAGCGACCTTGGACGTTCCCCTCCCACCAGCCTCCAGCAGGCGACCGGCAGTCCCAGCGACGCCACGACCCCCCGACGGGGTGGGGTGCACGAGGGAGGGGCGGGCAGGCTCCTCCAGGTCCAGGCCACCGACAGGGGCACAGGTGGGGCCCAGCGTGCGGCCTGAACACAGCCTCCCTAGCTTCCTGGGGCCCGTCTTCCTGCAGCGGGGCCTAAGTGACCAGAACTCCAAGTTCTCAGAGAGCCAAGGGGCCAGCGGCCAGCCCAGCCCACTGCGGCCGGGAGAAGGGAAGTGGGATTTCGGGGCACATCCTCACGCTCAGAGAACAGAAGCAGGCAGAGGGTCTCAGCAACATCACAGAACTTTCTGGAAAGGGAGCTTTGCTTTGCAGGAACCCCTAGCACGGGGCCCCCTTTGCTCCACACACACTGGCAGTGCCGGGCACCACCCTGCTCTGAGTCTGTCAAGGGGAAAGCTGACCCCAGGGACAGCCAAGAGCCCAAGCTATCCCTGCGTCTGAAATCCCGACCGGCGGCTGCCCGAGGCACTCGGGACCTGAGGGGGTGGCCACTGGCTTGGCTGTATCCCTGCTCTGGTCGGAGTCTCCGTGGACGGCAACGTGGGAGGGGGACGGGCGGCACGAAGGAGGGGTCCATGAGGCACAGCCTCCCAGACACCGCAGGGACCACCAAGGGCAAGGTGAGAGGTGATGGGTTCCCGTATATTCTGCAGACGCAGCTGAATTTCCGGGTGAGGGAGGGACGGAGAGGCCAGCGCTGGGCCGGTGGCCTGAGGGTGGCGGTGATGGGGAGATGCTTCACCACACAAGTGAAAATACACAGAGGCACAGCATCCATTGAATAGATCAGTGGAACAGAGACACAGAGACGTAAGATTTAAGCTGGGACGACGAACTGTAGCGCAACAACTGTAGAACGGAATGCCGCGTATCCTTTAAGAATCAGTGGCTGAAAGCCTTCCCTTAAAGTCACAGGTGGCCTGCCGCTGCCACGCCATCCAGCACCACTGCAGCACCGGCCAGTGTGCCGGGGAAGGGATAGAGAGCCACAGACGCCGGGGAGGGACGGACCCAGCCATCGCCATCTCCAGAGCCCGTGGCCGACCACCCAGAGGCTGGGGACAAGCAGTAGCCGAGCTGCCCGATCTCGTCCATGGTGTGGGCACAGATCACGTGTAAGACGAACGCTGGGGCCTGCGGGCTGGGTGCCCCGTGGACGGTACTGAGGCACTGTTGTGGCACCTGCGGTTCAGCCTGGCACACAGTTCCTTGTGGAGGCCGGCAGCCGTGGCCCTCCCCCACACAGCAGCTCTCCCTCCTGGAATGTGGGCCCCCCCAGGGCAGGGACCCGGTGCCCTTGTCCTCTGCGGTGTCCTGGGTGCCCAGAGCATGCTGGGCAGCGGGGAGGCACTCAGTGCACGTGTTGGCCCAGAAAGGAGTGGACATCGCAGCACCCATCTGGGGGCGGGAGGGAGGGAATGAACCACGTTTGGGGGAGGGCGGTCAGCCAGAGGGTGGAGCCAAGCGCCAGGGGGGTGAGCGCCAGGGTGGGTGTGGCGACGCAGCGGGGCCAGAGGCGCGAGGGCTCTGAGGGCACGCGGGTGGAGGGCGGAGCTACATGGCCTTGGGCCGTACTTTGAAGGCGGAGCTGAGCAGGTTTGCTGAAGATCTGACGTGAGGTGTGAAAGAGGTTGACGGTGATTCCTTTGTAATGGAAAATATCAAACGCAACAGCAACAGATTGTTGCCTAGAAAACAACATACAGGAGGTGCTAACTGTCTCCCAATCAAACTAAACACTGAAAATAATTACAAAGTCCCAGCAAGACATTCTTGAACCTGACAATTTACAATTCATCTGCGTATGGACAACAGCTAGTGCATTTCAGAGGGAACAGAACCCTGGTGGGATTGTCCCGGGGACAGTGGAGCCAGCAGCCTGGAGCACCCAGGAGCACGTGTGCCCGGGCAGCAAACAGAAGTGGACACTCGATCACCATTAATCCCGGGGGGAGAGGTCCAGCTAGGCGGCTCTCGGGTCCTGCACAAAAACGAATTCTAGGCTGATTATAAAATTCCAGGTAAAACCATAGTGCAAGAAAATCGTTTGTAAAATCTGGGCACACCCTTGTATAATCTCGTCCAGGGTTGCTCCCTAAGCAGGCCAGCAAACCAGACCCTGAAGGATAGAACAGACGGAGTGAACAAGAGAGTAGAAAATTCCACGTGGCCAAGTTCAACTGGGAGAAGGCCCTTTCCACAGGAGAGGGAGAGGGGATGTGCTTTAGGAAGAGTCCTCACAAGTCGGCGAGAGCAAAGCTCTCCAGTCAAAGCAGGGCAAGAGGAAAGACAAATGTTGAATCGGAAGCGTGGAAGTGTGCTCACACTGGTACAAGCCTTCCCCAGGGGACCGGACAGGGCGACAGTGCCAGAGCCCGTGACTGATGGTGCAGTGTGGGGACACGCGCGGTGACCTCCCAGAACGCAAAACTAAAGGTGTGAAGAGTTAACGCCCGTGAATTTAGACAAAGGGAAAGATAGGCCAACGGTGTGCGTGCAGCACCCTCTCACAGGTGAACGGTGAACCCAAACGCCCTTCACAGGGGCATCGGGCAGACATGCTCGGGTTCCCGCGTGGAAGTGACAGGACCACGCGGTGCTCTAGAAAGGCAGGTTAAGGTCGCAAAGTTAACCTTTGTTTTAATTAACGTAAATGGACGGAGTGCATGAAAAAGCACATGTGTGCATGGGGTGCTTGAGGACATACACGCATGTATGCACGCGTGCACAGATGAAAATCTAAACATGTTCAGGATAGTTATACTTGAGTAGGCTAGGATGCTTTACGCTGATTTCATCTTGCATAACCAGAATGAAACAAACTATTTTCATTTGGGGAAAATGATGTTGCAGGTAAGTATTTAGTAGCATAGAGAGATGTTCGTGGCCTAGTTTAGAACACGACCGTGCTCCCACTTTAGATACGCATGTGCGTCTGTGCTGTGTGCACGTGTGTTGTGTGTGTGGTGTCTGTAGACACATAGATGAAATCGGAAGGACACACACCACAGTGCCAACCGTGGTAATTTCCGGGTGTCAGGATAATCGTCATTCACTATTTCTTACTTTTGTGTATCCATATTCTCTAACTTTTCTACGAGTCCTTGTTAGGACGTTTTCCTTCTGGCAGATGCAGTGGGAGGCGGCCACACCCCCACCCCTCCCCCCTCCCCAGGAAGGCCCTCCACTGCCATGTTACGTGTCCCCCCGGGGGGCCTGCAGCCACCACTAGCCGAGGCTGCTACAAAGGCCCAGCCCCCAGCCTCCATGGAGAGCCCCTCTGAAAAGCCAGCCCAGCTCCAGAGCAACACACAAGGTCATTTCTCACTCTGCCCACAGGCCTTCCTCTCCCCTTACAGGAGCATCAGTCAGGGTGGCCCCCAGCAAACTTCCCACATAGGGAGCCCCGTCTCCAACAAGAGGCTATGGAAGTCAAGCAAAACCCCCATGGCTGCAGGTGCCGCCTTGACCAGCAAAAAGCCTGCCTGGTTGCGGACCTCACCTGCTGGGCTCCAACCCCAACTCCCTGCCAACTGCCGCGCCCCGCCCCGCCCCTCTCCCCGAGGTTCTGCTCTCAGCAGCAAGCCCCCCTTCTGCCACCTCCTCCCTGGAAGCACCACCACCTTCTTGCCCTCACTTCTCACCACCCCCCTCCCCCCACCCCCTCCACGAGAGCAGACGCACCACCCAGGGGCCCACCCTCCTCACGCTGTGCTCCTGGCTCACGGTCACCCTCTAGTTCCTCCTCCGTCTCAGTCCACATCCAGCAGCCCCTCTAGAACACCCCTGGCAAAGCAGACACTCAGTAAACGCACGTGGAAGAAATGAACGCGCTAGACACCAGCGGACAGCCTGGAGCCCATGGGCAGAAACGTGAGACACCCAGCCCGTCCCTTCTGAGCCCGGTGGGTCCCCCGGGTCCCACCGTCCCGGCGGTGATCTCTAGAGCGCGCTCCAGCCGCACCCTCTGGCCCTCCTCCTCTCCTGACAGACGGCGCAGGCCCACTGGGCCCAGTGAGATCGCCAGCGCGGACGTGGAGCCCCTGGCCCGGGTAGGGGCAGAGAGGGTTAAAAACAGCCCCACGGGGGCCACTTTACTGGGGGTCAGGAGGGAGACCTTGCTACGCACAGCACTGCAGGCGCAGACCCCCCGCCCTCGATTCCTTGGGGCCAGGAGCCCAGAAGCGACCCCAAGGTGCAGCTGCCAGCAGGTGAGAACAGGCAGCCCGGCCCCCGCAGCCTGGGCACCAAGCGCGGCTCCGCTACTGAGATCCTTCCACCCTCCAGCCCTCGCCCTTCCAGCAGGCCCTGCACCAGGAACTGGCAGGGGGAGGAGAAGGTGAGGGGCCTGGGCCGTCCCCCGGGGGCCCACACGCCCTTGAGGGCCGGCGCTGCTGCTCCCAGAGCCGTACTCCGCTCCCCACCGCAGCGCCAGGTGACCAGAGCCCGACGTGGGGCGAGGGCTGCACAGGCGTGCCGTGCTCCGTGCGCGCACGTGTGTGGGTTACACGGCAAGGACTCCCTGTGTGCTGTGATCGCTCCTCAAAGAGGACCCAGCCCCCGGTGCTGTGAGCAGATCCAGGGTGCACCCCACAGGGGCCTGTTATCAAAAGACCCACTACACAGGGGGGAAACGGAGGTGACACCGGCTGTCAGAGCTTCGGGGGCACAGGCCCGAGGGCAGGGTTCAGCCCAGCCTCTCCGGTGGAACCGAGGACAGGTTCTGAGAAAGAGCAGGCGATGCCTGCCCCTCTCCCTGGCCCCCAACAGGCCCGGGCCGCCCGGCCACGTCCCAGGGGACGGTTCTGCACACAGCCCTGCTCACCACCGGCCTCACCGGGAGCACAGGGCCGGGGAGAGTCACCACCCACTCACCCTCAGCTCTCCTCGCGGCCCACCAGAGGGGGGTGGGGAGGGTGGGAGAGGAGGGTGCTTCTAGAAGCAGACTCCTGCTGCGACAGACACCCGGGAGAGCGGGCTAGGAGGAAACTTCCAGAAGCAGCCCCAAGGCCAAGTGCCCTGTGGTCCGGGAGAGCCATTGTCTACCAGGGCCGTCCGGTGTCAGCAGAGCCCCCAGGTGTCCAGCGGAGCCCCCGGTGTCACGTCACACCTCCAGGGAGCCACGGGCACACTAAGCGTGGCGTTGCCATCTTACACGGGGACAGTGGCCTCCCTGTCCCCACACAGACCCATCTGGGAATTCTGCAAAGTGGCTTGAATTTGAACAATTTCAGAGGATGATGGGGGATGCTTGCCCGGCCACCCTGCAGGCTGGTGCCTGTGTCCCAGGAGCAGCCCGGCCCGGCGCCCGGACTCACCGATGGCCGTCAGTGAGTGGCAGTCCCTCCTGTGGAAGTCGCTCCAGGCTTTGGTCTCGCGGTATTCGCTGCAGGTCAGGATCCCGTAGCAGCGGGTGCAGGGCGTGAGGCGCACCCCAACGCAGCGGCCACACTCGTAGCAGAGCTTGAAGAAGGGAATCCCGCCGGCGAGCCACGTGGGCCGTCGGGAGGCACCCGTCACCTGTGCCCGAGGCCCGGAGCCCCGGGGCCTGCCCTGTGTCCAGTGCGGTGCTACTGGGAACAGGAATCAAGCCTCGTGCCCTGGAAGCCGTCCGGGTGCTGGCCGGCCCGACTGGGCAGGAGACGACACCACACCATTAGGGGACCCGCACCACGGCGTGGGAGTGGGGGGCAGTCTGCAGTGGGGGGAGCAGCCTCCTAGCGGGCGCGCCTCGGGAGTGGGCCTGGCACGCCTGCGTCAGGAGGACGGTGAGCCCGGTGGGTGTGCCTCCCCCGCGCCCAGCCCACCCCCGTCCACCAGGGTTTAGTGGGCGGGCGCCGTCCAGGACGCCCACCGCCCGCAGCAGGGCCAGGCCTCTCAAGAGCCGCGCTGTCCGGGGCAGCGGGGGTCGGGGCCGGCCTGGCAGCACGCCCAGCCCACCGCCACCCTCGGCCACTCACTGCCCCTGCTCGTCCAAGTCCAGCCCCTCGGGCAGGCCGGTGCCCTTCCGCTTCAGCCGGCGACAGGGGGCCAGCTCCGCTGCACCGGGAGACCGCGTTAGCCCCCGAGGGCCCTCCTGGTCACGCGTGACGCCACCTGCGGAGGGGGCCCTGAGCTGCCCACCTCGACCACCCTCCTGTGGTGGGCCCACCCCTGGCTGCGCGGCAAGGCAGGCAGGCGCCCCAAGCCTTGGACAGCCCCCCGAGCAGGTCCGAGGGCGCAGAGCGGGGCTCGGTGCTGGCGGCGCCCCCTGCCCCGGCATCCTTGCCCTAGGATCTGCGGCCTCCTGGCCACCGGCCCCGGCTCTGTGTCCCCTCACCATGCCTTGAAAGGCCACCGGGCAGCGCCAGGTTCTCTCTGGCCTTGCCCGGCTCACACCCCTCTCTGGAGGGGAGACTCTTGGCTCTGCTCTCTGGCCACTGGTGGCAGGAAGCACAGCGGGCCGGGGGACAGGCGGGCAGCGAGCCCCCGACAACAATCACCTGCGGCTCAACCGCGTCCCTCCACCTTCCTGTCCTTAAACAACACGCAGTCCTCCCAAGGAAGGTCACCTATCCTCCGCTTCGCCAGCACCCCTGAAGATGCAGGAACTTCACAAAGAAACACCTGCTGGCGAGTAGAGATGAGTAGAGAAGGTGGGAGCCCCTCATCACCCCCCCAACCGCCGTGCCCACCAGCACCCAGAGCCACTTCCCACGCTGCTCTGGGGACTAGGACGTGGGTCAGGAAGCCAGCTGTGTGACGAAGTGTGCAGGGCCAAAGCCACCGTCCTGAAGACCACATGGCACCAGGGCGATGCTTCTGGGAGGGCTGACAATAAAGCAGAACTTAAAAGTGGATCTGATGGCACCTCGGTGTCACAAATCACCTCTTTAAAAGGAAACAGGGAAATGACAAGAGGGCATGTCTGTTTGTTAGAGTGCTGGGACTCTTTTGTGAACAGCTTTGTTGAGACCTAATTCATATTCCATCCGATACACCCATTTAAATGTGCACAATCCAGTGGCTTTTAGTACATTCACAGCTGTGCAACCATCACCACAATCAATTTTAGAACACTTTCATCCTCCAAAACGGTTCCAGCCCGACAGCTTTCATGCCCCGATTCCCCTACCCCTCCATCTCTAAGCAACCACTCATCTACTTTGTCTCTGTGTATTTTCCTGTCTGGACATTTCATATAAATGGAATCATATAATATACGGTCTTTCACGACTATTTTGCTTACTATAATGTTTTCAAGGTTCATCCATGTTGTAGCATGTTTCAGTACTACATTCCTTTTTATGGATGAATAATATTCCATTGTATGGTAGACCACAATTCGTTTATCCATTCATCAACTGATGGATACTTGGGTTGTTTCCATTCTTTGGCTTTTATGAATCATGCTGCTATAAATCTCCGTGTGGACATATGTTTTCATGTCTCTCGAGTATATACCTAGGAGTGGAATTGCTGGGTCGTATGGTAATTTGATGTTTAACATTAGAGGAACTGTCAACTGTTCTCCACAGCAGCTGCACAATTTTGCATTCCCACCAGCAGCGCACGAGGGTTCCACCATCTCCACATCCTCACCAACACTTATTATTGACTTCGACTATAGCCATCCTAGTGATTGCAAAGTGATATCTCTTATCTCCCTAATGGCTAATGATATTGCACATCTTTTCATGTGTTTGTTCGCCATTTGTGTATCTTTCTTAGTAGAAATTTCTATTCATACTCTTTGTCCATTTCTTAATTTGGTTGTTTGTCTTTATTATTAAGTTGTAAGATTTTAAAATTTATCCTAACTACATACAAGTCCCTTATGAGATATATGATTTTCAAAACATTTCCCATACTATGGGTTATGTTTCGTTTTCTTCATAGTATACTTTAAAGCACAAAAGTTTTTAATTTTGATTTATTTTTTTCTTTCCTTGCTTATATCTAGGAATCCATTGCCAAATCCAAGGATATGAAGATTTATCCCTGTATTTTCTTCTCCAAGTTTTATAGTTTAAGCTCTTACATTTAGCTCTTCAATCCAAATTGAATTAATTTTTGTATGTGGTGTGAGGTCGGGTCAAATTTCACTCTTTTGTGTGTGGATCACCAGTAGTCCCAGCACCGTTTGTTGAAAAGACTGTTCTTACTCTCACTAAAAAGTCTTGGCACTGTTGTTGAAAATCGGTTGACATAGACACATGGGTTTATTTCTGGGATCTATTCTACTCCATTGTTTCTATATGTCTATCTTTAGGCCAGTATCATGCTATCTTGATTACCATTGTTTTGCAGTAAGTTTGAAATTGGAAAGTCAGAGTCCTTCAGCTTTGTTCTTTTTCAAGATGGTTATGGCTATTCTGGGACCCCTGCAATTCCATATTAACTTTAAAATCAGTTTCTCAATTTGTACAAAGAAGTCAGTTGGGATTCTGATAGGGAGATGTCTTTCCATTTATTGAGGCCTCCTCTAATTTCTTCAACAATGTTTTATGGTTTTCAGAGTATAAATTTTACACTGTTTTTGTTAAATGTATTCATAAGTATTTTATTCTTATTGATGCCATTGTAAATGGAATTGTTTTTTAAATTTCACTTTTGGTTTGTTCACTGCAACTGTATAGAAATACTATTGATTTTTTTATGTTGATCTTATATCCTGCAATCTTACTGAATGTATTTATTAGTTTTAATAGTGTAGTAGCTTTATTTTTAGATTAATATTACTATTTTTATATGTAGTCAAAATAGTTTAATACTAGTTTGTTAGTTTTAAAAGTGGTTTCCTAAGATTTTCAATCTGTAAGATGATATCTGCAAATAGAGTTTAACTTTTTCCTTTCCAACCTGAATGCCTTTTATTTATTTTTCTTGCCTAATTACACTGGCTAACAACTCCAATACAAAATGATACAGAAATGGTGAGAGAAGACATTCTTGTCTTCTTCCTGATCTTAGGGAGAAAGTATCTAGTCTTTCATCATTGAGTTTGATGTTAACTATGGGGTATTTTGCAGGTGCCCCTTATTGGGTTAAGGAAAGGCCGTTCTATTCTTTGTTGTGTGTTTTTATCATGAAAGGCTGTTAGATTTTTTACATCAAATGTTTTTCAACATCAAATGAAATAGTTTTTTCTTTCATTTCTAATAATGTAGTGTATTACATTTATTATTTTGTTGTTTAACCACCCTTGCATTTCTGGAGTAAATCCCACTTGGTCATGTCAGATAGTCAATAGTTCTTTTGACATGATGCTGAATTTGGTTTGCTAGTATTTTGTTGAAGCTCTTTTGCATTTATATTCATAAAGGATATTTGTCTGTAGTTTTCTCATAATGTCATTGTCCGGCTTTGGAATCAGAGTAATGCTGGCTTCATAAAATAAGTTAGGAAGTGTCCCCTTTAATTTTTGAAAGAATTTGAAAAGGATTGGTGTTAATTCTGCTTTAAATGTTTGGTATAATTTACCAGCCATCTGTGCCTGGGTTTTTCTTTGTTGGGAGGTTTTTTATTACTTATTCAATCTTTTTAGTTGTTATAAGTCTGTGCAGATTTTTTATTTCCTCTTTAATCAGTTGTGGTAGATCATGTGTTTTCAGCAATTTGTCCATTTCATCTCAGTGATCCAATTTTTGTCATAAAATTGTTCATAGTATTCTCTCATAATCCTTTTCATTTCTATAAGTTTGGTAGTAATGTCCCCTCTTTTACTTCTGATTTTAGTAAATTGGGTCTTCACTTTTTCCTGGTCAGTGCAGCCAGATATGTCAGTTTTGCTGATTTTTTTCAATGAACCACCTTTTGGATTTATTGATTTTCTGTTGTTTTTCCGTTCTCTACTTCATTAATGTTTGCTCTAACAGACACACATTTATCTGGCTAGCTAACTAGCTTACTTTAGGTTAGTGTGCTATTCTTCCACCAATGTTTTAAGCAGGAAGGTTAGGTTACTGATTGAGAGATTTTTTTTCTTTTTAATACAGGCATTTACAGCTATAAACTTCCCTATAATCACTGCTTTAGCTGCATTCCATAAGTTTTGGTATGTTGTGTCTTCTTTTGCATTCATATCAAAGCATTTTCTAATTTCCCTTTTGATTTCTTCTTTGACCCCCTGGTTATTTAGGAGTGTGTTTTATGTGATTTCCCCAAACTTCTTTCTGTTATTCATTTCTAATTTCATTCCACTGTGGCCAGAGTACATAATTTGTATTATTTCTATCCCTACAAATTTGTTAAGAGTTTTGTGGGTTTATGACCTAGCATATCATCTGTCCTGAACAATGTCCCAAGTGCACTTGAGAACAATACATATTCTGTTGTTGGGTAGGTAGAATGTTCCATAAATATGTTGGGTCTCGTAGTCTAATAGTATTGTTCAATCTTCTGTTTCCTTACGATCTTGTGCCCAGTTTTTCCATCAACTATTGAAAGTGGGGGATTGACATCTCCAATTATTTTATTGTTGGATTATCTGTATCTCCCTTCATTTCTGTCTGATTTTGCTTCGTGTATCTGGATGTCTGCCATTAGGTGCATATAGGTTTATAATTATTTTATCTTGCTGATTAATTGACTTTTATCATTTTTAAATGTCCCTCTTTATCATCAGTAATATTTTTTTGTTTTAAAGTCCATTTTTTCCTAATATTAGTATAGCCATTCCAGCTTTCTTGTGGTTATTTCCATGATATATGATTTTTTATCTTGTTACTTTCAATCTGTTTTTATTGTTGACTCTAAAATATGTCTCCTGTAGACAGCATATAGATGAGCCTTTTTTATTTTTATTCAGTCTGACAGTTTCTGCCTCTGGACTGGATTATTTAGTCCATTCACACTTGTTATTATTGATATGGTTGAATTTACATTTGCCATTTTACATTTTGTTTTCTATGTGTCTCATAATATTTTTGTTCCTCTACTCCTCCTTTATTTACTTTTTTGCATTAAGTGAATACTTTTTAATGTAACTTTTACTTTCTTCATTAATTTCAAACTATACTTTTGTTATTTCCTTAGTGGTTGCTTTAGGGTTTACCATATGAATCTTATCAAAATCAGCTTCAGATCCATATTAAGTTAATCCCAGTGAGATATAAAAGAGTAACTCCTATATAGCTCTGGCCTCTTTCCTCCCTTTTTGTGACATTATTGTCGTACATATTACATCTGTAAATGTTACAAACCCAATCTTACAGTGTTATGATTAGTTATATAATTTTGTGTACACTAAAGAAGCTGAAAAAAGCATGTATTTATAGCTTTTGCTATATTAAACTTATTATTTATCATTTCTGGGTCTTTCTATTTCTTCTTCTCAATTTGAGCTGCCATCTGGAGTCATTTCTTACTACAATACATCTTTCCTCCTACCCACCTCCTTTGTACTGTTATTGGCAAATATATTGCATTTCCATATGTTATGGGTTCAGTAATACACACACATCTATAAATATATATTAATATATATGCACACATTATATATAAATGAAATTCATACATACTTATACTAATTTTTATATAAATTGCTTATATATAAATTAATATGCAAATTGCTTTTGAAATCTGTTAAGAAAAATACACATTCATTTTTACAGTGACTTTTGCCAGTGCTCTTTGTTCATGTGGATTTGATTTCCATCTGGAGTCACTTGCTTTAGTATTTCCTGTGAAGCAGGACTACTAGTAACAAATTCTTATGGGTTTTGTCTTTCTGGGAATGCCTTTATTTCACCTTCATTTTTTAAGTTAGCTTTGCTGGATATAGGATTCTTGGTTGAAGTTTATCTCTTTGAGCACTCGGACTATAACATCCCACTGCCTTCTGGCCTCCATTGCTTCTGATGATAGGCCAACTGCTAATTTTATTGGGGTTCCCTTGTAAGTGATAAATCATTTAACTCTCAGCATTTCCCTTGTAAGTGATGACTCATTTAGCTGTCAGCTGTTTGTGGGTCTCTTTGTGTTTATCCTATTGGGAGTTCATTAAGCTTCTTGCATATATAGATTGACATTTTTCAATAAATTTGAGATGTTTTCATCCATCATATCTTTGACTACTTTTCCTGCTCCTTTCTCTCCCATCTCTGCTTCTGGTACTCCAGTTATGCATATATCGATGTGCTTGGTGGAGCCCGCTTTTCTCCGGGGACCTGTTCATTTCTCATCATCATTCTCCCTCTCTGGGGCTGGTTACTGTTATCTGCTCAGTGGCCAGCTGGGTTAACGCTGTGATGTCTACATCCTCCCTGCAGCGTGAAGCTTCTGATGCTGCTCCACACAAGGTGCAGCTGCGTGGGTATGCCCACAGTCACCCAGGACTGACTGTGGTTTGGGCAGGGCTCTGACTGTCTCCTTCCTGGAGCACACCCAGATGTTTAGTTCCATTGACTGCTGACTGATTGTTCTACTGTTTTCAACAGTGCTCTTGGGCATAAATTGCTTCACAGACTGGTTCAATCAAACTAGGGCTCATTGAAGGGACAGTTCCCAAGGTCAGTATTTGAGATTTGCTCTGACCACAGGAGGGCTCCTCCCAGCTGCCTCTTTCCTGGTTTCTTTGGCAACCAGCCAGATTACAGTTTAGCCTTTATCTCTAATGAATCTACAGTCTCCTTAACAACTGCCTTTGCCACAACCTCCACTGATTCTGAGAGTACCATTAGGCTTGAATGTCTCCATGCTCTATTGCCAATGAGGTAATTTCCTTTGAGGTGAAGTTCAGTGCTCTCTGTTTTATGGTGTGCTTCTCCCCTGGGTAGATCTCTGAGCCATGGCTCTGGCACTGTGCTGGGGACAACGGCACACTTTCCTCTTAGTGACACTTCCACTTTAGGACCTGAGCAGTCAGTGGAGGTCAGGGATGACAGCCTCCGGTCTTCTGAGCTTGCCTCTCCCAGCATGAAATCTCTGCCTTACTAGCTGGGGCAAGAGCGATCAGAGCCCCAGTATTCTCAGTGGTACCACATTGAAGGTTGAGCCTCTGTCCCATAAATTGGGGGTTGAGCATAAAAATGAAGCCCCACTCCCTGGACATACCAAAGTCAGGTGGCTGGGCACAGGATGAGAATTGCTGACATCTACCCTTCCCAGAAACACAGCCCTCATATTCAGAGCTGAGGGGAAAGGGAGATCTGAATACCACAGATTCTCCGTTCTTACCAAATTTGATTTTCTTCAATAAATGTTATGCTCTATGATCTTTAGACCATTTACCAAGACTTTAAATGGTTGGATTTTTAAATTATCATAATTTTCAACAGTCTTGCTTGGAAGTGGGTCTGTGGACCACCTCATGCTGTCATGTCAGAAGTAGAAACTATATACCTATTGTTTTATATAATTGCTATTTCAATAAGGTAAGGAAAGGCAAGAAATATTATTTATACTGTCTTTTATAATAACACTTGCTGGTGCTCTGTGTTCGTGTAAACAGAAATTTTCACCTGATCACTTGCTTTCAGAACACCTTTAGTATTTCTTGTAAGGCCAGACTACTAGCAGGTTTTGTTTACCTGGGAATGCCTTTATTTCATCTTCATCTTTGAAAGTTACCTTTTCTGGACATAGGATTCTCAGTTGGCTGCTTTCAACCTGAAGATCTTCCTTTAGAATCTCTTTTAAGGCAAGTCTGCTAGCCATAAATTCTCTCAGCTTTTGTTTAACTGGGAATGTTTTTATTTTGCCATCATTTTTAAAAGATAGTTTTGCTGGATTTAAGAATTTTGGTTGAATTTTTTTTTTTTTTTTTTTTTAGCACTTTGAATGTCATCCCACTATCTTCCAGCCTCTAAGTCAACAATTAATCTCATGGGGTCCTCTCGTATGTAATGAGTCATTTTTCTCTTCTTGCTCCCAAGATTTTCTCATGGGCCCTGGATTTCTGCAATTTTACTATAATGTGTCTGTTTGTGGATCTCTCTGCATTTATCCTTTCTAGAATTCCTTTGTCTTCTAAGATGTATAGATCAATATTTTCAGCACATTTGTGAAGTTTTCAGCTACTATTTCTTCAAATATTCTTCAATCTCTCTCTCTCCCTCCCCCCACCCCAGTCCCATCCCCCCCTCCCCACAATCCCATCACACATATGCTGATGTGCTTGGTGCTGTCTCACATTCCTTGAGGTTCTGTTCATTTTTCCTCACTCTTTTTTTCTCTCTCTTCTTCTGATTGCATCATCTCTATCAATCTATCTTCAAGTTTGCTGATTCCTTTTTTCTGTCACTGCTGTGCCCCTCTTAGTAAAGTTTTCATTTTGGTGACTGTACTGATTTTGAATTCCAGAATTTCTGCTTGGCTCTTCTTAAAATAATTTCTATGTATCTCCTTATGAATGTTCTCTACCTGAGAGGTTGTCATCATACCTTCCTTGACCTCTTGAACTGTGGCTTCCTTAGTTCTCTGAACATACTTTAAATGGCTCCTTTGAAGTCTTTCTCTGTTAAATCTGACATCTGGGTGCTCTCAGTTTGTTGTTTATCTCTTTTTTTTTTTAATCCTTCCAATGTATGCATCATATTTTCCCATTTCTTTGCATGTCTCGTAATTATGGGTTGAAGACAACGATTTAGATAATATACTGTAGCCACTCCAGGCACTGGTGCTCCCGCAGTGCTGGGCTTGTTATTGTTATTTGCTTATTTGCTTACTGACTGGCTGAATTATTTTTGTGTCTGTCCTCCCCCCACCCCCTGCAGTGTGAAGCTTCAGCTGTTGCCCCTGACAGGGTGGAGGGTCACTCACAGCCACCCTGGATGACAGTGGTTTGGGCAGGGCTTCCTTTGACCATCTCTTTTCATGACCACACCATATATTAGCGCCATGGATTTCAAGCTATTGCTCTATTACTTTCAAAAATGTCCTGGGATGTAAATTCCTCCTCAGTCTGATCCAGTCAAATGAAGGCTCTGTGAAGAGACGGTCCCTGAGGTTTGTCGAGGCTTGCTCTGGCCTCTGCAAGCCTCCCCTCTGCTCCCTTTTCCCCAGTTTTCTCTGGCTACCAGCCAGCCTCTAGTATACCCTCGGTCTCCAAGAACCTACCAATCTGCCTCCGTTGCCTTTCACCGGTGGGCTTTCGCTACTCCATGCTGCATGGGAAATGAAGTGAGGCACCAGGCGGGGGACGGCCCATCTGCTGCCCACATTCATTCCATTTGTATGATTTGGGGGGGCCTATCAGAGTCCACCCAACTGAAAAAAGGTGCCACGTTGCAGACCATTTGTGTGGAACTGTAAGGAGAATCCAACCCCCCGGGGGCTCCTCAGGTTCGCCTGCAGGGGAGAGGGTTTCTGTCCGCTCCCAGGAGGGCGCAGCTTTGGAGGACCCTCTCCATCCTTCCTCCACACAGAGCCGGAGCCTCATCTGACCAGCCAGACTGACGTGCTCGGGCCCGTTCCTCAGAGGCAGCTGACGCGTGTAAAGCCGCTGCTCTCGGCCTGCACGCCCTCTCGTCCTCCTGGCCTCTCTGGTTCAGGAGCTGCCGTGGCTGCAGGAGCATCTGCTCGGTGGACCCAGACGTCCCCCCAGGCAGTGACAAAGCTGATGCTCTACCTGCTGGGGTCCCCCTGCACGGCGAGGACCTGGGGCCAGGAGGACCGGTCAGTGGGCCCCAACCTACCACAGCTGGGAACGTGGGCTGTCTGACCACTGGACGCCACACTGTTGGGTAAAAGAGGAACTAGCCAAGGACTAAAGAAACAGATGCTGAACAAAAATCAGCGCTTGGGTCATCGGGGTCACGACGCCGTGCATTCTTTGGCAGAAGCTCAGCACAGGCTCAGGTCCCGGCCTCTGTCCTCACATGAGGTCTGGAGGCTCCTCCGAGCTGGGGGCGCATTCCAGGTGGGACTGGGCTGGGGGCCCAGAAGCTCCGCCTCTGCCTGCAGCTGCTCCTGCTGCCCCCTCCCTGCCCCCACCGCTCCCCAGGCTCCATCCCAAGACCCCCGCTCGCCTCCCTGCCCCGCTCTCCCCTGAACTAGGGAGACTAAGTGCAGGAGTTGAGGGGCTGGGCGAGGCCCCCCAGCCTTGGGCACCAAAACCAGGTGAACCGGGGCCCCAGAGGCAGAACCAAGCCTGGAAGAGAGAGGGGCAGAGCCGGGACCCTACACGGCCCCTAGGAGGTTGTGCCAGCCAGCGCCTGCTTCCCAGAAGAGCTTCAGTGCCAGGTGTCCTGCCCTCTGATGCTTTTCCAACCCCCCCCCCCCCAATGCACACACCCCTACGGTGCCTCCAGACGGTTTTTGTTACCTGCAAGCAAAAGATGCACTTAAGTCCCCACTGAGCCACACAACCCTGCAAGCAGGACAGAACCCCCCGCCAGCGCACGGGCAGCTGGCGGGGGTGCGACACATTGTTGGGAAGCCTTCAGAAGCCAGCTGCCCGCTGGGGGAGGCGCACTAAGCCCCCAGGCCACAGCACACCCCCAGGTTTGCCACACGCATGGCTGCTCCACCTCCCGGGACGCCAGGTGGCGCCAACAGCTTCTGCCACGGGCCCCTCAGAGTCCCCACTGAGGAGGTCCTGACCCCGCCTGCTGCAGCGGCGCAAAAGTGCACTTTCACTTTTAGAAAGATCCATTTTTTCTGTTTGAGCTTAAATACAAGGCAACTTCATCAATACAAATATACAACTCCCGACAGTAATTCGCAATTTTTAAAAATTTGCCTAGAATAAGAATTTACCCTCTGAAGTCACAGTTTCCCGAGCTGCAGCCTGTGGACACCCAGGCGAACCTCGGACGTGATCTCAGAAGTCTCTCTGCGTGTTTCTCAAATAGGAAGGACATTTGCCTAGCATCCTTCCCACTGGTGGATCTACAGGTTCACAGCACGTGCCTCTTAGGAGGAGAGAGACAGGCCATGGTTGGCTGAACCGGGGGAGGAGAGGGGAGCTAGTTACCTCGCCCGTGGGCCAAGAGAATTCTCCGCATCCCAGCTTCACGTCCAGCCCGAACTCTCCTCGGTAGACACAGCCGTCCTGCCACTCCTGCACACCCCGGATGAGCTCGATGTAGGCCTCCTTCAGGTCCTGCTCCCTAAGGGGACCCTCGGGCTCCTCCTCTTCCCCCTCTGGGGCCTCCGGGATGAATCTAGGAAGACGAAGAGCAGGGGGAGGGGAGACCGATGCTGGCTGAAGGTCTTAGGGCCACTGGGTACCGAGAACCACACACCATCTTATTTCAACCAGCAACCCCCGAGGCCGACTGCGTAGCTATCCCTGTTCTCCAGAGAGGGAAACGGAGGCACCAGGGGCACAGTGCTTGCCCAGGGTCACACAGAAGTGGAAAGTGCACTAAGTGTGCAGCCATGTCGGTCTGACGAGGGTAACGGCTGCAGTGCCCTGGAGCCCGGGCCAGGCAGCCCTCTCCAGCCCAGGCCAGCCCCACGGCCTGGAGCCCAGTGGCTGCCCCACTCCAACCGTGCACTGGGGGGCCTTGTCTCCTCCCCTAGCCCAGCGTGCACCCCTCCCCTGGCCTCTCCCCTTGGTTTGACACTCCATCTGGACCAGGACAGGAAGCTTTGGGCCAGGGGAGGGGTCTGAGAGCAGTGTGAGGGACAGCAAGCCAACTAGCAAGGGGCACAGACTGAGGGGAGGATGCCAGGACGGGCAGGCGCGCAGCAAGGGGGCAGAGCACGTGCCACGGTAGCTTTGCCTCTTCCCTGCTCTTGCTAGCTGAAAGCACTGACTTAAAAGTAGACCCACCTCTCGCCCCCTCACACCCACCCCCACCTCCTTCCCCACTCTAAAGGGCTCTCTGGGGGATGCTGCGCCGGGGTGTCTCTGGCCTACAGACCTGTGCCACCGTCAGGCTGATGGCCTGGCGGGGCTGCTCACGCATGGGAACCCTCAGACTGAGCCCCTCCACCAGCCAGCCTCAAATGCCAGCCATGAGCCACAGAGGCTTAACAAAGCACCTGCCCAAGGAAGAAGGGATTCGCCTGCTGCAAACACAAATATCTCTCTTTGCCACATTGTTATTTGTCTGTAGAAAGAAGCCAGGAAGGATAGAGACCCACATGCAACAATGTTAAAGTCTGGGGGCTCAGAATTGGTTTGTTTTTCTTTTTCTTACCTGTAGTTAGGGGTTGAATTGTGTTCCTCTCCCCCTCTCCCCACCCAAATTCATATGTTGGGAGTTCTAAGTCCCGGGACCTGACTGTGTGCCTGTATCTGAAGACAGCATCTTCACAGAGGCGATCAAGCTACCGTGAGGTCATGAAAGTGACCTCAATGTGACTGATGTCCTTAGAACCCAATGTGACTGATGTCCTTATACAAGGGGGAAGTTTGGACACAGGGAGACACACAGAGAGAAGATGATGAGAAGACACAGAGAGCAGACAGCCATCTGCAAGCCAAGGAGAGGGGCCAGGACAGATTCCCACCCCCTCAGAAGGAACAACCCTGGGGAGGGTTCCCACACCTTTTGGTGCCGAGCATGGAGCTCTCCGGGGTCCCGGCAGCAGCAGGCACACTGCCCCCCTCCTCCACCTGGTTTTCAGAATTGCCAGCATTTGGGATTTCGTAATATGAGATTGAGGATAACGATCTTCCATGTCTCTCGTCTTCGAACCTGGAAGCAAAGCCGGGGACCCACATTCGCCCTCAGGGGTCCTGGCAGGCACCCCCGGACCCGCCCACAGCACCATGGGCCTCAGAGGAACAAGGCCCTTTCCCCTAACAAGGCGGACGTCCTGACCCTGTTGGAACCGCCCAGGGAAACCTCCTCCAGCGCCCCGAGGGTGACCCTAGAACCACAGGAAGCACCGGCTGGGCTACCCTCCTGCGACCTTACAGTAGGTCCACGTTTTGGGGCCACAGACAGCAGGCTCCTCCTTCCCCCGCGGGCCTCGGGAGCCAGGGCGGCGAGGACCCGGTCCCCACGCAACCCCACACTCACACCCTCTCACGCACGTCGGGTCCCAAATCTGCTCTGCTCCCCTCCCAGGGAGAACAGCGGGCCAGACCCAGGGGGCGTGGAGCCCAGGCACAGGCCCCCCACCGCCGCCTGCACGCAGCTCGGGGATGTCCCCACTCATGCCCCTGCCGCGGGGCCGCACCGAAGCTCGGAGAGCTCTCACCGACCGCACAGGGTCCACGCAGGCCTGTGGCACACGCAGCGCAGACCGCTCGCCAGCCTCCGCTCGGCACAGCTCAGGGTGCAGGAGTCAGGTTTCCCTGGAGACCGGCCCGCCGTGCCCCAGGCGGCTCCGGGTCCCGGCCAATCCCCGCGCCCGGCCACGCCCATACCCACGGCCCCGCCCACACCCCCTGGCGTCCCGGGTAGGGCAGGTGGGTCCCCTCTGTGACCTCACAGGGCCCACGGGCCGCCCGCCCCCAACCCCCGGCCCGCGCCGCGCCCGGTGCCCCGCGGAGACCCTCACACCCGGCTTGCTGAGCCTGGGCCGGCGGCCTCCACCTCGGACACCCATCTCGCGGTCAAGCAGAGGACGGCGGGTCGGCCTCTGGGTCAGGGACTCCCCGGGGGAGATAGCGCTAAAAGCTCCCAACGCCCCCCGGGAAGAGCTCAGAGGCCCCGTGTGACACCTGAGGACACTGAGGCACAAGGGAGTAAATTAACTTGTCCACAGCCACGTGCTAGGACACGGTAGGGCCAATACTTGATCAAGCCCTGCCTGACTCCAAAGCCGGTCGTTTCCGTTCAGTTAGTGTTTGTGGAAGGCACAGAGCGGGAGCTCACGGCCTGGCTGGGGAACAAGATAAGGGAGGAGCCGAGGGTCACTGGGAGAGAAGTGTTAGCTGTCTGGACCGAGGGGTCACTGGGGAAACCTTTATGGGGAGAAGATTCCTAAGTAGGGTTTCAGAGGATGAGTAGGAGCTCTCTCAAAAGAAGAGAGAGTGCATTTCAGGGAACTGGACTAGTACGTGCACAGACACAAGGCTGGGAAAGAGCATGAGGCCTTTCTGCCACTGAAGCAGTCGTGGCTTCCTGGAGAGCGAGCGAGGAGGGGCTCTCTGGAGGCGCAGGGGTTGGGGTTCTCGACGCAGACTGCCCCTGAGAACAGGGGAAAGGGATAAGAAAACCTGATGACCAGGCCCCCCCACGAGCTGGAGTGGTGGGAAGAAGGCAGCTGTGCCAGGATCCCAGGGTTCCAGGGGCACTTCCTCCACCCTGCGATCTGTCTCCCAATTCACCTCTTTCTTCTCCCTTGCTCCCCTCTCAGCCCCCCAGTACCACCTTGGTTCCTAGATCCCCTCTCTACCTCTTATCCTTTCCCCTCAGGTCCCATCTTTGCTTTGCTCCAACTGCAGCTTGCGAAGCTAAACAGAGACAAACCGTGCTGCCTTTAAAACTTGTTTGTGAAAAGAGAAAGAAAAGCAGTCAGCTAAAACTTCCTGTTAAACCATACCACCTGCTGTGAGTTGAGCAGTGCCCACCCCCACCCCCAAAAAAGGATAAGTTGAAGTCCTAACCCCTCTGAATGACCTTATACAGAAACAGTGTCTTTACAGATGCAATCAAGTGAAGAGGTCAGACTGGATTCGGGTGTGCCCCAAACCAAGTAACTAGTGTCCTTACAAGGAGAGGGAGATTTGGAGACACCAACACAGAGGGCAGAATACACTTCGGTTGTTTTCAGCCTATGGGTTTGTTGTAATGCTTTGTTACACTGACTCTAGGAAACTCATATATCACCCAGAATAAAAGACTGACTGAACAGCAGCTAAAACTATTTGTTTCAGCAAATCTGACAACTTCGTGAGGCTGGCAAAACAATTCTAACATGTGGCCCAAAAAAGGTGTTCTGGAAAATTCTATAAACTGGAAAAAAATGCAGTATGAAATGCTGAAATTCTGCTTATGTTCATAAGAATATATGCACTGGTATTTTTAAAAACCAGGCATACAATTAAAAAGCCCTATTTCCACAAATTGATACAAGTCCTACAATGATGAAGAGTATATTCCAAAAGAATGTTTTCATAGGAAAAATATATTAATATTCATCGACAATATTCAAGAATATTAGTTTTTGGTGAATAAACTTGGTAAAAATCAGCAAATTAGTAGTTCAGCAAACTGACCTTTAGGACGACTGGCTTTCAGCAAGTTAGCTGTTCAAATGACCGGTGATGGTGTTCGCAAATCTGAAAATACTGGCTGAACCTATTATAGTTATGAAATTTAGTGAAATATGACTGATGATGTGTGCATGGGGAAGAAGAGTGGCATTTCTATTAAAATTCAGTTGAAGGCTTTGAAAAGTCAACAAAAGCCACTTAAAAACTGCAATCAAATTAGATGCATGTGAGACACTGTAGAAGATTTGTGAGTAAAAAAATATTTTAAGAAATTCCAAAAGGATTCTACTGGCTGATCACTTCTCAAGTGCTTTTAAGTTCACATGAAGGAAAGCAAGGGAAACTGGAAGTCACGGCCGGGCACCGAGTGCCACTATGAGTAACGCCTCAGCTGACCCACAGGGAAAAGTGAGCGGACGTATATGTGTGATCATGACTCATCAGAAGAAAGGGAGTGGATATACATGACAGGGAGTAGGTCAAAATACAATGTTTAAGGGAATGGGTAAAAATCTTGCTTTAAATGACTTTTTAGATCAACTAAATGATGGTTAGGTTTTTATCTTTTTTTTCAGAATCACATGGAAGGCATGGTAACACACAGCTTCCTGTGTCTCACTCCCAGGGTTTCCGGTTCAGCAGGTCCTGAGTAGGTGGACTCCTGAGAATGTGCATTCCTACCAAGTTCCCAGATGCTGCTGCTGAAATCTGGACCACGCTTTGAAAACCACGGGGCCACGGTGTGGCGGGCAGGTGGTGTCGACTGAAAAAAGAAAAAGCACAACCTGAGAATTATGAGTTAAGTTTTTTGGGGGGCAAAATGAGGACAATACCCCAGGAGGCAGCATTTCAGATAGCTCGGAGAAACTGCTCTGAACAGGTAGCGGGGAGGTCAGTATATATGTGATTTTGGTGAAGGGGGAGTACATGCAATCAAGCACGTATTTCTTGCAGAAGGTTTCTGCTAGTCACGAGGAGCAGACGTCACTGTGAAGGATTTTAGTGCTTTTCTAGATACAAGGAGATGCAAGAATTGGGCTCATAAAATCTTCTCCCGAAAATATCTAACCATCTGAAGAACTGTTCTGCCAGTTTTTCCTAGAGTACAGAGTGCCACATTCCTGATCTCTGCCCTGAACTCCTGTCAGGAGGTGTTGAAGGTCAGCAGCTGCAGCGGCTCATAATTTAATCCTTGTAGAGGTAGATGGCCAGTGCCAATTTGTAGGTGACAAGGGAACAAAGAGAAAGGATGATGGACAGGACAAAGCAGGAGGGGCCTTGAATGCCAGGTTAAAAACAGAAGCAGCAAGACATTTTTACACAGGAGGGCGGTGCAGTCAGACGTGTGCTCTGAGAGGTTTCAAGACTTTTTGCCTGGGACCCATTGTAATACCCCATTTCATATCATGAGCCAGTACAAACATAACTCAAAAAATTATGCGGAAAAACTCACTCTGCTACATGAACGCACCCTAATATTTTCATGTAGTCTATTCTTTTCTATACCATTTTACTAAAAATAAAATACAGGTCATAACCCTCAAAATTGATTTCACAACCCACTAACGGATCACAACTTGCTGAGTCAGGACCAACATTCAGAAAAGCACTGCTTTAAAAAGCGTATTCCGGCTACAGCGAGGAAGGCTGGAAGGCTCCCCTCAGGAGGCTGGTGCCAAGCCCAGAAGACAGTGGCCCAAAGTAAACACAGCAATCAAGGTGGAGAGAATGGATTTGAGATACTCAGGATGACTTGCTACCGACTCATTAACTCCATGGGGTGAAGGAGTGTGAGGTTATCAGTTAAGAGGCCTTGGAACAGAAAATCCACCTCAAATATCCAACAGTAAAGGGTGATTGGATGGCTCAGGAAACCAAACAGTCCAGAAGTTGGAGGCTCTTCAGGTTTGGTTTGATTCAGTGGCCCAACAGTATCTTCGAGGACCGTTTCTTCAGCTGTGCTTTCAACCAAGGCTGGCTTCCCTTTGTGGTCATAAGGAGAGGACAGAGGTTTCCAAGCCCCTCTCTCCTCTTTGGTTCATATGGCAGCCCAAGCCCTTTCCTGAAGCAATCATGGGGGTACAGGCGTCACTGACTGGACGTAATCAGAAGCCCGATTCTGGAGCTGGGCGACAGGGAAACTCCACCTACTTGGATGGCTCCCGTGAACTCTGGGGAAAATGGGAATCCCATCCCAGGAAAGTCAGAATCCTTCCTTAGGCCACAGAAGAGGGAAATGGATGCTGGGAAGGCCTCTACGTGGGTGATGTCTGGACCTGCGAAGACCAGTGAAGACCTGGTTACACGCCAACATTTGAATCTTTAGCTCAAGGGAGAGCCCCAGGTAGCAAAAGAGATCTGACAGTTACCAATGCTTGGTGGCTTTGGCTAGAATGGAGAGAATCAAGGTCACCCAGAGAGACTGTACAGGTTCATTTTGTCAGGTTTATTGAGTACTCTGTATGGGGGAGGGGGCGGGGCATGGGAGTACTGGAGAATAATTTTTAATAGAACGGATTGCAAATCTTAAGTAATGATGCAGATGAACCAGAAAAAATGTTTTCATATTATCAGAATAGAATTGAAATGGCAATAACTAGATGCATGCAGGACTGGAAGACAGTTAACCGTTCACTGAAACCGGCCCCTGAAAGACACTGGACCTCAGAAAAATCTATTGAAGAGGGCTTCTTACATGGCAACTGTGTAATTAAATGGTATTAATTCTTTAAAGTTACAGTAGTAATGCAAAAAAAAATAATTGAGAAAAATAAAAACAAAAATACTGGTCTATGAAAAAATGATGAAAAGCTAACGGTAAGTAGCTTTATTTTATATGAACCATGTTTTACAATAAGAGAGAAAATAAAATGCAGAAATTACACAGGGTGATTTATTAGGAAACAAATAACAAAAAGGAATATACATAAAGCTATACTAAAGGGCACCTCACCTGGCTATGCGGTTATAAGAGAAGCAGTTATTAAGGGGCCTACCTACAAAACCATGTGCAGGATCCCGGTCAGTGCCCAGGTGAGAATCTGTGACAGGGTCCCCTGCTCCTCTGCACATCAGCCACAGCTTGAGAAGCGCACCTCCCCGAGCCCCGCCCAGCTGGAAACCTCCACGTTCGCAGCGACAGGCACCAGCTATTCTCAGATGTCCCGGCTTGCAACCTGCGGGGCTCTGGTATCCAGCGAGGAGAGGCCCATTCCTCCCAGCAACCCGAACCCGCCCACCTCACTGCGGCCATTCAGACTCTTCCGATGGCCACCAGGCCAGCCAATGGCCGCAACCCCCAGCCTCAGCCAATCAGAGGAGGCCTCTCCCGTTTAGACCTGGCCAATGAGGAGGCGGCCAAGGTTTTGTGGGCGTGCCCGCTCGTGCACAACCACTACAGGGCCCGCCCCGGGAGAGAGGGAGGGGCGCCCATCGGAGGCCTCTAGGACCCGGGGGCGCCCGGCCGGCCTCCCGACGGCCCAAAATAGACACCGGGGCTGGGGGCCCGAGAGCAGGTCATGGAAGCGGAACGAGCCGGACGCCGCGGGGCCACCGCGGCCACCCCGCCGCTGTTCGTGCGCGTCGCCCCCTCCCTCTTCCTCGGGAGCGCGAGCGCCGCGGCCGCCCCGGAGCTGCTGGAGCGCGCGGGCGTCACCCTGTGCGTCAACGTTTCGCGCCAGCAACCCGGCCCGCGCGCGCCCGGCGTGACCGAGCTGCGCGTGCCCGTATTCGACGACCCGGCTGAGGACCTGCTGGCGCACCTGGAGCCTACCTGCGCCGCCATGGAGGCCGCGGTGCGCGCCGGTGGTGCCTGCCTCGTCTACTGCAAGAACGGCCGCAGCCGCTCGGCCGCCGTCTGCACCGCCTACCTCATGCGTCACCGCGGCCTCACGCGGGAGCGGGCCTTCCAGGTAGGGCGGGACTTTCTCGTGGGCGGGGCTTCCGGCGGGAAGAGGCGGGGCCTTCTGGGCGGGCCAAGGCTCTAGGCAGGGTCGGGGCCCGCTCGTGGGGGCGGGGCTTCGAGGAGAGCCCGCTCGTGGGGGCGGGGCCTCCGGGCGTTGGGGATGCCCGCGGAGCTTGCAGCCAATGCTGTGCGGTGTCCAGCCAAAGCCTCTCGTTTGCAGATTGTGAAGAGCGCCCGCCCGGTGGCCGAGCCCAACCCGGGCTTCTGGTCCCAGCTCCAGAAGTACGAGGAGGCCCTGCAGTCGCGGTCCCGCCTGCCCGAAGAGCCCTCGGGCCCGACTGAGCCCTAATGGGTCAGCCCTTGAGGACGGCCCAACCCCAAAGGGGGGCGCTTGGAGTTTCCTGCAGCCTCGGGGTGGGAAGAGGTAGTTCACGCACTGACGGGAGGGTGGTCTGTCCTCTCCTGCCTCACGTCCCACGGATTTTTTATTTTCTGCAACTTCCTGAAGGTCTCTGTCTCCCCCTTGACGGTAGGGCAGGGGTGTGTCCACCGAGGAGAGAACTGAGAATCGTTCCTCCCCTGGTCAGCAGGTTTATTAGACAGAGCTTGGTCAGGAACATCAAAACCACTTGAGGAATTTTAGCCAAAACCACATTTACTACAGAGAGATGGAGGCCAGGGAGCCAAGGTCAGGAGATGGGGAAGTACAGGAGTCACAGAGACCCGCCACCCTGTTCCTGGCTGCCTTCCACTCTGATGTGGGCGACTTCTGGGGGGCTGCTGGCAGAACCTCGTGCCTGCCACCTGCTCAAGCCACAGTGGCTTTCCCAAACCTCACACTGGTCCCATCACAGAACGCAACATGGGATCCAGCTGGTGAGGGCCCAGTTTCCAGACTTGTAGCTGCTGTGACACACAGTGAGGGTTTGAGGCTGTGTGACAGACCACCCAATGTGGGCACCCTTGGGGGTCTCAGTGTCCGTACCCACCTCCTACCTTACTGGCCTCCCAGTTTCAGCAACAGCAATGAGTCCCAGCCTAACATCCTGCAGCCAAGGTCATGTCAACAATGCAATGACCACCCGTGTGTCTGAGCTTGTTGATTCCTCTTCTGGTTCAGAGGCACCCCACTTGGACACGCTACAGCCTAAAGACTATACTAGAAAATTAATCACCACCAACACTCCTTAAATAAGATAGTGGGGAAAGAGTAAAGGAAAAATTGGGTAACACATATGAATTACAGATAATATAATACCGGATTAATATACAAATATATACATAACAAGTTTATGAATAAACTACTGCAGTTGATGTTTATCATTTTCCTTGACCCTCAGCCAATGCCTCAGGTCCTGGTCTTTCCTAGTCGGGTGTCTGGAGCCTTCATCCTGAAGAGCCCTGAGCGGTCCTGCCTGCACTGGCGCTGTGGCCTCGGCGACCTCTGCCGTACCACCAGGGAGTCCTGGGAGGCATCAGGAGAACGCCCTGAGTTCCAGCGTCCTCCTCCTGGCCCCCCTGAGCAGCAGCAAAGCCCTGCTGCCCCTTGAAAGTCAGGATCAGGGAATTCCCTGGCGGTCCAGTGGTTAGGAGTCGGTGCCTTCACTCCTGGGGCCCAGGTTCAATCCCTGGTCAGGGAACTAAGATCCTGCAAGCCGCATGGTGCGGCCAAAAAAAAAAGAAAAGTCAGGATCAGTCACCTCACCCAGCAGAGCAACTCCTGATTTGAGGCTTGAGCCCCAAATGGTTAAGTGGTGTCTCAGCCCCCCGTCCAGGTGTGTCCGCAGATGGAAGCATCCTACCTGCAGATGAAGACCTCTGACCCAGCAGAGCCCAAAGTTGTGGGGATGGGAAGCTCACACTCTGTGAGTGAGGCACTGGGGTGGTTGTGAAAGGGTCTTCCTCCTCCCCAACCCTCTTGCTCCTGCACCTGGGCTTCCAGCTGTGACGGTCCCTGGCTCAGAGCACACACCACACCCTGCAGGTCAGCACCCAGCCCGGTACGATGTCACCAATCGGCAGCCCCCATGTCCGAGAGCCACAGGCCTCGTCATAACCCAAATGCAGCTCTTCGTGGCTAACCCGACTTTCACACCTTTATGGAAGGCTTGCCAGCTGCCACTTACTCCCCACAAGCCCCTCACAGCTCGTGTCACTTTTTCATCAACCCCGTAAACAAGCTCCTGCTGTTGTCTCCACGTGGCGAGCGAGGCTCCAGTGGCTCCACCTGTAACCTCAGGTGAGCTGAGCGGTTTGCCCAGCTAGGAGGTCAGGAGCCAGGACCTGAGCCCACATTTTTACCCTGTGTGCTCATGACACCCTTGCTGGCATGCCCCCTCACCTGCTGACCAGGCCCTGGGTGACAGGGCTGCCAGGATGTCAGAGCCTGGGCCAGGCTGAAGGACATCTGTGGGTCACATCAGCCTTTTGTCCCACCAGCTCCATTCTGAGAACCATCCAACTTTGGCTGCCACCAGAGGCCCAGGTATCCCTAGGACCTATGACCCAGGGACAACACAGCCCCCATCTGAACACCACAGGCTTCCTGGAAGCCCTCCTGCCTCCGTGCCCACCCGCTGGCAAGTGAGGCCAGGGACCCACTCCCCTCCCAGTGCCAGCGCACTTGAATAGGGGTACCTAAGTCCACGTGCATCCGGGGAAAGCTGGGGTGCAGGCGGAGTGTCAGCTGCATCAGCCCACCCAAGCCAGCCAGGATTTGATCATCAAAAGGCTGGTGTATGAAAATTCCTACGGGAGGAACCCCAGCCTGTAGCAGTGCCGACTTTCAGTTTCCTCTCCCCTAAGCGGTTTGGGGCGGGAGTGAGAGGAGGACTGCACCGCAGCCGCCCTGGACCTTTGTCAGCAAGGCAGTGCCCCGCCCCCAGCACTGAAGGCAGTGTCCTCCGCAGGACAGGAACAGGGTGGAGAGTGGAGACGACCCCTGTGGCCTTCGAAGTGGTAACAGCCCCTCTGGACCTGCAGGACTGCCCCATTCCACCCCTTCTGTGTGCAGAACTGGCCGCTGGGAGGTGCCCAGGAGAGAAGGGATGAGACCCAATCCCTGCTCACCCAAGTCCAGGGGACCAGGAGGGCGAGAAGCCCCCTGATGTTAACTTACCCCGAGTGTGCAGGTGGCTGGTAGACCTGCCTGCGGGTGCCTCGGGCAGGCTAGTGTGGGTGCCCACACACGGTCCTCCTGAAGGTCTTCTAACTCCAGCCCCACTGGCCTGGTGGGGGGTCGGTGGCTCCAAAAGGCTGGTCAAACTGGGAGTGCCATCTAAAGCACTCTGCCCTTGGCACCTGGGCAGGTGCTGGGCCACCTGAAGGCATAGAGGACTGATCAGACCCCAGTTCTCTTCCCTCTTGAGTCTCGGATGCAGGACTGAACCCCCTCCTCCAGGTGACTGGTGAGTTTGGGGTGGGGCCCCGATAAGGAGATTGTGTCCCCCCAGCTAAGATGGCACATAGGAAAAACTGAAGAGATGCCTCGGTGCAGGTGCTCTGAATCAGTGAACACGTGTCCTCCCACTCAGGCGTCCTTCCCACCCAGCCCCCCACCCGGGGAGGAGGGCAGGCAGGATCACGTGGATGACAGATTGGGATACTGAGCCCAGAAGGATCAAACGCTACGCAGGGATGCCATCAAGGCTTAACCTGCGTTGTGAGTCAGGCCCCAACTTTGCCACAGGGAGACTGATCAGGGGAGAGAGGTGGGTTGGATTCCAGGCCAAAAAGTCCCTTCTCCCTAAGGGTCTGACTTCTTATGCGATGATGACAGCATCTTGGTGGCCCCTCTGGTTCCATGGCTTTGAGATCCCCCTGATGCTAGCTCTTTGAGCACCCTCGCTGGTCTGCAGGCATCCCCTCTGGGCCTAAGTCTCTGGGCAGGCCTGGGCGAGGTGGAATGGGGACAGGCAGGCCAGGTCCTGTTACTGCCCAGCCCTCACCTATACAATCTTCCTCCAGGGCCCTGACAGCCCTTAAGGTAGCACTGTCCAGCACAACTTTCTACAGTGATAGGATATCTGCTCTGTCGAGGATGGCTACCACTAGCCAGACACTACCCTCCAAACACACACGGAGACCTTGAAATACAGCTAGTGCAACTGAGAGACTGAACTTCTAATTTAATTTAAATCTAAATAGCTACACTGGGCTTCCCTGGTGGCGCAGTGGTTGAGAATCTGCCTGCCGATGCAGGGGACACGGGTTCGAGCCCTGGTCTGGGAGGATTCCACATGCCGCGGAGCAACTGGGCCCGTGAGCCACAACTACTGAGCCTGCGCGTCTGGAGCCTGTGCTCCGCAACAAGAGAGGCCGCGATAGTGAGAGGCCCGCGCATCGCGATGAAGAGTGGCCCCCACTTGCCACAACTAGAGAAAGCCCTCGCACAGAAACGAAGACCCAACACAGCCAAAAATAAATAATAAATAAATAACAAATAAATTTTTAAAAATAAATAAATAAATAAATAGCTACACTTATCTGACAGCACAGCCTTAAGGTTCTCGAGCACCGCCATGCACCATATGGCACGTAACACAGACCACTGGTCTCACAGAGGAGTGGGTCGGGTGTATGGGAATCATTCTATCATTCCTGGGGCCAGAGGTTCCCGAATGGACGAATAACACTGAGTTCCAGACGCCACACTTCCCAGCTTCCCTGACCCAGGTGACCCAGCAGTCGCTGCCCCAGGAACCTGGCCCGCAGCATCGCTGAGGGATCGGGCATCCTGACTCCCGGGGTCTCCCAGACGCAAGCCGGGTAGGAAGCGCAAAGGGCTGGGGAGACCGCAGGGCCACTCCGCCACCCGGCGCACCCCGGCTCGAAAGCACCCCACCCCCAGCACAGTGCCCCGGCCACCTGCACACGGCAGCTGCAGCCCCATGCACCGCACCGGCTCCCGGCCCAGCCCTGGCACAGCGTCCCCGGCTCCCCTGTGACCCCGCCCCGCACAGCGCCCCGGGCTCGCGGTCCTAGCCCCGCTCTCGGCTCCTCGGTCTCCCCGTTCACAGCGCCCCCGCTCACTGCGCCCCCGGCTCCCCGGTCTCCCCGCGCACAGCGCCCCCGGCGGCGGCCGAGCGGAGCCCGAGCGGGGCGGCGCACGGCGCGGGGCCGGGCCGGGCGGCTCCCGGCGCGACTTCCTGTTGTGCCCTCGCCCCGCCGCCACCGCCGCCGCCGTCTCCCGGCGCCCCTCGCCCGCTCCCCGCGGCCCGGCGCGGCCGCCGCCCATGGATTTCACCTAGCGCGGCGGCTATGGCGGCGCAGTGCTGCTGCCGCAAGGCGCCCGGCGCCGAGGCCGCGCCCGCGCGTCCGCCGCCCGAGCCGCCGCCCGCCCTGGACGTGGCCTCGGCCTCCAGCGCGCAGCTCTTCCGCCTCCGCCACCTGCAGCTGGGCCTGGAGCTGCGGCCCGAGGCGCGCGAGCTGGCCGGCTGCCTGGTGCTCGAGCTGTGCGCGCGGCGACCCGCGCCCCGCGCGCTCGTGCTCGACGCGCACCCGGCCCTGCGCCTGCATTCGGCCGCCTTCCGCCGCGCCCCCGCCGCCGCCGGCGAGCCACCCTGCGCCTTCGCCTTCGCTGCACCCGGGCCGGGTCCCGCGCCGCCGCCCCCGCTGCCCGCCTTCCCCGAGGCGCCCGGCGCGGAGCCCGCATGCTGCCCGCTGGCCTTCAGGGTGGACCCTTTCACGGACTACGGCTCCTCGCTCACCGTCACGCTGCCGCCTGAACTGCAGGCGCACCAGCCCTTCCAGGTCATCCTGCGCTACACCTCGACCGACGCCCCCGCCGTGAGTCCCCCGCCGCCGGGTGGGCGCTGGGGCGGTGGGCTGGTCGCCGGGTCGTTTCCAGGCGGCTTCTCCCCGCGCTGCCGCCAGGCGAGGGGGGGCGTTAATGTGGGCTCTGCGCCTGAGGCACCTGCGGAGAGATGGGGCCGGCCTGGCACTTCCCCACCTGGCTCCGGAGTCCTGTCCAGGTGCCTGCAGTGCTTCCCAGCTGGTGCCCGGGGAGCCCGTAGGAACCTTGGACCGAGCGAGAGCCTGGGTGCTGGCCCTGGACCGTGGGGACAGGGGACAGCATGCCACCACGGGAAGCCTCTCCTTTCAGGTGTGCAGGGACTGTCCCTGCCTTGGGACAGGGACAGCTTCTGGTGAGCACACGCCAAGCCATACATCTGAGGGAGCCTGGCACTGAGAAGCAGGCCAGGCAGTGTCAGATGTGGAAGGGCCTCCGTGTGACCTGGCCTTCAGAGGAATGTTCCCTGGAGGTGGCAAGAGGGACAGACCTGGCGGAGTGGGAGGCGGAGAGGCCCGGGTTGGCTCTAATGCTTCAGGCCCCCTGGGGACTGGCGGGTGCGTCGGCAGGGTTGCCCCGTGTCCCCAACACAGACACACGTAGGCTCTGCGGGGCTCTGGACGTGGAGCACCTGCCGCCCCAGGGGCTCAGCAGGAAGGCTGGGTGGCCCAGGCGGGGTGCTGTGGCTGAAGCACTCCTCCACCTATGCATAGGAGGGCTTTCAGAATGGAGCAGGGCCTTCCGTTCTGGCAGCATGGGGGCTCCTGGGTCTCCGTGTGAACAGCACACTTGTGACACTGCCCGCCCCAAACACACACACACACACACACACACACACACACACAACATGCACGTAGCTCTGGGCGGCCCCAGAAGTTTCCACGTGTCAGTGCCCCCGGCGCGTAAATGGATAGGGCGATGCACAGAGGCATCAGGTCAGAAGCCATCAAGGTGACACCTGGACAGGAAGAGCCTAGAGCAGACACACACCTACGGGCTTCCTGCATGATTCCCAGGAGCCCTCGGCTGCCACCTCACCTCCTTTGTGAGCTTCCGTGGGTGTGCTGGCCTGGCCCCTGGCCTGCTGGGTTGGCACCTGCCGGGGTAGCCTGGGTCTCTGACAGCGGCGTGTGTGCCTCCCACTACAGCCGTGAGAACAAAGGGGTATGATCCTCCCTGACCTCGATCTGTGAACTTGGAGCCCACGTGTCTGGTCCACCCAAGACTGGCGGAGTGGTGGGACTAGGGCCCATAACAGGCCACCCTTGCTGGCCTGACCATACCCCCAGCAGCCTGACCATGGGGGCCTGTCCCCAGCATGAGCCAAGGGCTACCTGCAGAAGGACTCAACTGTGGGGGGAGTCTCCTTAAATGCAGATTCCTGGGTCCCAGCCCCAGGAAGCTCTGTGGCAGGGCCCAGGAGTCTGCATTTTTGAACAGGCTCCCCAGACAGGCCTTCTGAACATCTGGGGCAGCCCTGGGGGTCCGCAGAAGAGGAAGGTACCACTCACCGTGAGAAGACAGAGACATAGCGGCCCAAAGGAAGTTTTGAAGACGTCTGTGAACGCTGACAGTGGTCTGGCTGGGTCTGCAGGAGAGGCAGCCCCCTCCTGGGTCTGGGGTCTGGGGTTTGCGGGGTAGGGAGCCCCACTTGGGTCTGGGGTCCTCCACGTCTGTGGTCTCAGCACAGACAGCTCGCAGCGGCAAGCGGCTGGGGTTACGCTCAGCCGTGGATTGCTCAGACCTGTCACTTGCAGGGGGCTGGGGTCCTTCCGTAACGGCCCCGGGAGAGCCTGCGTGCGCTCGGTCACTAAAGTAGACGAGGGACAGTCCAGTTGGCTTCAATGATCGTGTCGTCCCGGCAGAGGGGGCGTGAGAACAGATTTGGGGCCCCACGGAATGGCTGCGGTTGGGTTGGGGGAGCTCCCCCAGGCTCCGTGCGGACCTTCCTGGAGACCCCGGAATGTTCGGCCGGAGTTGAGAGGGGGTGTCTTGCAATGGCCCTAGGGAGGCTGGGGGCAGTGGTGGGCACGAGGGTGCAAGGGAGGGCTCCCTCGTGGGGGTGGGGCCTGGCCTCGGCATCTGGGGGGCGGTCGGCTGCGAGGGCGACAGTGTCCGGCAGGTGTGGAAGCAGGTAGGCGGCACGGCACCGAAGAGCACCCCCGTCCCGGGCCCCCGTGGCCTCCCCGGGCCACCAGCGCCGCGCAGCGGCGGCCTCTTCCGGGCGGGGGCCGTTTCCTTGCGCAGCGGCCCTGCAGGGCGTCCTCCCCACTCCTGCCCCGAGCCCACGCCCGCCCCCGACGGCTGCCCTTCCCGAGGACACCGTGCGTGGTGTCAGGTCCTGTGCGGAGGTCCCCGTCCGTCCTGCCGACGAGCGAGGCACCCACCAGTGCTGGCCCGCCCGGGAGGTGGGTGCCTGGGCGCTGGTGGCCGCTGCGGGGTCTGTCCACAGGGCTCCGGCCGTGGCCCCGGCGGCCCTCCCCCAGGCTGCCGCTGTCCCGCCCGTGCCCTCCGAGAGCCCGGCCCGAGCTCCCTGCCCACAGGCCCTGGCCTGGAGCCCTTCTCCCCATGGGGGGGTGGTCCCTCCCTGTGAGGCTGCGCCATTTCCAGGGGTGGCCCTGGGCTCAGGCATACGTGGGGGTCACCAGGAAGCACTGCTTTCCCCACACGTCCACATTCCCAGCTCCCTTTCCTGGCTGAGACCGGGTTCGCTCCTGCCTGTGAGAATTTGGACTCGGGTGCTCTGACCGTCTCAGTTTCCCTCTGGCAGCTGGCGTGAGGGGCACAGGCTGGGGGACTCCCTGGGTGCATGGCCTCCCACCTGGAGAGAGGCCTGGCCCTGGTGGCGAAGCACAGGCCACACTCTGTGTCAGCTGCCCTGCCTGCCCAGGGTGGGCAAGCGATGGTGCCCAGGAGCTGCTGTTGGCCCTGGACGAGCCCAGTCAGGCCATCCCCTCCTGGGCCCTTCCTTATTCCCTCCCTCTCCAGCTGCTGCCCCAGCAGCCCTGGGCCTGGAAGCCTGAGAAGGACAGGGGGGTGGGGGCCACTTCCCAAGGCCTTGCCCTCTCCAGGAACTCTGCTTAGCTTTCAGGAATCAAGGCTGGGCTGGCAGGGGTGTTCTGGCATCCCCACGTGCTGCACTCTGTGGGGCATGGCCCCCAGGCTCCCCCCATTCCCTGTGTGCCTCGGGTGCCCCCGCCTCACTGGTACAATGAGGGCCGTCAGCCAGCAGCTCTGGTCTCCAGGAGGCCTCAGCCCACGTGATGGGGAGGGCGTCACTGGCCAGAGCCCAGGGGCCGTCGGCTGATACCCTGCCCACCGCCCACTGCAGATCTGGTGGCTGGACCCAGAGCTGACCTACGGCAGTGCCAAGCCCTTCGTCTTCACCCAGGGCCACTCCGTCTGCAACCGTTCCTTCTTCCCGTGCTTCGACACGCCCGCCGTCAAGTGCACCTACTCGGCCGTCGTCAAGGTCAGCGCCCACCAGCAGGCCCCGCTCCTCACTCTTACCTGCCCAAGTCTGGCCCCAGCTGCCACCGGGACCGCTGTTCTAGAAGGAGCCCACCCTCCTCACTGTGCAGGAGGGGGCAGCCTGATAGGGTCGGGGTCCTGGACCCAGGATGAGCCAATAGGACCCTGACGAGGGGAGGGCACAGACGGAGTCGCTGGGTCCCAGGGCTCCTGGCCTGAGCGTGGCAGCACCCCTACGCCCACCCGACTCCCGACTGGGGCAAGAGGTGTGCAGACCAGGAGCGTGGGGTTCCCTGAATAGCGTGGGGGGACCTCTGATGGGGCTGAGAGGGTCCCCGACAGTGACGTGGCTACCTGATCCAGGTGGCAGGGCTTCCCGTCGGGGACATGGCATCCCCTACCGTGAATGTGGGGCTTCTGACCGGGCTGTGGACTTCCCACTGGGGACACGGGGTGCCCTGACGGGGCGTGGGGCTCCCCATCGAGGACACAGGGTGCCCTGATGGGTGGGGCCTCCTCGAACACAGGCCCCGTCGGGGGTGCAGGTGCTGATGAGTGCCACACAGAGCACCTACGTGGAGGAGGAGGGCGTCTACCGCTTCCACATGGAGCACCCCGTGCCCGCCTACCTCGTGGCCCTCGTGGCCGGGGACCTCCAGCCGGCAGACATCGGGCCCAGGTAGGGCCGCCTCTTGCTTCCTGCAGCTGCTGCTGCCGCCCGGAGTCCAGGCCTCGGGGAGATCCTACCGTGGGCCGGGTGTGCGGCCCGCGTCTGCAGCTGCCCGGCGGAGGACCCCACATGCCATATCGCCACTCCCCGGGGCCGTCCCTGCCAGGCTCCTCTCACTCCTGTGCACCCCCAGACCTGGAGGCTGGGCTTCCGGCCTCCCCAGCGGCCTGCGCAAGCTGGTCCTCCTGCCGGGCCGGGCCGCCGCTGGACATAGCCTCACGCCTGTGCGGGCTCCCTCGACTCAGAGACAGAAGGAGCCGGCGGCCCCTCGCGTGTGGCCCGGCCCCCATGTGGGAAGGGCCTGCGTGGTGGCCGTGAGTGAGGCAGGGCGGCGGGCGGCAGCTGGGCGGTGGACCAGGCCAGGCTAGGTGTAGGTGGTGTTTGAGCCCAGAAGCAGAGGGAAGGCCTCGTGGGGTGAGCGGGATGGGGGCTGGTCGGCCCCCACCCACCCTCTCCCCTGTGACAGGAGCCGCGTGTGGGCTGAGCCGTGCCTCCTGCCCACGGCCACCAGCAAGCTGTCGGGCGCGGTGGAGCAGTGGCTGAGCGCAGCCGAGCGCCTCTACGGGCCCTACCTGTGGGGCAGGTACGTCCTGGGGCACCTGGGAGCCTGGCTGACTGCAGGAGGGGTCAGAGGGCAAGTCCCCACCCTACCGAGAAGCAGCGGGAGCCCCTGGTGGGGGGCCTTGTCTGACCTGGGGAGGAAGTGGTGCTCACTGCCCGGGCCCCGGCCCTCTCACGGTCGCCCCCCACCCTGGGCAGGTATGACATCGTCTTCCTGCCCCCCTCCTTCCCCATTGTGGCCATGGAGAACCCCTGCCTCACCTTCATCATCTCCTCCATCCTGGAGAGCGACGAGTTCCTGATCATCGACGTCATCCACGAGGTGGCCCACAGCTGGTTCGGCAACGCCGTCACCAACGCCACGTGGGAGGAGATGTGGCTGAGTGAGGGCCTGGCCACCTACGCGCAGCGCCGCATCACCACCGAGACCTACGGTACCGCCCGGGCCGGAGGAGGGGCGGCAGGGGCACCGCCGTGGCTTCGTGCAGGCTGGGCTACCAGGGCCATCCGGGCACTGTGTGCGGGGCTGGGAGCCCAGCCTGGCCCCCGGGGTGCGGTCCCCCTGCCGTGTGTGTGTCCAGCTGGGTGGCCGGGGGTCGTCTCCACAAGGCTCAGGGCAGCAGCCTCGCACCTGCCCCGTCCAGGTGCTGCCTTCACCTGTCTGGAGACGGCCTTCCGCCTGGACGCCCTCCACAGGCAGATGAAGCTCCTCGGCGAGGACAGCCCAGTCAGCAAGCTGCAGGTCAAGCTGGAGCCAGGTACCCACTGCCACCGGCCCTGCTCCGGGCCCCGGACACGTCATCCTGCAGGGCGTCCTTGCCCCCCCCAGGCTAACTCTGGCCGGGCGTCCCCGTCCCCACTGTGGCGTCCCTGCAGAGGCCAGGTCGGGGCCCCTCAGCCTGCCACTGCCTCTCACGGGCTCTGAGCACCCGTCACCGTGGTGTGTGGGCCGAGGTCTCCACCGAGGCCCCCCGGGTAGGGCGGGCCCCATCTCCGCACTCCTGGGACATCCAGATGTGAGGGACAGCGGCCCTCTCCCGCTCCACACAGCACCTGCCCGCCATCCTGCCCCCGTCCCTCGGGACGTGGGAGGGTCAGGGCGCTGCCCAGAGCCATGGGTGTTCCGCTCGCAGGGGTGAATCCCAGCCACCTCATGAACCTGTTCACTTACGAGAAGGGCTACTGCTTCGTGTACTACCTGTCGCAGCTCTGCGGGGATCCCCAGCGCTTTGACAGCTTTCTCCGAGTGAGCGGCCCCCTCCCCGAGACAGGCCCCGCACGCCCCCCTCGTCTCTGCCCCAACTCCCAGGGCTGCCCTTCTCCCCTGGTGGTGGGGATGGAGTGGCGGGGGCCTGTGAGCGGAGCTGGGACGAGGCCTTCTCTCCGGGCAGTGCCTGGGGTGCTTCCTCCCCTCCCTCCCTCCCTCCCAGTTCTGACCCCTTGGCAGGGCCCATGGGGCAGCAGCGGGTGCCTCCGCGCCACCCTGGGCCCTGCACACCGCTCTGTGCAGACGCCTCAGTGCGGCGGCCCTTTCCGGCTGTGCAGGCCCCAGCTGTGGGGCGGGTGGTGGGATGGTGGTGGTGTGCCCAGCCCCCAGGCCAGCCGAGCCCTGCCCCTGCCCCAGCAGGCCTACGTGGAGAAGTACAAGTTCACCAGCGTGGTAGCCCAGGACCTGCTGGACTCCTTCCTGACCTTCTTCCCGGAGCTGAAGGAGCAGAGCGTGGACTGCCGGGCAGGTGAGGCCCACCGCCTGCCGCGGGTCCGCAACCGGCCAGCCCTCGGCCTGCCAGGGAGGCGGCGGGTGTGTGGGCTCCACCGCCCCAGATGCCCCCTCTGCCTGGAAGAAATTCCCTCGGGTTCATCCGTCCTTCCTGCAGCCACCCTCGCTGGACAGTGTGGGCCTCGGGCTGGACACCATAGGAGCAGAGAGGAGGGTGTGCTTCCCAGCACGGAGGTGGCACTTAGCCCAGGAAGACCTGATTAAGCAGTCCCAGAAAGAGGTCCCCGGAAACTGCCAAGGGCCTGGGGCAGGATCTGCGAGACAGAGAGAGGTTTGCCTGAAAGCTAGCTGAAGGCAGCTGGCCTGCGTGCGAGGCTCACGGGGGTGTCCCTGGTCCAAGGGCTTGGGGGCCAAAGAAGAGACTGGAGAGTCTGACGTCTAGGGAGAAGCCAGGGCTTGCTATAGGGCAGTGAGGTGTGGCTGGGAGGTGTGGGCAGGGGGACCCTGTGTTTGGGAAGGTTTGGTCAGTGCTCCAAGCGCTTTTGGGAGCGGGCGATGGGCAGAACCTGCCCCCACGGCTGCCCAGCTCCAGGGTTTTAGAGCAGGAACATCGTTTTCCCAGGGTGGTGCCCCCTACCCCCTCGTGGGGCAGAGCCTATCCCGCCACCTCCCCTCCATGGGTTTACAGTGCCTCGTTGCCTTCTACCCAGGAGAGGCGTGGAGGGGCCAGGGATCCCTCAGTCACCAGCTCGAGCCTCTGTGTGCCCCTTCGCCAAAGCCACCCCAGTGGTTTGGAGTGGCAGGGGCTAGAGGTGACCCCGGCCTCCCCAGACGGCCCCCGCCCTCGGGGCTCCCAGGCCCCGGAACAGTCACACCCAGGCACACCCTCGGGGTCTGGGGTCTCCTGGGCAGGCCTGCTCGGGACCCCAGGGTGGCGTCTCCCCTGCAGGGCTGGAGTTTGAGCGCTGGCTGAATGCCACGGGCCCCCCGCTGGCCGAGCCAGACCTGTCTCAGGGATCCAGCCTGACCCGGCCCGTGGAGGCCCTCTTCCAGCTGTGGACCGCGGCGCCCCTGGACCAGGCGGCCGCCTCCGCCAGCACCATCGACATCTCCAAGTGGAGGACCTTCCAGACGGCGCTCTTCCTGGACCGGCTCCTGGACGGGTCCCCGCTGCCCCAGGGTGAGTCCTGCAGCCAGCGGGGTGGTGGGGGAAGGGAGGGGCCAGTGGTGGGAGAAGGGAGGGGCCGGCTGGCCTGACCTGCCCGTGCCCGGCAGAGGTGGTGACGAGCCTGTCCAAGTGCTATTCCTCCCTGCTGGACTCGATGAACGCCGAGATCCGCATCCGCTGGCTGCAGATCGTCGTCCGAAACGACTACTACCCCGACCTCCACAGGGTGCGGCGCTTCCTTGAGAACCAGGTGCAGCCACCGGCGCGGGCCCCGCCCCGCCCCCGCCCCCGTCCCCGCCCAATCAGACTGGGCATCCCAGAGAATGGGGTGGGGAAGACGTGGCATCGGGGCTGGCAGTGGGGGGAAGAGCGCACACCCCGCCGGGCCTTGGGGAGGCGGTGCCCAAGGGCCAGGCTGGGAGCAGAGTCCGGGGTGGGGGTCTGGGCCCACTGGGCCCTGGGCGTGGACAGCCGGGGCATCTGAGCTCTTCAGAGGCCCTAGGGCCCCAGGCCTGCAGGGGCCCGGCCTCCCCACTCCCCAGACCTGTCCCCCGGCAGTGCCCCCCCTAGCCTGAGCTCCCTGGAGCTGGGGCCTCTACAGAGGCCTGCAGTGGCGGAGGCAAGGACAGTGGGGCGCGCGCTGCGGCAGTGTGAGTGCAGCCCTGGGGCCGGCGGGCGGGAGGGGCCGGGGAGCGGCCAGCGTGACAAGCGGCCGCCCGCAGATGTCCCGCATGTACACCATCCCGCTGTATGAGGACCTCTGCACCGGCGCCCTCAAGTCCTTCGCCCTGGAGGTCTTCTACCAGACGCAGGGCCGGCTGCACCCCAACTTGCGCCGGACCATCCAGCAGATCCTGTCCCAGGGCCTGGGCCCCGGCACAGAGCCCAGCGTGGAGCAAGGCGGGGCCAGAGCGGACTCGGAGGCGGACGCGGACGCACCAGCCCTGCTGCTCGGGGACGAGGCCCCCGGCAGCGCCATCTCTCTCAGGGATGTCAACGTGTCTGCCTAGCCCTGACTTCCCGACACCACGATTGTGCCTTCTGGGCCCCGGCCCACCGTGACCGCGCCTCAGCCTGGCCGGGAGCTCTGCCGGGCCCGCGCATCCCTCCTGCAGGCTCTCTGGGGCCCCCCCGGGGCCGGCCAATGCCAGGGGACCTGGTCCCCCCAGCCCTCTTGCACTGCAGGCCTGGAGCGGCCAGCACACGCCACACCCTCCTGTCTCAACACTGACTGCCAGGCGCTGCCCCTGGGTGGATGGCGACCGCCACACCGTGCCTTACATCTGCCGGGGGCCCGGGCCACGCTGTCCCCCCAGCGTGCTTCCTTCCCGCGGACCCCACCCCCCACCCCCGGGGATGGCAGCCTCGGTTGGCCCCCGGCAGAGGACGCAGACGTGCCCTCCGTGTGGGGGGAAGGGACACCGAGGAGAGGGTGGATGTCCCTGGGGAGGGGCCCCCGGAAAGCCTTAGCTCCTCAGGGAACACGGGATCACAGGATCCCAGGCCCCAGGGGGAGTGGGACGGGACAGTCTGTCTTGGGGCTGCCTCGGGCCAGTGCAGCAATAACACACAGGGAGGGGCAGGCGGCGCTGGTGCTCTTTCTAGGCCCACCCTGCTGGAAGAGGCCTGGGGAACCCAGTGCTTAGAGCCGGGCCCCCCGGGGGACCACTGTGCAGGGTCACCGTGATTGTCCCATTAAACCTCCACTCTGCAAACTACCTCCCGGCCTGTTCGTCCCAGCTCCTTCACACCTGCCCAGCTGCCGTGGGGCGGGGTCCTGAGCTGGTCACCGCCAGACACGCAGGCTCCCGGCCAGAGGCCGGAGGGGATGGGTAGGGCTGAGGCTCTTCTCTACCCCCAGCCCCTCCTGACCATCCCGGCTCTGCCCTCGGAAGCCCCCGATCCTGCCCGGCAGCCCTGAGGGTCTGAGCACCAGCGGCACCCTCCACCATCCCCAGTCCCTCCCCCCCCCAGCCCCAGACCCCCAAACACCAAAGCAAGGAGGCCACTTGTCACCACCCTTGCTGTGGGCCTTTCTCAGCAGTGGTCCCCCATCCCAAACTGGAGTAAAGGAAGAGGTGAGTGTGACTTTGGGGGATGGAGAAGGAGGGACGTCTGCAAGCACAGGTGCAGTCGAGGCTGCAGGTACTGGTGGGGTTTGGAAGAGGGAGTGAGGTTGGGCACTCCACTTGGGGCATCACCACGAAGGATGGCTAAGCTGTGGGCACTGGGATTGATGCAGCCACTGCGACAACGGGCAGCGATCGGGCCCTGCTCCTCCTGGTTGCCTGCGGGGTTGGGCTCACGGGGCAGCACACCTCTGGTTGTGGGTCTCCCACCAGGATTACACGCTCTGGCCCCGCAGTGACATGTCACCTGACCCACTGGCCGGACCCGGTCACAGAGCCCCCTCTACCCAAGGGGCCAGGGCGTGGGAGGACCGCAAATGGTGGGCCAGCAACCCTGGCCCTGCCACATCCGGCTCCCAGGTCACCAGATGTCCCACTGACTCTCCTTCCTGCACTCAAGATCCAACCCCTCCACCGCACCCCCCTGCCCCGGCCAGAAGCTGACCTGGCCCCATCCAGTCACGGCCCAAGGTCTCGGGGGGCTGTCCCAGCACCAGGGCCAGGTGGGGCTCCCCTCGGCCCAGCCACTCGTGAGCTGGAAGGCCAGCCACCCACCCACGGGGAACAGGGACAGGGCGGCAGCAACAACACCCTCGCGGAGGGAGAAACACGGGGGGCCATAAGCCCCCGCCCCATAGCAGTGTTAGAGGCCCACCAGGGACCCCATCCTGGGCCAGGCTCCCCCAGGCCTGGGTTCTCTGTGGCCCTTGGCTCTTCCCTGGGAAGGGTCCATCCTCCTCCTGTCTAACTGACCACACCTGAACGTGGCATTGGCCGAGCCCTCTTTGGGGGCTGAACTGCTTCCTCGGCCTCTTCCCCACCAAGGCCATTTTCAAGTCTCTAGTCACAAACTTTTTAGTCCCAGCCTCCTGGTTTCTTTGGCAGTGCAACTCTCAAAAGCACTGCGGTCCCCCAAGGTCCTGACATGGCCTCTGTGGGCGTGCCGCCACACCCGAGGCGCCTGCTTCGCTCCCCCCGGCCTCGCCCGACTTTGCGAGGCTCAGAAGCAAGCCCCACAGTCTCACCGGAGTGACGCCCACACCTCGGTGTTGTCCTCGCCACACTGTCCTGACTCTGATCTGCCCTCTGGGATGAGCAGGTGCCCTCTCAACCCCATGAGTCCCTGCATTCCTGCCTGTCTCGATTCCTTTTCCTCCCAGCTTGCAAACCGGGAATGTTTTTTCAGCCTCTCTCTTCCTCGTGGTATCTTGCCAAACGCAGCCTGTGACCAACACAGGCTGCCAGGGTTTCCCAACCTCTTCCACCAGACCTGTGAGTTATTTTGGACATCGTTTGCCTCATGGGTCATCACGGTTGAGTTCTACCAAATGTTTTGTGGCTGTATACCACAGCTTCCAGTGACGGGCCCATGCCAGCCCCCGGCCTGCATCCTATGTCCTGATACAGCCTCACACCTATTCTGGGGCCGATGTCTGTGCTCTGGCAACAAACAGCTCTAAAATACCAACGTTTTATTTTATTTTATTTTTAATTAATTTATTTATTTTTGGCTGTGTTGGGTCTTCCTTGCTGCGTGCAGGCTTTCTCTAGTTGGAACGAGATGGGGCTACTCTTCGTTGCGGTGCGCAGGCTTCTCATTGCGGTGGCTTCTCTTGTTGCGGAGCATGGGCTCTAGGTGTGCGGGCTTCAGTAGCTGTGGCTCGCGGGCTCTAGAGCGCAGGCTCAGTAGTTGTGGCACACGGGCTTAGTTGCTCCACGGTATGTGGGATCTACCCAGACCAGGGCTCAAACCCATGTCCCCTGCGTTGGCAGGTGGATTCTTAACCACTGCACCGCCAGGGAAGTCCCTAAAATACCAGTGTTTTAAATGACGAAGTTTTATCTCTCACTCGTGCCTCGTGTCCACTTCAGGCCAGGCGGGGGTGTGGGCTTCCTGTCACTGGTTCCTGAAGGACCTATGCTGATGGACGAAAGCACCTCGCCAGAGGTGGGGCTGTGAAGGGGCTCACACCAGCAGTCAGATGCGCTGGGGCCACGCGCCACATCTGTCCACTCCTGCCACGTGCATGGAGGTGGGGGTTTTCAGCCAGCGGCAGGACTGACCACCGTAGGGGCTGAGGGCAGCGTTGGGAGACAGAACTTTCAGGACAGAGAAGGGAGCAGTCAGGCAGGAGAATGGGGCCGAGGGGGGTGACGTCCAGGATGGGGATGGGAGTGGCCGTGAGCATCGGATCTGCTGGGGCCAGGGAAGGTGGGGCAGCGAGGAGAGATGGCGTGTGGAGAGCTGACGCGTGAGGGTTTGCACGTAGAGCCCCGCGCTGCCTGGAGCCTCTCTGGGGTCCAGGTACAGGTGTCTTGAGTCCCTCAAGCCGTGTCCTGTGTGGTCCAGACTCGCCTTGGGGGCGCTTCTCTCCCCTCCCCCACTCTTACTGGGACTTACTGGGGGTAAGCCCCCCTCTCTCAGGCCAGATGCCTTGGGTGGAACTTCAGATGTGAAGATAAGGCCCAGTCAAGCACCCACCCAGGAGAGCACCAACCACGTGCACGACGGCCAGCACTCACCGGCTCAAACTGACCCCCAGGGAAGCAGGGCTAACAACGTAATCAGAACAGAACTAACGTCTCAGCCACACAATGGCGGGGTGAGGGTGGTTTGAAATAAACCCTAAGACAGGAACAGGCACCTGTGAGATGACCGGGGGTCAGGAAAAAGAACCAGTCAGAGGCCTTGGAAGTTTCTTAAAGGGACAACTTTTTAAATTAAAAAAATGCAACCTGAGAAGAATGGTCACAATGAAGACGGGACTCACGGATCGGAGCACCTGACAAAGAGCGCTCCTAGCGTCAGCAAAGGGCCTTACGAAGGGAAAGTACACAGGAAAAGCGAAGCAGCGGAATTCGCCCAAGACCCGGGGTCACGGAGAGACTGGGCCGCACAAAGCAGCTCAGGCTGATCAAGGCATCCTCGCCCTCAACACATCCGGGACTCCAGCCTCCTTTCCTTAGCCGTTGCCCCCTCTACCCACCATCAGACCTCCCCGGCCAGGCTGGGCCACCTGAGGCCGCCACGCCCCAGGCAGCCTCCCTAGCCCACACACCCTAACACAGGCTGTCCTTTCACCAAGAGCAATCTGATGGCAGCTGTTAAGGGTTTTTTTTTCCTTCTTCACTTTCTTTCTAAATAATCACTGACCAGACCCTGGGAGGATGCAGGCCAAGAGTAGGGCAAGGACCCGAACGTGGGGTGCGCCAAGGCTGCCCACAGGGCTAGCCCGGCATCCGAGAGGGGCTCTAACGGGCGCAGGGCAGGGCGCTAAGAGCGCTCCCGCCCACCCACCCAGGCCCGGATAAGCCTCCCTTGTTCAAAAACGCATGAGCAAGCAGAGAGGAAAAGACTCCACGACCTGAAGTGAATGCAACGGCCGCAGTGCAGAAAATATCCCACTTTGGAAATATGGTCACCTCAGAGGACTGAAGTCAAGGAAGAAATTACCTGTATTGTGTTCAAAATAAAATTTAAGAACACATGACCATTTTGGAGCAGTAGTTAAGGGGGAAAATTCCTATAAGGAGCATGTATTATTTTTAACAATGAGGTTAAAAAAAACCCAAAACTTAATCTAAAACATCACCCCAAAAGAATCCATTCCTCTGTCAGCAAGCAGAGTGACCTGGGCCCGCCTGGTTTCAGAATGCTGGCTCCGTCCCACGTACAGCTGCAGGGTCCTGGGCTGCCACCTCCGCCCTTTGAAGTTCAGGTTCTTTGTCGTAAAATGGGACAGTGACACCTACCTCTGAGATGCGTGAGGATCATACACACTCCATGTATCGTCATTGTCAAATGCACTTGACCCTTCAAGCCCTCAGGGGCGGAGCCTTCCTCACTTCTGTTGAACGGATTGCGGGTTGCAGGAAAGACACGGATGACTTTGTTCCAGCCCTGCCTGGGAAGATTCCTTCAGCTGGAACCTTCAGACAGGGGCAGGGGAGAGACCCAAGCTTCCAGAACCCACTCCCACTCCACCCCAGCTAAGACCGTCCCACGGAGGAACAGTCCACATTCGTGGCCCTCACTGACTGCCCCTTGGCCCAGGCCCAGCACTGTGTCTCACTCAATCCTCAGCACGCCCCAGGACCTCTGCACTGTGGGGTTTGTAGCTGGAGACAGGGGCCCAGAGAGCAGCTGGGACAGCTGTCCAGCAGGGCCAGGTTTCCGGTGATCCTCGCTCAGGTGACTTCAGGCTGCTCCTGGCTCGGGGGCCCTGGACTACTGTTCTGCATGCCTCCCGGCCCCGCTGGGGTGGACGCCCGTGCTCCCACCGTCTCTCAACGCTCAGAGGCCGGAGTCAGCTCTGGGATGTGCATGGTGGACGCTGGTCCTACGGGCCCAGGGCCTTGCTAAGGTAGGGGACCTCCCACCTGTCCCGTCCCCTCAGGAGGAGAGTCCCGGAGAGAAGGGCTTGCTCAGAGGGACAGGCACCCCACTGCCCGCAGGCCCGGGACACGAGTCAATCTCCGGCTGCCTGGGGTGGGGCACATGGCCTTCACTGTTCTGTGGGCCTGAAACTGCCTTGCAGTTCAGACGTGTCAATGTAACTGAGAACGCGTCTCAAGAGCTTCCTAACCTGAGGGGCCCGAGGCCAATCCTTCTTCCAGCTCCACGGGGCCTCCCGATGTCTCACTTGTAACCGTCAAACAGCGCTATGACATGGAGCTGGTGTTCCCGCCTTACAGAGAGGGCCCTGAGGTCAGACTTTAAATAACTGCCCATCCCAAGACCTGCGGTTGTGGAGACTGGGGCTGTGAACCAGCTGCCCCCAGAACTCCTCATCTTCCCACCCCAGGCTGCTTCCAACGCCTCCTGATACCCACAAGCCAGAGGCTCCACTCTGCACAGGGCGGGGGGCGGAGGGAGGGGGGCCCAGGAGGGAGAGGGGACTACTGCCAATTAGCCAAGGGGTCATCTCTGCACCCAGAGGTGGGGAATGGCACCACAGGGCTTGTGGGGGGTAAGTGTGGCCCAGGCCGAGCTGTGCCCGCAGGCCGACAGGAGAGCTGCCTTCATGCCATCTCAGTGTTGGTCACAAACCAACACTGCAGACCTGGGCTGCTGCCTACCCAGCACCAACTGTCTCCTGGCCCCTTCTCTGGGCATGGGCCCAGTTCTGGACACCAACGTGCCCACAGGACACTGCCTGCTCTCCAGAGCTCGCAAGCCTGGGTAAGTGGCACAGCAGAGGCCCCCACTTAGAGTCCAGATCCTGGGCTGGCCCCAGCTCGCTGCTCACCACCCCAATGTGTTACCTGGAGCAGACCAGTTGCCCAACACCCCAGGTCAGGGAAATTTGTCTCAGTCCTTCAGGACACCCACATGAAGCAGAGCCCAGGCCATTCCTGATTCCATCCAGCTACGGTGCAGCCTCCAGCTTGCCATAAACATCTTCTGGGAGAGTCAGCACCACGGGGATGAAGGGTCATGAAGTAAGCATCCCAGAGAGAGATGTCAGACGATGCGGTCACTCCCTTCTCTAGAACCTCAGCAGAGATGAGGACCCTAGGCCTCCAAACCAGGGATCTGGGGCCTGGTGGGGTCAAGATAGCCCATATCATGCCACCACTAGTAGCTGCTACTCATGCAGGCCTTGCTGGGCCTCTCAGAGGGAGAAGCCGCAGCTGTCACAGCAACCGGGGGCTCTGGAACAAGAAGGTCGAGGCAGGGGCTTTTGGACCAGGCTCCGTTTCTCATCAGCAGTGGGGACTTTTTGGATTAGATTGCAGAAGGGCTTCGATCTGACCACCCTTCCTATCTGGGAGGCTGGGCAAAAGCGGCCTGGGAATACAAAATTTGAGAAGCTCTAGTAGGTATCAGAGAGTTGTCCTAGAAGGATTGTGCCCCACCCCACCCCATCTCCTCCCCTGTGCGGCCCTCTGTGAAGGCTCCAGCCACAGTGAAGCAGGCTTGGAGAGGCACTCAGAGAATAAGCCTCTGGCTGGCTGGCTGCCTTCCTTCCTGGGAATGGGGACGCGGAAAGGCTGGTTCCTGCAGCAAAGGTGAATCCTTGAGCAGATCCTGAAGTCACTGCCCTCACCAACCCGCAGCACTGAGCGGCCATGGGCTGTAACCTTAACTCCAGCGGGTCACTGTCCAGCCCACCAGGACCAGATGCCCGGCCATCTGGGGACCAGGAGGATGGTCCAGCCTCATCGCCTGCCCGGCTCCGGATCCAGCGCGTCTGATCCCAGCCTGCCTTGAGACAGCCTCCCAGGCCTGGGAAGGCCCTCCCGGGGCCGTAACATTCCCCAGGACCCCAGCACACAACCACAACAGTGGCGGACACCACACGGTCCCTGACGGCCCACAGCTCCCTTTCCCGAGTCTCATTGGCTCTCCCGACACCAGGTGGCCGGACCCACCGTCCCCGCCGGAAGAAGTGCATTCTGGAGGCAGCGCGGCATGCTGGGACCTGTAGTTCGTGTCCCGACCTCGGCCGAGACTGCCTCTCTGGTCCCTTCAGCCTCAGGAGGCAGTCCCGACGCCCCGACCCGAACCACACCGGCCCGAGGACAAGACGCTGCCAGCCTCCCAGGTGTGAGTCTCGGCTGAGACACCTCCGAGCCCCCCGGCCCTGGAAAGAGCAGTGCAGCCAAGGCGACTAACCGGCTTCGCTGGAGCCTAGATCGAGAGCCACGCCCCCTGGGGGCTGGGACTCTGGCGCGGACTTCCCAACGCTCAAGTGGGATTGGGCCGTTCTGTCATGTGATCAGGGGCTACTCTCCTGGTTGGCTGCAGCCTAGATCGACGGTTACCGGGGCGACGGAGCGGGCGGGCACCGGGGCCGGGTGGTACTGTGGGTCCAGCGGGGCTGGGGGGCCGGGCCGGAAGGGGGAAGCGCGAGGCAGGCGGGACCGCGGCCGGTTCGCTCTCCCTCCGGGGCTGCGCGCCCCCTCGGCTGCGCTCGGCACCGGGGTGCGGACAGCAGATGGGACCTCGGGGTGCCCAAGATGCGGGCGCCGGCCAGGGAGCTCTTCCGGGACGCTGCCTTCCCGGCCTCGGACTCCTCGCTCTTCTCTAGCTTCTCCACTCCGCTGGCCCAGTTCCGGGAGGAAATCACGTGGAGGCGGCCCCAGGTGGGGCAGGGGGGCGCGCGGGTCTCACGGGTCTCGCGCCAGGCGTCCAGGCGCTCCTTCCTGCAGGGGTGCGAGCGCGGCAGCCGGGGTTAGCCGGGGCTGGGTGCACGGCGGTCGGCAGGGTCTGCCGCCGCTGTCCTCCTGCGTGGGCTCCCAGGCCCCCTCCCCAGCCCACTTGGGGTGTGCTGGACCGGAGTTTACGGCCCCTACCTGCGAGAGCTCCATTCAATAGGAGATTCAAGGCACAGCGAGAGGGGCGTTTTAACAGACGCAAACTCAGCCCCACTTGCGTCTGCTTTGAAGAGCTTCTAGTCTGCATGGCTCTTCTGGCCACAAGCGGTCTCGTTCTGTTTCTCATGCTGTTCTGGAAGGGCCAGGCTGAGCCTACAAAGCAAAGCCGTTTTGCTCTGCACGTTCCTGTCTTGGACCTCGTGCACTTGCACTTTCAGATGTAATTATTTTAAGGTGGCAGTTTAGAGGGATGCTCTGGCCTAGTGCTATGCTGATATCTTTAGAAATGGTGTATCAGCTGAATAAGACTGTCCAAGGAACAGTCTCTCCCTGAGCGTATGCAGTCTTAGTGGGGACATCTGCGTGCACCAGGCCTGGAAGAAGGCCAGACCTGGCTTTGGCTGTTGAGGTGCTTTCCATGGGCAACACTGAGAGGGCATGTTTGGCATGGAGGTGCCAAGGGCCAAAGAGCCTGATTGGCCATGCCAGTGGAATTTGGGTTAAAAAAAAGTGGGGGTGGATTTTAGGGACAATGGGAGGCCATTAGAATGTTTTTAGTAGAGGAGTGATTCGATTTGATTTATGTTTTAAGAAGCTCACTCTTACTGCCAGGTGTGAAGTGGATTGTTGAGGCAAGAATGCAGGTGGCCATTGCAGTGGTCCTGAAGAAAGATGAAGGAGCTCAGATTAGTGTGACAGCCGTTGGGATGGGGCTTTGGAGTGGATGGATTTGAGAGATATTTTGGAGGGGGGATTGATAGGTCTTAGTGACCGATTGGAAACTAGAGCTGGGTTCATGGTGGTCAGGAAATGGGAAGAGAAACATATTTACATAACACTCATTATATGCCAGTAAAGGCTAGGTATTGTATGCACACAGAATTTATGCTCTTGATTTTATTTAGTTCACCGAATAATTCTATAAGGTTGGTACTTGTATCTCCATTTTACAGATCAGGAAACCAATGTTAAGTCAAAACGTTGCCCAAGGTCTCAGAACTAAGAAGTGGCAGAGGTAGGTCTGAGACCCGAGTTTGTCTTAGTGACCGATTGGAAGTAGATGGTGAGGATGAAAGAGGGACCAAGAATGACTTCTAGATTTCTAGCCTGAGCACCTGGGGGGATGATGGTCCCGGTTGATGTGCTGGGGAAACTGGGAGGTGGAGGAGAGCTAGGGGTGGAAATGTAGGCTTGGGTTGTGCTCTCACAGGTTGAAGTGGAGCTAACAGTAGGCAAGTGGATATGAGAGTCGGGAGCTCAGGAAGACCTGGGCTAGATGCTCCACCTGGGAGCTGGGACTGTAACAGATGGCTTACTGTCCAGGGTCTGGAAGGGTATCTCAGGAGAAAGTACGGGCAGAGAAGAGGCGGCTTGGAACCGAGCCTTGAGGAACTGCAGGTGCCTTGACAGGTAGACTTGAGAAGTGGCAGGCAGTGAGGGGAAAGGACAGCCAGAAGCCCTTGGAATCATGGAAGCCAGGAGGGGGCTGCTGGGGCCGGGGGCAGCCACTGCTCTATGCTGCCGAGTGTTGGGAAAGACAAGGACAGAGGATGCCCGTTGGAGGTGACGACACGGAGGTGACATTGATAAAAGCGGTTTTGGGGGCATGGCTGGCTTAGAAGCAACGAGGTGTTGCAAGGAGCCGGAGGGAGGAAGTAGGGGCAGCAGCTCTTTCGAGAAGTCGGTCAGTGACGGGCCTAGAGGGGAAATAGTGCCCAGGGACAGTATCTTAGAGAAGAGGAGACATCCTCTCCCATGCCTTATGCTGGTGGGATCCTGCCTGCAGAGAAGGAAGGAAGCAAGGATGGTGGGAGGGATCAGATACTGAGGGCAGGAACGGGGTCAGGTCAGGGGGCTTCTGATGGAGCATCAGGTGAGGCCATCCGCTCAGAGGGGCGAGGGTGTTTTGAGAAGAGAAGGGGTAAACTAGTCTGGGGTGTGGAAAATTGAGCCTTTTAGAGAAACAGTATAGAGGACCCACTTGAGACTTGCCTTTATGAATTTAAAGTGAGACCGTTTTCTAGACCAACATTGCACTGTTTTATGAAAGCGGGGGTAGGATTCATCCAGAGTTGGGAGTTTTGCCAATTAAGGAAGGTAGACAGAGACAGGGACCCCGGAATCTAGGTCGGATGCGATGATCTGAAGCCAAGAGGGGCTGGCGGATACTGGCTGCAAGAAGCCAGCTGCTTCCCGTCCCCTCTTAGGCAATGTGGATGACCAGAAAAGCTCCTCCCCGGCCCCTGTCACATAGATCCTGTGTTCTTAGTTTTAAAGCTAGCCACAGGCATGAAGTAATTCTGGACGATTTTCTTTATTTCAGGAAATCTGCGCCACGCCCCAGCTGTTTGCAGATCGCGCTCAGGAAGGGCAGGTGAAGCAAGGGCTGCTAGGGGACTGCTGGTTCCTGTGCGCCTGCGCCGCCCTGCAGAAGAGCCAGCACCTCCTGGACCAGGTGTCTGCCACAGTGCGCTTCCTCTCCGACCCTTGCTTCCTGTCTGCCCGCGTTGGAAGGAAACAGGAGGCAGCCAAGCTCTTGCTCTGCGGGGCTCGGCCCTCGGGCCACGGGGGCTCCGAGGCGCAGACGCAGTGACCCCCTCCCGCAGGGGCCAGCAGGGGTGCCTTCTGCCCTGCTCTGCCATCTCCTGAGCCCTGGGTCAGGCAGGCATTTGGAATAAAAAGGCAAACATGCCAGCCCAGGGTAGGAAAGGGTTGGCTGAGAGGTCCTATGCTGCTTTGGAGTAAGCTGCCTAGCCAGTTGCGGTTGCTTTTTTTTTTAACAGGTTTTGAATATAAATTGGCAAAAGGTGATTAAAACTGTTTCCAATGCTAAGCAGGTACCACAGTTATAGAAAGCCTGTCAGACTCCTTCCCCAGGAGCCCTCACGGCCTTGGCTAAGTGTCACCGATACAGGCAACAGTGTTGATGGTGGTGACCCCTTTCCGAGCCGCTCCCACGTCCCAGGCCCTGCGCTTAGCCCACCCCAGTTGCTGGCTTTCATTCTCACAGGCCTTGCTGGCTTTGACCCTTTCTTACAAACGAGGGCACTAAAACCATTGTCATGTTCCCAGCTAGTAAGGGACAGAGCCAGGCCCAGACGAGGCCATCTGGGTCCAGAGCCCGTCCTGTCTCTCAGCATTAGGCCAGAATCACAAACCCAGCAATGAAGAGCGGGCCGGGCACTGTCAGAGTTTCTGAGGTCCCAAGCTCCAGCCAGGGGGTCGCTGTACCTATGGTGACCTGCCACCAGCCGCTCTGTCGAGAACTGGGTCACTCGGGCCTATAAAAGTCACATCTGTTTTGGATTCAGGTCGCGTGTTGATTGGGGACACTAGGACATGATGGTTGACTTTGACCTCTGGGAGCCAGTCGGCTCCCTCAGTGTGGCCCTAGCCTCTTTTATTGAAAGGTCTGTTAGTCTTCTGCCCAGTGAGCCGGTTTTGCACAAGCACTGCCAGCCAGGCGTCGGGGGAGGTGGAATCCTTTGCGCGACGGGAGGGTACCGTTGAGCACGGTCACGCTCTGCTCGGGATGCTGGGAGCGCGCCGTGTGGTGGCTTCTCTCACCGTCTCCTTTTGCCTCTCCCCACGCGCGGCAGGTCTTTCCTCCGGGACAGCCGAGCTGGCTCGACCAGACGTACCGCGGCTCCTTCACCTGTCGAGTTTGGCAGTTTGGACGCTGGGTGGAGGTGACCATAGATGACCGTCTGCCTTGTCTTGCAGGGAGACTCTGCTTCTCCCGGTGCCAGAGGGAGGATGTGTTCTGGCTTCCCTTACTGGAGAAGGTCTACGCCAAGTACGCACGCTGGGGGCGGAGGGGCCGGGCCAGGCGGGCTGGGGGCCCGGGAAGCACATCTGCTCGCCCTGGGCTGCAGCGTCCTTGTCAGCAGCGAGGGCCTGGTGGCCAGCCCTGGGTGGGGCGACCCGTCCAGAGACAGAAACTCTGAGACTTGGCCTGTGGTTTGCTCTCCCCTCTGCCCACTCCCTCTTTCCCTGCCCTCATTTCAAAGTCGGGCATGAAGGCCTCGCCTCCAGAAAGAGGGTGTGTGTCTTCCTCTCTCTTTCCTCAAACCCAAGCGAGAGAAATGTCTCCGTCTATCTGTGTCACCACTGGGGACAGGCGGCCTCTGTGCAGGTTGCTGGGAAGTAATGAGGCCGCCGAGGTACCATGCTCGTTTATCGTAGTCCCGAGGCCGAGGGCTTGCTCCCCCAGTGTGCCGATGGCCGTGCTGAAGGGCGCCGGGCCGGTAGGCAGGCCTCCGCGCTGGGAGTGAGCCCTCCACTGCTGCCGCTGGCGGGGCCGAGGGCCTCGATCACGACAGACGCAGGAGTGGGAGCGCACAGCCTCTGTGCCCGCCTCCCGCTGGTGCCCCACAGGGGCAGAGGCAGCAGGGCACCGCGGGGTGCTGTCCCTTATGGCCTTGGAGGCGAGCTTGTGTCTGCACTTGGTGAGGACAGGGTGGGAGGGAAAGAGGGGAGGAAAGAGAGGCGATTGAGGTGGGTAGAAGGCAGACCACAGGGGGCAGGAGAGGGGCAGGGGGCCTGGTGCCGGAGCCTCACGCCCTCCTGGCTGTCTCCCCAGGATCTACGGGTCCTATGAGCACCTGTGGGCGGGACAGGTGGCTGATGCCCTGGTGGACCTCACTGGTGGCCTGGCCGAAAGGTGGAACCTGAAGGACATGGCAGGAACCAGCGGCCAGCAGGACAGGCCGAGGGGCGCGGAACGTAGGACTTGTCGGCAGCTGCTCAGCCTGAAGGACCGCTGTCTGCTGAGCTGCTCGGTGCTCAGCCCCAGAACAGGTAGGGCGGGAGCGGGCGGCGGCACGGCAGGCCTGCGCACCTGGGCCCTCTCGGCCTCCTGTACGGGGCTTTTTACTGTGGTCCTATATGGACTAAGTGGAAAGCAGGACCTTCGGAACTGGTGTCTGGGTGTGTGACCTTCCCTACTGACCGTCCCTCTCTGGAGGGAAGTGTACCCTTTCCCCTTGACCAGGGCTTACCCCTATGGGGAGACAGGAGCCTGTATTGGGGTCACTGGGAACCAGGTGGTGGCACCATCTCTGGCCCAGGTGGTAATCTGGCAAAATCGACACTCAGGTTTTCACTTTAGTAATATATCTGCTCATTGAAAGAAATCCGTTGAAAGAAAAAAATCACTCAGATTTGACTACTTTGGACTTTTTAGTCCCCTTTCTCAGTTTTTTTTTTTCAAAAAGATGTATACGTTTTGTATTCTATATGATATACCATTCTCTGTGTTGCTGTGTACACTTGGCAACGTCTTATTTTATTAGTGTATCTGCTGTGCTCTTCTTAATCCTTCCCTTGATGTTGGATATTTAAGGCCTTTCCCATTTTATGCTATTATAAATAACATTGCAGTGGACATCTTTATGCACAATTGTTTTCATATTTAGGATTATTTTCATAACGGGATTTTTGTCCGAAGAATAAGAACATCAAAATAAACTGCCACGTGTTGACCGTTACGCTGCGCGGCACGTGCGTGAGGGTTAGCACAACCCCGGTCTGGTTTCCCCACCTGCAGACCTCAGGATGGGGGTGGGGAAGCACACTTTGGGGGTGAGGGGGGCCCACAGAGTGCTGTGCTGGGGCGCCGCGCGAGACACGGCCTCAGAGGGTGGCCTGTAGAGCATCAGCTGCCCCCAGGGTGGGGTATGGCTAATTCTAGGCACGTCAGGCTTTGGGGGAACCCCCAGGCAAAGATGGAGAGCAGCTGGAGCCCACCGAAGTGGCAGGGGTCTGGGGACGTGGGCAGGACACCCAGAGTGGCGGCTCTAGTGCCTTTGTAAGCAAAGCCCTTAAAGACATTCCAGGAGTTTCTTCTCCCGTCTGGACCGCCCCCTGCCCCCCCACCGGTCTCTGCTTGGCCCCTCCACTTCTGCGCCTGTCTGTCCCAAGACCTCTGGCCAGGTGGAGGGTCTCCCACGGGCCTCCAGCTCTCCCCACCGGTTTCTGCTCAGACACTACCTGACGCCCCTGACACCCTAGCGGGCCTCTCCGAGAGCAGGTTTCGCTAGTTTCTGGCGTCACAGACCCACCCGTGACGGTGCTGGGAGCAGCCCTTTTGAGAACCTCCCTCATCATCCTCAGCGAGGACTGCGGCCCAGAGAAGGGAATGACTTGCCAGTCCTGGTGGCAGCCGAGCCAGAGTCTAAACCCAGGTCCTTCACTGTGACTCACGCTGCATAAGGCCACCCCTGAGCTGAGTTGTCTGCAGCGGTCAGGAAAGGAGCCCCTGGTGGCCCGCGGGGACCCGGGTGCCTGTGCAGCCGCAGTTGGGTGGGCTGGGGCGTCCCAGGGAAGGAGGCGGACCTGTGCGTCTGCGCGGTTTGGGGACTTGCTGGCTGTTCCTCACCCAGGTACCAGGGCGCTGGGGGAGTTTCACGCTTTCATCGTCGCGGATCTGCAAGAGCTCCGGGGTCGGGCTGGTCAGAGCATCCTGCTGCTGCGGATTCAGAACCCCTGGGGCCGGCGGTGCTGGCAGGGGCCCTGGAGAGAGGGGTGAGTGCGGGCCAGGGTGCGCTCTGGGTCATCGTGCCGGTCTTGGGGGGGGGGGGGGCGGGGCGGGGCCTGAGGGGCCGCCCAGAGCTGCCTCTACCGCGTGCGCGCCTGGTGTCCGAGGCCGGGCCGTGGTCAGGACAGGGTTTGGTTGCTCTCCTGCTCGTGGGCCACCGTGCTCTGTGCTCGGCCCCAGATGGCCTGTTGAGGCCGGCTTAGTGCTGGCCCTGTGACCCAGGTGAGCCGGGGCGGTCGGGGCCTGTCCTGAGGGCACCCACGGACTGGTGGATGCCCTGCCGGGCTGCGGGTGACAGAGACCCACGGGACGCCTGCACCCAGACCTCAGCTCAGCTTCGAGACCGGGACCGAGGCCGCTCCCCTTCGCCGGCCCAGGGTCCCAGAGCGGGAGCAGCACCCCCCCCGCCCCCGCCCCCCACCCAGCCCGGCAAGGGCGCCTCCTGCCCTGCTGCCTGGGCACTGCTGTCGCTCTCAGGCGGGAGGCCTCGGCTGAAGGGAGGTTCCTTCCAGGGGCGAAGGGTGGAGCCGGGTGGAGTCGGCGGCCCAGCCCGAGCTGCTGTCGCAGCTGCAGGAGGGGGAGTTCTGGGTGGAGGAGGACGAGTTTCTGCGGGAGTTTGACGAGGTCACCATTGGCTTCCCCATCACGGAGGCTGGCCACCTGCAGAGCCTCTACTCAGGTAAGGGAGGCCTGCGCCCCGGGGGAGGCCTCGTGGGGACGCGGTGGCCCGGACGGACTGGCCCCTGAAGTCAGGCACCGCGTCCCACCGCGGGGCGCCTGGGCACCCCTCTTGCCCCTTGGCTTCTCTTCAGGGCGGAGCAACGGTCGGACCCCCCCCCCTGCCCTGGGGGGACAGGTGGCGGGGTGGGGGCCCCCTGCCAGTGCAGGGGGCGTGAGGGGGACCCTGTCCCTGCGGCTGACGTGGGGGTCCCCGCCCAGGAAGGGCACTGTGCCACACTCAGGCGCTGCCCGGGGCCTGGGTCAAGGGCCAGTCGGCGGGAGGCTGCCGGAACAACAGCGGCTTCCCCAGCAACCCCAAGTTCTGGCTGCGGGTCTGCGAACCCAGCGAGGTGTACGTGGCCGTCCTGCAGGGACCGCAGCTGCGCACGGCGGGCCACCCAGGCAGGGACTACCAGGCCGTGGGCCTGCACCTCTGGAAGGTAACCCGCCCGGGCCCGGCACCACGCTCTGTGGGATGCAGGCACAGGGATGAAGAGGCCTGAGCCCCAGGAGCCCCCGACGTGCCCCTCGCCCCCCCGGCTGTCCTCCCACAGACCCCGCTCAGATCTGAGTCCACAGGACTCACCTCCCTCCCCTGGCCCAGGGTGCGCCCTTTGGCCAAAGGCAAGCTACACAGAGGCAGCCGTTAGCAGAGCTGGCAGAGGTGTTAGGAGAGCTGCGGGGGGCGGCCTGGGACCTCCCTCAGTCCCCTCCCTGCAAAACGGGCATGGGGTCGTTGTGCTCCCGTGGGTTGTCTGAGGGTCTGAGGGTAGGTCTGTGGCTCCCGATGGAGACCCCTGTCCTGCTCTCCGAGGGGACGGGAGGGTGGCCGACGGGACCGCGCTGCCCGTTGGCTTGCCCAGTCGCTTGGTGTTTAACCCTGTATGTGCTGACGGGGTCTGACAGCTCACATCGCACTGTTCCCCGTCCCTGTGCGGCCACGGCCCGCCTGGCGTTCCTTTCCTCTTGCAGAAACTGCTGGCAGGCCGTTTGCCTGGCAGTCCCCAGGTTGCATCAGCCACCTGCCTTTGCGGGCGCGGCCCTGTCTAGATTTGTCTCTTTCCTCCCAGAGCAGGAGGACTTGCAGGCTTCCATGTGGGACGGAGCCGCTGACCCCAGGGCTGAGGGGAAGGCCCGGGTTCACCGGGGATGGCGGGGGGGACCCGTAGGCCTGGGTGCTTCGAGGGGGGCCCTTCTGTGATGGGTGCACGCGGGCCTCCCCTGCAGGTGGAGAAGCGGCGGGTCAGCCTGCCCAGGGCCCTGTCCGCGCCCCCCGTGGCGGGCACCGCGTGCCACGCGTACGACCGTGAGGTCCACCTGCGCTGTGAGCTCGCCCCGGGCTACTACCTGGCCGTGCCCAGCACCTTCCTGAAGGACGTGCCAGGGCAGTTCCTGCTCCGGGTCTTCTCCAGCGGGAGAGTCTCCCTCAGGTGAGGGCGGCGGGCGGGCCAGGGACTGGGGCAGGGCCGCGTGCGTTCGCGCCACGGCCGCCTCCTGTGCTTGTCTCCCCGGCAGCGCCATCCAGCCGGCAGCCCAGAGCGCTGCCCCCAGGGAGGCCCTGCCCGTGGGCGAGTGGGAGACCGTGAGGCTGCGGGGCTCCTGGACAGTCGGCCGGACGGCGGGGGGCAGCCGGAACTTTGCCTCCTACCCCACCAACCCCCGCTTCCCCCTCTCGGTGCCGGCGGGCGCGGGCCCCCGCTGCGTCCGCATCACCCTGCGCCAGCACAGCCGTGACCACGAGGGCCTCCCCATCGGCTTCCACGTCTTCCAGGCAGGCGCCCCTGCTCCCGGGCGTCCGGGTGGGGTGAGCCGGGGTCGGGGCGAGAGGCCCCCTGGGGTCTGTCCGCGTCATCCAGTCACACGCAAGACTCATTTCTAGGTTTCCTAAAGTCCGTAGCTCACTGGGGGTCACAGCTCAGCTCAGGCAGCCCCGCGTCCCCTCGCCCGGGCTCAGAACAACTGGACCCTTGTGTCCTGAGCTGCCCCCAGCACTGCACCTCCAGCCAGGAGGCCCGAGAGGGCGCAGAGGACGCCGTTGTCCAGCAGGAGCCGCCCTGAAGCCGCATGAATCCTCCCCGCCCCAAACCCCGTGCCTGAGTCTGGAACCAGCGAGGGCCTGGGCTCGTGGGGACCATCAGGAAAGGGAGGGAGGGGAGGCCCACACCCGCTGAGACGCGATGGACGGTCGCGCCACCGAGCGAGGGTCTTTAGATCAGAAAGAAAAGACAGAGCTGGGGGTGAGGAGCTGAGAGCGAGGCCGAGGGGCGGGGCCGAGTCCCAGGCAGTAGGAGGGTGGGGTGGCCTTCGGGAACTCGGGAAAGTGTGCCGGTTGTCCCCACAGAAGAGAGGCTGCCCCCCGGGGTCATGGGGGCCTGGAGCTCTGCCCACGGGTAGCCGGAGACTGTGGAGGCCAGGCGAGGGCCAGGGGCTCACAAACGCCGCCCCGAGCGCCTTCCCCGGCCTCAGTCTGCCCTTCCCCTCCCGGCTCGTGAGCAGGGTGCACCTAGCGGACCTGTAGCTGGAGGAAGCGGGGAGGTGAAGTGCCAGAGGTCAGAGGTCGCAAACCCAGATCCCGTGGTGACGGTGTGGCTCCCCTGCTCCTTCTGGGGGCCCCGCTTCAAGACGGGCTTGGGCAGTGGCAGGTGCCCGAGGAGGGCATGGGCTGGAGGATGGCCCGGAGCTGTGCCATCAGGGGCCCGTCATGGGGCTGGCACGCTTAGCCTGCGGTACCGACGACGTGGGGGAGGGGAGGGTCGGCTCCTCTCTGAGAAGGTTCTGTGCCCTCAGGATCCCAACGGCTGAGGACGCGCTCTGGAGCCTCGCTCCACCGCAGGCCACCCCCGGGGTACCCCCCTGGCGCTTCGAAAAAAGTGCCGGTGCCGGGGCCAAAGAGATGAGTCCCAGGGCAGGGGCTTGCGCAGTGGGGGCCTCCTGGTGCCCTGGGTCTTAATTCCCCCACCTAGCTCCTCCCAGCGGCCACCCTGAAGGCTGGGCTGTGCCCTGGGACACCAGGTGCCCTGGTCTCTTCCCCTGAGAGCCCCAGGCAGAGCTTCTCGGGGCCCAGAAGCTGGGGCTGCAGTGACAGCCCCTGGAGGACGTGAGGGCGGGTCTTCTGCTGGTCCCCAGGCTGGGGCCCTCGGGTGGTGGGGCCCCGGTGAGTGGCGAGTCCAGCTTTGGGGGCCTGGCACGTGTGACGGGGTCCAAGCAGACTGCACCGTTCTGCTCCCAACCCAGGGCAGTGCTGCCGGGAAGGGAGCAAGGCCAAGGCTGAGACAGGGGACTTGCCTTCGCCGTCCTGGCGGGCACAGCCGATTTGGTCCGCCCACGGGCAGGCCGCCCGGTCTGAGCCCGGGCCTCCCCCAGGTCCCGGCGGATGGCGGGGGCCAGGATGCGCCCTCCTTGCTGCTCCAGGAGCCTCTGCTGAGCTGTGTACCGCACTGCTACGCCCAGGAGGTCAGCCGGCTCTGCCACCTGTCCCAGGGGACCTATTGGATCGTGCCCTCCACCTACCTGCCGGACGCAGAGGGGGCCTTCACAGTGACCGTGGAGACCAGAATAGACAGGTGGGGCGCCGGGGCCGTGTGTGTGTGTGTGTGTGTGTGTGTGTGTATGTGTGTCGGTCGGGGGGCCGTGGTCCTCAGCATCTTAGCGCCCCTGGTTCTATCCCGCCTGCCCCACACATCCCAGCTCTCACTGTCCTGGCAGAGCCCAGAGGCCTGTGGGAGGAGAGTGCGCCGTCTAGAGAGCAGACGGGCCTGGAGCGTGGCTGCCTCTCCAAGTGCGCGGGGAGGGACCCAGCGGGGTGACCGCGGTGTCTTCTCCCACAGGCGCTCCATTCACAGCCAGGAGATGCTGGGGCAGCTCCTCAAGGAGGTACGTATGGGGCCTGGGGGGGCCCAGCTCACTCTGCTTTGGGACCTCCTCGTGCCCTGGGTCGTAATTCCCCCACCTAGCTCCTCCCAGCGGCCACCCTGAAGGCTGGGCTGTGCCCTGGGACATGAGGTGCCCTGGTCTCTTCCCCTGAGAGCCCCAGGCAGAGCTTCTCGGGGCCCAGAAGCTGGGGCTGCAGTGACAGCCCCTGGAGGACGTGGGGGCGGGCCTTCACCCCGCCAACCGGGGCAGTGCCGCCAGCCCTCGCCATCTCCTCCCGCAGGCCTCCTTCGTGGCAGTGATGAAAGCCTAACCGGGTGACCCTGCGTGTCGGCTCCGGTGATCGGGGGTCTGAGGGGCTCCCAGTGGCCCACACGCCAGTGCCGCGGCGGCCGGGCCTGAGCGGGACCTGGCAAAGAACCCCCATCCCGGCAGGTGCTGCAGGAAGGGCAAGAAAAACTCAGGGTGGCACCTTCGTTCCACGCCGCTGAGCTGACAGAGCCTCCCTGAAATCCTCCACGCCCTGTCTCCTTGGCCCCGGAGAGAGGCCTTACGGCGCATCGGGACAGATCTTGTTTAAAACTATTTATTAGAAACGTTTTTAGGATGTAACTTTATAAATAAACATTAGCACTGAGCAGCTTCCAGCTGGGTCCTGGTTCAGGTAGCCAGCGGCTTCATTGGCTGTCACTGGGGGAGCAGGTGAGAGGCTCCCGCCCGGCTGCTGAGACATGGGGGGTGACCAGGTGGCCCGAGAGGGGCAGGGCTGGTGTAGGGAAGGAGGAGGTGGGTAGTGAGAAGAGAAAATTGGAGGGGCGGCACACGGCAGTCCGCGAGTGGCCGAAGCAGCACGGTGCCATCGACTCCCCATCCACGCTGGGCCCCCCACCTGGCTGCCTTCTAGTCATCTGGTCTACCAGCCGACGGGCTCTGGTGTGAATGCTGCCGCCAGTGCCCAGTGGCCTCCTGCTTCCTTCTAGGAGGTGCGGGATGAGGTCCTCTGCTCTTGACTTGGGAGGGGATAGCCCGCAGGCCTCCGACCCCGGGACCCCTCAACCCCTAACCATTTCTGGTGCCCCGATCTTGGCCTGGTTGTCTTCTGCCCCATCTTGCTCCTCTGACTTCAACACCGTGTCGTCAGCATGATCGGGGCGTCTAGCCAGTTGGGTCTCTTTGTCCTGTATTACAACATAGTTTCTTGGAAAAAACGGCCAGTGCCTATTCCATTCCGCGAAAACGTGGGCTGTTCCTCATCTTCCTGACCTGCTCCGTCCCGGAGCACTGCCATGCCTGACGCTGCCCTCGGGGAGCAGGAGTTGTCCTGGGAAACCCGAGTTCTGAGTCAAATGGAGCTAGGATGGGGCCACCACCCCCGATGGGACCACCCCTGCATCTTCGGGGACTCAAGGGGGGTCCCAGTCTCCACCCTCCCCCGAGGTACCATTTGTGATTTGTTGTCTGGGGCGGGTGATGGTTTCAGTCTCGCCCTTGGCCTTCCTGACGGGCGCCTCTGACCCCAGAGAGGGTGTTGGTGATTTGCACGTGTGAATCCCAGTTACATGCTTGGAAACCAGGAAGTGACGCCATCGCCCGCTGGGAGCCGGTCCTGGCAAGATTCCACTGTCAACAGCCTCCTGTGTCCCACCCTGGAGGGCCCATGAGGATGCGCCAGAGGTCAGTGTCAGCTCAGGACCTGAATGCCCAGTGGTTCTCAGATGTCTGGACGTCCCCTCCCTCTCCCTGAGCACAGCCAAGGAGTAGAGGGCCTAAGGGCCAGGTGGGTGGGGGCATCTGGGGGAGTCTGCTGTGCACACTTGCTGTTGGGGGCGGGTCCTTCCTCTTGGAGCCCGGCCACCTCTGCAGTCAGTGGGCCCAGGCCTGGCTCTCTCTGCCCTGCAGCTGGAGCTTCTTCATGAGTGACCAGAGGCGGCCTCACACCTGGCCCCCAGCCACCTGCCCTGTCACCCTGCTGTCCGTGTATCTCAAACCCCCGGACGGGACGAGACCACCACCTGTGCCACCAGAGGCAGTCCCCCGTCGCCAGGCGCAGTGGGTGATCCAGCTCCAAACCCCGGGGTATCAACTCTTCTTGGACCTCGGAGGCCGACACGGAAACAAGTTTGGGGTGCAGGATGTTTATAAGGGAAGGAGGGGAGGTCTGACACGTGCATCCAGAGTCCCACATGGGGCTTAAATGCAGGGTGTTTACACCCCGCCTGGCTCAGTCTCCCCGGCAGGTTACCCCTTGGGTGTTCTTAGAAGAGGTAGCAGAGCTTCATGTGAGGGCACAGAAGGCGGCTCTCGCAAGCCAGGATGGGGGCCTCCGCCAGGAACCAAATTGGCCAGTGCCTTGACCTTGGACTTCCAGCTTCCAGAATTGGGAGAAATCAATGTCTGTGGTTAAGCCTCCGAGCCTGCGGTGTTTTGTCCTGGCAGCGACTGAGACAGGCTGCTCCTGATTCTTGAGCCGCGGCCGCAGGCTTCCCTGGAGTGGACTTTCTCTCTAAGTCTCCACAGGGTGCGTGTGCTCTCTGCAGCTGCCACTGCCTTGAAGAGCCCTGTCCTGAGATCGGCTGTGGGGGGGGGGGGGGGAGGGTGCCTCAAGACCCACACGTCCCTGCCCAGCCTCAAAGCCCTTCTGCAGTCAGCCAGCTCACCCGATGGCCCCGCCTGGACGACCAGTGTCACTGCCAGCCAGCTGTGTGCCGGACACCTCTCCCTCGGGCCAGCCTGGGGCTCCCTGCTCCACCGGGGCGGTCTGGGGAGGCCTCCGGGGGGCGCACTCGAGCTGGGCCACCGCGTCTCAACTCTTGTCATCCACTGATCCCCTTCCCTTCCCCACTTGCTTCACTTTGAGGCACTTCATTTACATGAAAATAGAGAAAGTCAGTGCACTGTCTCACCCCCCCTGAGGGTTCAGACGGGGGCCCTGCGGAGCGCCACCCTTCCAAAGGGGCCTGAAAAGTAAAATGCTGCCAACTGCCCCAACACCATCGGCCTCCCACCCTGGGCAAGGCGCCAGGACTCCCAGAACCCCAGAAGGCACGGGTGGGCCTTCCCGGGGCAGAGGGCGGGACGCTGCCGGCTTCTCCCCAGGAGCCCGTGGGGTGGCTCACGGTTCCCCTCGGCCAGACACCCTCGCTGTGCCCGTCTGGGGAGAGTCCTGGTCCCTCGCTGGGCGAGGGCCCCATCTGGGTCCCACGGCGGGGTCGTTTGAAGGCCAGGACCGCGGCCGCTGCAGATGGGAAGGCGCCCACCACCTGGGCTTCTAGGTCACGGCCGGCGCAGTGGGCGCTGGCCTCGTTTACTGAGCCAGAGGAAGCAGAGTCTGGGCACCGAGAGGCAGGGCGCCGTCGGGGGTGGCCTCCGTGCCCCAAGCCCCAGGCCCCCTCCTGCCATCAGCCCCCGGCTTGCGCCAGCTGTTACATCATCCCGTCACAGTGGCCACCGGCCGGCTGAGCTGAAGGGGGCCCGTCCCCAGGCCAGCCTCAGGAGCCAGGCAGGCCCGGGTCCGCTCCACGCGGTCACCTCCTAGCTGAGCCACCGCCAGCGCAGCTTGTGTTCTCTGGGCTCCAGTGTCCTTGCTGTCCAGGCTCTGGCCACACTGACAGGGTGTCCCGTGCCCGCGCTCTGGCCCTATGGTTGGCCCTGCAGTCCTGGGTCTGGATGCGTCTGCTTGGGTGGGGTCCGGCTCAGCCCAGGTCTGCCGACGAGGGGAGTGAAGGAAGGGGACCTGCTCCCCGAGGTCTTGCAGGGTCTGAGCCCGTCCAGCTGCGGTGGCCGTGCCCCCTCCTGCCCATCGTGGAACTCCTGATGCGTTAGAAACCTCGGGCCTTGCTTAATATCATGTCTGATGCTGGCCCCCAGGCCCAGTGCAGGATCCCCCGGGTCGGGGGGCACTGCAGAAGGCAGGGCCCCCGCAGGCTCTGGGAGGGCCTGGGGCCCCAGGGGCGCCCACTGCTGCCTCAACCCTCCACTGTATTGACTGACACAGACTGGGACCCTACTCTGGGCCCACCTGGGCTCCAGGGAACCCACACCGAGCTGAGTGCCCGGTGCTGAGCCCGGGGCTGTGTCCAGGGCCAGGCGCTGCCTGGGGTCCCTGTTCTGTGGACATGCCACTGGGTAAAGACCACCTCCCTCCCATGTGCCGTGGCCCTGGCTGACCCAGATGGGCGGGCCGGGGGGTGTGCAGGTGAGGATGCCTCCTTTCCCGGGCTCTCCCTGCGGACTTTGCCCTGAACCACCTGCTTGAGTTTTGTGTTTATCACTTCCTGCTCCAGGCACAGGAGGCAGTGCCTCCTCAGTGGGAACCGAGCCCTACTCAGTCCCGACCCTGATCTTCTCTCCCGCCATCCTCCCTCCCTCCCTAGGCCTGGTCAGCCTTGGGGGCGGCAGAGCTTCTGGGGTGAGTATCGAGATCCTGGTGCCCTGAGAGCAGATTGTCAGGGAGGGGGCCCGGCGGGGCAGGGCTTCCTGAGCAGGAGGCAGGATGGGGCCAGAGTGAGCTGGACAGGCCCAGCCAGGCCAGGGCCAAGGCTCTCAGATGCTCCAGGCCCTTTTCTCTCCATCTCTATCTCTCTGTCTCTGTCTCTGTCTCTCTCCACTCATAAGTATGCCTTGCGCAGTGTCCCATGTATGCCTCTTTTAGTTTTACTGAATTTTATTTTCTTCCCTGATGTTTAACAGATTAACCTAGCTTTTACTGCCGTTTGAAGTGAAGGGAAAAGTCACTTTGCTCCTGGGGACACAGCACGTGGCCTTGGGCATGGTGCTCCATCAGAGGAAGAGGCTTCTCCAGTTGAGAGGACGAGCTTTGCGGGCAGGCTGGGCTCGCCAGTCCCAGGAGTGCGCAGCTCTGCCGCTCCGGGGCCCTGTCCGTCTCCAGGGTTCTGGCTGCAGCCCGGGGGCGGTCCAGTCTGTGCAGCGACCTTCAGGCCATTCCTCTCTGGTCCCTGGCGAGTACGGGCTGCGTCTGCCCAGCCTGCACAGCCCCGAGTATGGCCTGGGAGCCCTGCTCACTCAGGGTCCCTGGGGCCAGTGGCCGTGGAGGTTTAGTCAGGGGCAATCTTGTGCACGATTTCCTCAGCCTCCCGCCTCCCACCCCGCTGCCCCGCCCCCCCCCCCCCCCCCCCCCCCGCCACAGGGCCGGGGCCTGTCCTCAGCTGCCTGGGGCTCCTGGTCCCTTCACAGATCACCCAGGAGGTGAGGCTGCAGGGTGAGGACCAGCACTGGCTTGGGCTGGGCTGCGGCTGCCCCGTCCGGGGCCAGGCCAGGTCCCCTGCAGGTTCCGGGGCCTGGGCAGACGTGTGCATGTCTCTGTGGGCTCCCCCCTCATCCCCCAAGCCCCATGGACGGGACCCGCCGGCATCTGCGATCCCTGTCCGCCACCTTGCTCCCCCGGTCCCTTCACGCTGAAGCCCCTCTGTGAGCACGTGCAGCTTCAGGCATGCAGGGTCCCCAGGTTGGACCATCTGCACACAGGTCACCCAGAGAGTCATGACAATGACAATGATAGATGACGCATGGGGGTGGCGGTGGGGCTGGGGTGGTCTTCGACCAGCCTGGGGTCTGCCAGGTGCAGGGCAGGGGCTGGCGGAAGAACCGGGCACCCTCAGAGAATGGAAAGAAGCTTTCTGTGCCTGCAGTGCGGGGAGTGGGCTTGGGGAACAAGGCAAGAGCTGAGGCTGGAGAAGTATGTGAGGGTCCCGAGGCCGTTCCAGGAGCTTGGGCCTCACGTCTTGGGCAGTGGCAGCCATGGCAGTTTCAAGCAGGGCCCCACGTGTGCCTATTTGACATCTGTCTCTGGCTGAAGTCTCAGGAACGGACTTGGGGGAGGGGACCGACCAGAAGACTGCCGCCTTCTTGCAAGCGAGACAGGAGGGTGTCCCGGCGGGCGGGGGCGGGGGTGGGCGCTGAGGGGAGAGGGCAGTGCTGTGGTCTGCTTGGAAAGCAAAGCCCGCAGCACGTGATGCTTGATGCTTACTTAATAGGTTTGGTTATGCAGATGGACGTGAGGAGAATTGGGACCTTCAAATCCATGAGCATGGTGTAGCTATCCATTTTTGACATCTTAATTTCTCTCAGCAATATTTTGTGGTTTTGAGCATACCTGTTTTCCATTCCTAGTTTGCTGAGAGTTTCTATCATAAATGGGTATTGAATTTTGTAAAATGATTTTTTTTGCGCCTATTAAGAGGATTATGTTCTCCTTTATTTTATTAGTATAGCGAATTATATTGATGGACATTCTAATGTTAAAATAAACCTTACAATCCTGGGATACTTGTGCATGGTGGATTATTTGGTTTCTATATTGCTGGATTCAATCAGCTAAAAATATTTTATTAAGGATTTTTGTGTCTATGTTCATACATGATGTTAATCCGTAGTTTTCTTGTAATAACATCTTTGTCTAGTTTTGCTATGAGGGTAAAACTTGTCTTTGAAAATGTGTTGGGAAGTGTTCCTCCTTATTTATTTTCAGAAAGTCTTTAAGATTAGCATTATTTCATCCTCAAATGTTTGATGGAATTCACCAGTGACATCATCTGGGTCAGGAGTTTTCTTTGTGGAAAGGTTTTTAATTATAAATTCAACAACTTTAATAGATACAGGTTATTCAAATTTTATATTTCTTGTACAAATTTTGGCAAGTTGTGACTTTCAAGGAATTTGTGAATTTCAACTGAGCTGTCAAATGTCTCTGCATACAGTTATTAATAATGTTCCTTTATCATTCTTCTAATGTCTGTAGGATCTAAGTGATGTGTCCTCCTTCATTCTTGATATTAGTAATTTATGGATTTTTTTTTTAATTTTGTTTTATTTATTTATTTTTACAGCAGGTTCTTATTAGTCGTCCATTTTATACCCATAGTGTATACATGTCAATCCCAATCTCCCAATTCATCCCACCACCACCCCCCTGCTGCTTTCCCCCCTTGGTGTCCATAACGTTTGTTCTCTACATCTGTGTCTCCATTTCTACCCTGCAAACCGGTTCATCTGTACTATTTTTCTAGGTTCCACATATATGCGTTAATATATGATATTTGCTTTTCTCTTTCTGACTTACTTCACTCTGTATGACAGTCTGTAGATGGATCCACGTCTCAACAAATGACCCAGTTTCGTTCCTTTTTATGGCTGAGTAGTATTCCATTGTATATATGTACCACAACTTCTTTATCCATTCATCTGTCGATGGGCATTTAGGTTGCTTCCATGACCTGGCTATTGTAAATAGTGCTGCAATGAACATTGGGGTGTATGTGTCTTTTTTTTTTTTTTTTCCACACACACACTGTATTTTATTTTTACAAGAGATAAATAGACTGACACCAAGCTGTATGTGTCTTTTTGAATTATGGTTTTCTCTGGGTATATGCCCAGTAATGGGATTGCTGGATCATATGGTAATTCTATTTTTAGTTTTTTAAGGAACTCCATATTGTTCTCCATAGTGGCTGTATCAATTTACATTCCCACCAACAGTGCAAGAGGGTTCCCTTTTCTCCACACCCTCTCCAGCATTTGTTGTTTGTAGATTTTCTGATGATGCCCATTCTAACTGGTGTGAGGTGATACCTCATTGTAGTTTTGATTTGCATTTCCCTAATAATTAGTGATGTTGAGCAGCTTTTCATGTGCTTCTTGGCCATCTGTATGCCTTCTTTGGAGAAATGTCTATTTAGGTCTTCTGCCCATTTATGGATTGGGTTGTTTGTTTTTTTAATATTGAGCTGCATGAGCTGTTTATATATTTTGGAGATTAATCCTTTGTCTGTTGATTCATTTGCAAATATTTTCTCCCACTCTGAGGGTTGTCTTTTCGTCTTGTTTATGGTTTCCTTTGCTGTGCAAAAGCTTTTAAGTTTCATTAGGTCCCATTTGTTTATTTTTGGTTTTATTTCCATTACTCTAGGAGGTGGATCAAAAAAGATCTTGCTGTGATTTATGTCAAAGAGTGTTCTTCCTATGTTTTCCTCTAAGAGTTTTATAGTGTCCGGTCTCACATTTAGGTCTCTAATCCATTTTGAGTTTATTTTTGTGTATGGTGTTAGGGAGTGTTCTAATTTCATTCTTTTACATGTAGCTGTCCAGTTTTCCCAGCACCACTTATTGAAGAGACTGTCTTTTCTCCATTTTATATCCTTGCCTCCATTTGTCATAGATTAGTTGACCATAGGTGTGTGGGTTTATCTCTGGGCTTTCTATCTTGTTCCATTGATCTATATTTCTGTTTTTGTGCCATTACCATATTGTCTTGATTACTGTAGCTTTGTAGTATAGTTTGAAGTCAGGGAGTCTGATTCCTCCAGCTCCGCTTTTTTCCCTCAAGACTGCTTTGGCTATTCGGGGTCTTTTGTGTCTCCATACAAATTTTAAGATTTTTTGTTCTAGTTCTGTAAAAAATGCCATTGGTAATTTGATAGGGATTGCATTGAATCTGTAGATTGCTTTGGGTAGTATAATCATTTTCATAATATTGATTCTTCCAATCCAAGAATATGGTATATCTCTCCATCTGTTGGTATCATCTTTAATTTTTTTTTTTTAATAAATTTATTTATTTATTTATTTATTTTTGGCTGTGTTGGGTCTTCGTTTCTGTGCGAGGGCTTTCTTCAGTTGTGGTGAGCGGGGGCCACTCTTCATCGCGGTGCGCGGGCCTCTCACTGTCGCGGCCTCTCTTGTTGCGGAGCACAGGCTCCAGACGCGCAGGCTCAGTAGTTGTGGCTCACAGGCTTAGTTGCTCTGCGGCATGTGGGATCTTCCCAGACCAGGGCTCGAACCCACGTCCCCTGCACTGGCAGGCAGACTCTCAACCACTGCGCCACCAGGGAAGCCCTAATTTCTTTCATCAGTGTCTTAAGTTTTCTGGATACAGGTCTTTTGTCTCCCTAGGTAGGTTTATTCCTAGGTATTTTCTTCTTCTTTTTGCAATGGTAAATGGGAGTGTTTCCTTAATTTCTCTTTCAGATTTTTCATCATTAGTATATAGGAATGCAAGAGATTTCTGTGCATTAATTTTGTATCCTGCAACTTTACCAAATTCATTGATTAGCTCTAGTAGTTTTCTGGTGGCATCTTTAGGATTCTCTATGTATAGTATCATGTCATCTGCAAACAGTGACAGTTTTACTTCTTCTTTTCCAATTTGTATTCCTTTTATTTCTTTTTCTTCTCTGATTGCTGTGGCTAGGACTTCCAAAACTATGTTGAATAATAGTGGTGAGAGTGGACATCCTTGTCTTGTTCCTGATCTTAGAGGAAATGCTTTCAGTTTTTCACCATTGAGAATGATGTTAGCTGTGGGTTTGTCGTATATGGCCTTTATTATGTTGAGGTAGGTTCCCTCTATGCCCGCTTTCTGGAGAGTTTTTATCATAAATTGGTGTTGAATTTTGTCAAAAGCTTTTTCTGCATCTATTGAGATGATCATATGGATTTTCTTCTTCAATTTGTTAATATGGTGTATCACATTGATTGATTTGCGTATATTGAAGAATCCTTGCATCCCTGGGATAAATCACACTTGATCATGGTGTATGATCCTTTTCATGTGTTGTTGGATTCTGTTTGCTAGTATTTTGTTGAGGATTTTTGCATCTATATTCATCAGTGATATTGGTCTGTAGTTTTCTTTTTTTGTAGTATCTTTGGTTTTGGTATCAGGGTGATGGTGGCTTCATAGAATGAGTTTGGGAGTGTTCCTTCCTCTGCAATTTTTTGGAAGAGTTTGAGAAGGATGGGTGTTAGCTCTTCTCTAAATGTTTGATACAATTCACCTGTGAAGCCATCTGGTCCTGGACTTTTGTTTGTTGGAAGATTTTTAATCACAGTTTCAATTTCATTACTTGTGATCTGTCTGTTCATATTTTCTGTTTCTTCCTGGTTCAGTCTTGGAAGGTTATACCTTTCTAAGAATTTGTCCATTTCTTCCAGGTTGTCCATTTTATTGGCATAGAGTTGCTTGTAGTAGTCTCTTAGGATGCTTTGTGTTTCTGCAGTGTCTGTTGTAACTTCTCCTTTTTCATTTTTAATTTTATTGATTTGAGTCCTCTCGCTCTTATTCTTGATGAGTCTGGCTAATGGTTTGTCGATTTTGTTTATCTTCTCAAAGAACCAGCTTTTAGTTTTATTGATCTTTGCTATTGTTTTCTTTGTTTCTATTTCATTTATTTCTGCTCTGATCTTTATGATTTCTTTCCTTCTGCTAACTTTGGGTTTTCTTTGTTCTCCTTTCTCTAGTTCCTTTAGGTGTAAGGTTAGATTGTTTATTTGAGATATTTCTTGTTTCTTGAGGTAGGCTTGTATAGCTATAAACTTCCCTCTTAGAACTGCTTTTGCTGCATCCCATAGGTTTTGGATTGTCGTGTTTTCATTGTCATTTGTCTCTAGGTATTTTTTGATTTCCTCTTTGATTTCTTCAGTGATCTCTTGGTTATTTAGTAACGTATTGTTTAGACTCCATGTGTTTGTGTTTTTTATGTTTTTTTCCCTGTAATTGATTTCTAATCTCATAGCATTGTGGTCAGAAAAGATGCTTGATATGAGTTCAATTTTCTTAAATTTACTGAGGCTTGATTTGTGACCCAAGATGTGATCTCTCCTGGAGAATGTTCCGTGCGCACTTGAGAAAAGAGTGTAATCTGCTGTTTTTGGATGGAATGTCCTATAAATATCAATTAAATCTGTCTGGTCTATTGTGTCATTTAAAGCTTCTGTTTCCTTGTTTATTTTCATTTTGGATGATCTGTCCATTGGTGTAAGTGAGGTGTTAAAGTCCCCCACTATGACTGTGTTACTGTCGATTCCCTCTTTTATAGCTGTTAGCAGTTGCCTTATGTATCGAGGTGCTCCTATGTTGGGTGCATATATATTTACAATTGTTATATCTTCTTGGATTGATCCCTTGATCATTATGTAGTGTCCTTCCTTGTCTCTTGTAACATTCTTTATTTTAAAGTCTATTTTATCTGATATGAGTATTGCTACTCCAGCTTTCTTTTGATTTCCATTTGCCTGGAATATCTTTTTCCATCCCTTCACTTTCAGTCTGTATGTGTCCCTAGGTCTGAAGTGGGTCTCTTGTAGACAGCATATATATGGGTCTTGTTTTTGTATCCATTCAGCAAGCCTGTGTCTTTTGGTTGGAGCATTTAACCCATTCACGTTTAAGGTAGTTATCGATATGTATGTTCCTATGACCATTTTCTTAATTGTTTTGGGTTTGTTTTTGTAGGTCCTTTTCTTCTCTTGTGTTTCCTACTTAGAGAAGTTCCTTTAGCATTTGTTGTAGAGCTGGTTTGGTGGTGCTGAATTCTCTTAGCTTTTGCTTGTCTGTAAAGCTTTTGATTTCTCCATCAAATCTGAATGAGATCCTTGCTGGGTAGAGTAATCTTGGTTGTAGGTTCTTCGCTTTCATCACTTTAAGTATATCATGCCACTCCCTTCTGGCTTGTAGAGTTCCTGCTGAGAAATCAGCTGTTAACCTTATGGGAGTTCCCTTGTATGTTTTTTGTTGTTTTTCCCTTGCTGCTTTCAATAATTTTTCTTTTTCTTTAATTTTTGCCAATTTGATTATTATGTGTCTCGACGTGTTTCTCCTTGGGTTTATCCTGTATGGGACTCTCTGTGCTTCCTGGACTTGGGTGGCTATTTCCTTTCCCATGTTAGGGAACTTCTCAACTATAATCTCTTCAAATATTTTCTCGGGTCCTTTCTCTCTCTCTTCTCCTTCTGGGACCCCTGTAATGTGAAGGTTGTTGCGTTTCATGTTGTCCCAGAGGTCTCTTAGGCTGTCTTCATTTCTTTTCATTCTTTTTTCTTTATTCTGTTCTGCGGTAGTGAATTCCACCATTCTGTCTTCCAGGTCACTTATCCGTTCTTCTGCCTCAGTTATTCTGCTATTGATTCCTTCTAGTGTAGTTTTCATTTCAGTTATTGTATTGTTCATCTCTGTTTGTTCTTTAATTCTTCTAGGTCTTTGTTAAACATTTCTTACATCTTCTCGATCTTTGCCTCCATTCTTTTTCTGAGGTCCTGGATCATCTTCACTATCATTATTCTGAATTCTTTTTCTGGAAGGTTGCCTATCTCCACTTCATTTAGTTGTTTTTCTGGGGTTTTATCTTGTTCCTTCATCTGGTACATAGCCCTCTGCCTTTTCATCTTGTCTATCTTTCTGTGAATGTGGTTTTTGTTCCACAGGCTGCAGGATTGTAGTTCTTCTTGCTTCTGCTGTCTTCCTTCTGGTGGATGAGGCTATCTAAGGGCCTTGTGCCAGTTTCCTGATGGGAGGGACTGGTGGTGGGTAGAGCTGGCTGTTGCTCTGGTGGGCAGAGCTCAGTAAAACTTTAATCTGCTTTACTGCTGATGGGTGGGGCTGGGTTCCCTCCCTGTTGATTGTTTGGCCAGAGGTGACCCAACACTGGAGCCTGCAGGCTCTTTGGTGGGGCTAATGGCAGACTCTGGGAGGGCTCACGCCAAGGAGTACTTCCCAGAACTTCTGTTGCCAGTGTCCTTGTCCTCACGGTGACCCACAGCCACCCACTGCCTCTGCAGGAGACCCTCCAACACTAGCAGGTAGGTCTGGTTCAGTCTCCCCTGGGGTCACTGCTCCTTCCCCTGGGTCCCGATGCACACACTACTTTGTGTGTGCCCTCCAAGAGTGGAGTCTCTGTTTCCCCCAGTCCTGTCAGAGTCCTGCAATCAAATCCCACTAGCCTTCAAAGTCTGATTCCCTAGGAATTCCTCCTCCCGTTGCCCTAGCCCTAGGTTCGGAAGCCTGACGTGGGGCTCAGAACCTTCACTCCAGTGGGTGGACTTCTGTGGTATAATTGTCCTCCAGTTTGTGAGTCACCCAGCCAGCAGTTATGGGATTTGATTTTATTGTGATTGCGCCCCTCCTACCTTCTCATTGTGGCTTCTCCTTTGTCTTTGGATGTGGGGTATCATTTTTGGTGAGTTCCAGTGTCTTCCTGTCAATGACTATTCAGCAGTTAGTTGTGATTCTGGTGTTCTTGCAAGAGGGAGTGAGAGCACGTCCTTCTACTCCGTCATCTTGGTTCAGGCTCCAATACATAATCTTGTATTATGTGTGTTTTACAAAATGAGGATAAAGAGGAACACAGAGATCATCTGGCCACAGCTAGTAAGTAGCAAGCGCTGGGATTTAAAGTCAGTCTGTTTGTATCCAGTCTGAGCTCCATTGCCTCTAGCTGATCAAGGAGTGAATGATCCTTTGTCTGGATTTTTTTTTCTTGATCAGTTTAGCCAGAGGTTTACCAGCTTCATTGATCTTTTCAAAGAACCACCTTCTATTTTATTGATTTTTCTATTATATTACTTTTACCTTTTCTTATTTCCTTTCTTCTACTTACTTGGGTTTAGTTTGTTGTTGTTGTTTTTTAGCTTCCCAAAGTGAAATCTTAGATGAATGATTGTAGGCCTTTTCTCTTTCCCAGTATTAGCACTTAAAGCTATAAGTTTTTCTCTAAACACTGCATTAGCTTTATCTCACAGATATTGATAAGTTGTGTTTTCATTATTAATTAGTTCAAAATATTTTCTAATTTCCCTTTTTTTTTATAAATTTATTTATTTTGTTTATTTATTTTTGGCTGTGTTGGGTCTTCGTTGCTGCACGTGGGCTTTCTCTAGTTGCAGAGAGTGGGGGCTACTCTTTGTTGCGGTGCACAGGCTTCTCATTGCGGTGGCTTCTCTTGTTGCAGAGCACGGACTCTAGGCACGCGGGCTTCAGTAGTTGTGGCTCACAGGCTCTAGAGCGCAGGCTCAGTAGTTGTGGTGCACGGGCTTAGTTGCTCCGCAGCATGTGGGATTTTCCTGGACCAGGGCTCGAACCCGTGTCCCCTGCATTGGCAGGCGGATTCTTAACCACTGCACCACCAGGGAAGCCCTGATTTCCCTTTGATTATTTACTTAACCTTGAGTTTATTATACTTATGTTGCTTAATTTCCAAATATTTGGGCATTCTTTAGATAGCTTATATTTTTTGCTACTGATTTCTCATTTAGTTGTGTTGTATTTGAAGAACATATTCTATATGATTTAAATCCTTTTAATTGTTTTGAGACTTGCTTTCTGGCCCAGTATATGGCCTATTTTGGAGACTATTCATGTGTACTTGAAAAGAATGTGTATTCTGCTCTTGTTGGGCATGCTGCTCTGTGGACATAGGTGTGGGCAAGTCGATTGATGTTGTTCAAGTCTACTATATCCTTAATAATTTTTTCTCAGTTACTGAGAGAGGAGTGTCAGAATAACCTATCATAAGTGTGGATTTGTCTATTTATTCTTCTGAGTTGATCCTTTTATCAATAGGAAGTGTCACCTTTTTATCTCCAGTAAGAGTCCCTGTACTGAAGTCTACTTAGATACCAATATAGCCATCCCAAATTTCTTATGATTAGTGTTTTCATTTTACATCTTCTTCCATTCTTTCACTTTGTTTTCACTTTTTACTTTTAATCTATCTGTTTGTTTAAAGTGTATATCATTTAGAGAGTGTATTGTCACTTTTTGCTTTTGTAACCAGTTTGATAATTTTTGCCTTTTAATTGTAGTGTTTAGACCAGTTATATTTAATGTAATTATTGATATGGTTGGGTTAGATCTACCATCTTGCGATTGTTTTCTATTTATCTCATCTATTCTTTGTCTCTTTTCCTCCCACTTTTGGATTAATTGAGTACTTTGTTTTGTATTCCATTTATCTCCTCTGTTGGTTTATTTATTATGCCTCTCTGTTTTATCTTTTCAATGGTTGCTATTGGGCTTACAATCTGCATATTTAACTTATCAATGACTGATTAGATGTAGGAGGGAGGGGAAATTTGTGTGTTAAGAATGACACTCAAATATCTGGCCTGGGCAACAAGAGGGATCATTCTCTGAGATGGGGAACTTTGAAGGAAGATTACAGCATGGGGGTATGATGAAGGGGCTTGATGACGTGGTCAGTTCTGGTCAAGTTGCGCTTAAAGTGCTTGTTATATGTCCAAGAGAAGATGCCTTGTGGACAGTCCATGTGTGGTCCAGAGGTCTGGGCTGGAGCTGGCAGAGGGGTCAGGGCATAGGGGTGATACTTGAATCAACAGGACTGGGTGAATCTGTATGGAGAGTGTGTGATGGGGCGAGAAAGGGCCCAGGACCAAACCCCAGCGAACCCCAAGTTAGGGACCCACATGGAGAACAACAGGGATGTGAGAGGAGAAGCCAGAGAGGAAAGAGCAAAATAAGGCGAGTGCACCACCGTCACAGAGCCAGAAGGGCAGTGGCCCAGCAGTTAGCCTGTCCCCTGGGTCCTGCTGCCAGATCCAGACAGTATGCAAGGGCGCCTCAAAGGTCATCTGAGGACCTCCTCCTTACCTGTGCACAGGTACCTGGTGTGCACTTAGACCTAGTTAACATTTTATTAAAACATTTTAAAAGTAAAGAACTAGGGATGGTTCATCTCTGCCAAACGCTGCTGGGAGATGGGACAAGGTGGTCTGCCAGGGCCTGCTGGGTCCACGACATGGCAGCCAGAGGGCCCTCAGGGCGGATGCCTCTATGTGCCGACCATGGTGGGTCCCAAACCCCAGTGGCTGAGTGAGGAGGGGTTGGGAGAAGCAGACACTGTGCGTGCAGACGTCTTTTGGGAGAACGTGTGGGCCTGAGGCACCGTACTGCCCTCTAGCCAGGCTCTGCAGAGGGCTGGGCCCCCAGGGGAGGCAAGCAGTCAGCCAGACCCAGGCCAGGCTTCTCCAGAAGGGGAAGTGCAGCAGGGGGGGCATCGAAGCACCATGGCCGACAGGGGGCCCATCCTCTCGGCCGGCAGCGCTTCCCTGGGGACCGGTCTCACAAGTCGTGCTCTGTCCTGCTTCGGCAGCTGCTCTTGCAGCCAGCCGCCCCCCAGGGCAGGTTCCGCAGGCCCCACCCGTCTCCTGGCCGCTTATCCAAACGGGAGCAGCCCCAGCAGCTTTCCACAGCCCTGCAGCCTGACCAATCTGCCCCAGTGCTGACTTCCTCGAAGTGCAACCCCACCGCATGGGGCTGTGCAGACTGACTCTGACCTCGAGCAGGAGACCAGCTGCTCGGCTCAGGGGCCGCCGGAAAGCGCTCAGCAGATAGTGGGGGGAAACGAACAGCTGGTGGATGGGGTGGCGGGCCTGCCGCAAGGGGCCCAGGACGGGCAGGTGGGGGAGGTAAGAGCAGAGGTTGGTGGCCCAGGTGAGGGTGAGCAGGTGCAAGGGTAGGGCCATGAATCCGCCCTGAACCGCTGTGGTGTGTGTGCATGTACATATACGTGCATGCATGTACACATATATGGGTGTACATGTATGTGTGCCTGTGATTGTGTCTGTGTGTCTATGTACGCGTGTGTGCGTGTGTGTGTGTGCATGCATGTGTATGTACATGCATGTGTATATACATACATGTGCATAGGTGGGTGGGGTGCTTGTTAAGTTGGGCTCGCCCCAGACAGACTGGCTGAAACCAGCCTGAGCTAGAGGCTGGCTGCCCTTAGGGTAGGGGGGATGGGGAGAACCCCTCATGGAGAGACAGGACCCTTTCAAGGGAGACGCGCCCCTCCTGCTCTGAATCCAGCTGCTGACTTTAAGGCAAGGATGGTGTGTGCTGGGCACACACTTGGGTTGCTCTCTGCCCATCAGACTCCCCAGCCTGAGGTCGCCGCCGGGAGCAGGGCCTGGGAGCTGCTGTTGGGCAGTGGGGGCCCCTGCAGGGGAGTGGCCACCCGGTGAGGAAGGAGGGTGGAGAGTGGGCAGGGGATGCCCGAGCGGGGCGGCGCGGGCCGGGATGGCCATCTCTGCTGGGAAGGGAAGCCCGAGGCCAGGCGGGGCGCTGGTGCTGGAGGGCCGCCCGGGGACGTGGTGTCCCAGAGGGGGCTGGCCTGGGGCCAGCAGCTGCCTTCCAGGCAGAGAAACCCCGGGCAGAGAAAGGGGAAGGAGGCCCTGGAGCAGGCAGGAACCTGCGGTTGGACCAGCACCACGGCCCACCCACTGCCCCTGCGGGAGGGGTCCCGGGGTTCAGGGCAGGAGGCGGAGTGGGCAGCCTGGGAGCCGTCCCAGAGGAGGCCCGATGGGCCCTCAGGCGCCCCTGCCCTCAGCCAGCTGGGAGAGGACTGGACATCCCTGGCTTGGCCTCTGTTGGGCGCCACGGGGTCCCAGGGCGAAGGGAGCACGGGGGGAAGGAAGGGGCTGCAGAGCATAGGGGGGCGGAGGCGGGGTCTGCCTGGGGGCACCAGGGGTTTACGAGGGGGACCAGCTGGGGGAGCTTGAAGTGGGAGAGCAGGGGCGCCGGGATGCCGGACGCCACAGATGCCCGCCCCAGGGCCCCGGAGTGCGTGCCCTGGACCCATGGCCTCTGTCCGCCGGGCCCCTGGCCTGTGCGATGGTCACAGATGGGGGGACAGTCCAGAGCCTGGAGAGCGTCTGGAGCGCTGGCCGTCTGACCAGAGGACCACAGGCTCCCGCCCCGGACGTGCCTGCTCGCTCCTGGAAACAGGGCAGCCATCCTTGGGCCACTCAGAGCCTGCCCCCCGTGGGCTCACTGGCCGGGTGGGGCCCGGGTGGCAGTGGAGGCCAGAGGCCGAGGGCAGGCAGGCAGCGTGGCCGCCACGTCCTCCCTGGTGTTTCCACGCCCGGTGCTCTCCCTCTCTGGCTGCGTCCCACTGACTCCACCGTTAGAGGGGGAAACACGAGCCCGTGCGGGGGACACAGTGGGCGTCCAAAGGTGGCCCGTGGAAGCTGGCCTCCCCGTCCCCTGTCCACAGGCACAGCCAGGCCCTGAGGGCGGCTGCTGGGGCTCTGGCACCCCCTGCCCTCCTGCCCGCACCCTTCCCCGCTCAGCCGCATTTGCTGAGTGGGTGAACGAATGAGCGAACGGGGTGGGGGGTGGTGAGCAGGGCGGGTCTCAGAGGCCATGTAGTGGCTTTGTGGAAGGACAGAGGTGGCGGCCGCAGGGGCAGGGGCTGGAGGCCTTCCCGCGGGAGGGCCCCTGCTGGCTGGGGCGGCATCTGCAGCTGAGCCAGGCGGGGCTGGCGGGCAGCAGGTGGGGTCTAGGAGGGAGGCGGGTGGCAGAGCTGCCGGCTGCTGCGTGCCCGTCCCCTCCTCTCCGCCCACACGGGCCGAGGCCTTGGCTTTCCCTGCCCCTCAGACCACTTCTGTGGTGCTGTCCCCTCTCCGCCTGGCCAGCGGGCAGTGCACGGAGATGAGTCACAGGTCGTTCCCGAGGCCCTGCGCTGGCGGCCGGGTGAGCGCCGGGCTTGGCACAGAGCAAGTCTCGGGTTGAGGGCACCTCGGGCCGAAGAGCTAGACTCAGGGAGCCAGCCCCTCCCGCTCCACGTCCCCTTGCTGACCGGCCACCTCATCTGCCCACCTAACACAGACCCTTCCCCAGCCACGCACCTGTGTCTCTATTTTTATAAACTTTTTATTACGGGAAAGCTCAACTATATATCAAGGTAGGGAGTCTAGTACAGAGAACCCCAGGTCTCCTGCCCCATGAGGATCAACTCCCTGGCTCGTGTCCAGTTCCAGCCACTGTGTCACCCCAGCCAGCGACACTTGAGTGCGCTTCCAGCAGACAAGGGTCCAGCCAAGGTGCCATGATGGCGCCCAAGGGCAGAGGGCTGATTCCTGGCCTCGTCCCCTTGCTGGCCAATTCCCATCGTCCAGTCACAGAAGGATGCTTTCCCCAGGTGGCTCTCCCCAGGTGGCGGGCAGTCGGGCCCGCGAGGCCGCATCTGGCCGTGCCTCTGGTCTGTGGATCCCACCGCTGGGTCCCCTGAGGGGCTGTGAGGCTGGGGGCAGAGCCGGGGGCCTGGGTTCATCCACTGCCCCTTTGAGAGAGAGAGAGAGAGAGAGACCAACCTGCAGGGAGACAAAGGAAGCGAGGCTGGGAAGAACCAGGCGGGAGGGGGGGCTGTCGGGGGTGGGCAGGCCCAGCAGAGAAGGGCTCCTAGAGGCCAGCGGCTGCTGGGTGGGGTGACGGGGGGACGGTGCCGGAGAGGAGGGGCGAGGGGGCAGCCCGGCCAGGAAGGGTCTGTCCCCTGCCTCTCCCGGCCTTCCTCTGGGGAGCTGAGGCTGGTCTGACGGCTCAGGGGGGGACCCCGGGGCCCAGGGCCTGCGGGGGAGAATCAGCCCGCCCAGTGCGAACAGGGCCTGCAGCGGTTCAGGTTTGGGGTGGAGTTCAGGGTGTTTCATTTTCCTGCGGGATGGGAGGGACGGTGACCCGCCAAGGGGGAGTGTTGAGCGGGAGCTCGAGTGGCCGGCATGAGGACCCGGGACAAGGCTGAAGGGCCTGTGAGTAAGAGCAGGACGGGGAGGTCCAGGGCAGGGCTGCCGGCCAGCGGGAGGAGGGCAAAGGCGATGCCGCCGCGGACGACCTGCACCGGTCACCTCCTCGCCCTCCCCCCCGCCGTGTCCCCATGCCGCTCAGTTTCCTGAGGCATGTGCCCCCCATCCTCCTCCACTCCCCCGCGTGGCATCCTGCAGCCACCCCCGCCTTGCCCCACTACGGTGATAGCAGGGGCAGATAACAGGGCCCCCGGGCTGGCTTTTGGCCAAACCAGCGGGAGGCGGGAGGGATGTTTCCCAGGCCTGGTTTCAGAGAAGAGGGGAACAGAAAGTTCCTGCAGTGACAGAAGTCCACGCCTTCTCTCTCAGCTCCGCAGGGATACCAGGCCCAAGGCTGAGCCCAGGGCCCTCGGGTGCCCCCCATCGCCCACCCCGGCCAGGCGCTTGGGCCAGGGCTGGGACCAGGGTGAGGCAAGTGAGGCCTCGGCCTCGGCACATCTAAGAGGCTCCACAGAAGTCAGTAATCAAGATAAACTGTCCTTCAGTGCGATATTTTAATACATCAGAGATAATGCAGAATCCACGATGAACAAAGAATCAGCATATTAGATTAAAGGCAGGGTGGTGGGACCGGCATTCCTTTGCCGCAGGCTGAGAGGCGCAATGGAAGACCAGCCTCCACCCGGCCCGTCAGGCTGCACAGGGTCCCCCTCTGCCTGCACCAACGGCCACATCTCCCTGCGGGCAGTCAAGCTCCCCCCTCCGCCCAGCTGTGCTGGGGATTGTGCAAGAGAGGTTGTCGGCTCCATCTCCAGCCTCTGTTCCCAGGGCCGAGGCCTTGCTCGCGCCCTTCCATCTTCCAGGAAGCCCCTCCCCCTCTTCGCTCCTCCCACTTTCCAGGTCCAGCTCCAGGGCCTCCTCCTTCAAGAAGCCTCCAGGTCCTGACCTGCCCTCTGTGAAGCCTCGCGATGTGAGTGCACGCTCCCCCCGTGCTGGGCACGCTCACCTGGGCACGCTCACCTGGGCCATCTCCCCCGCCCCCGCCCCCCGCCAGCCGTGTCCAGCACGTTTGCCCACGCGTGGGGCGGCGAGGGTGGGCACAGAAGAGGGGCAGACCGTAGTGCAGAGTGAGGGCGGAGTGGACAGAGTGCAGCCTGGGGAGGACAGCCTGGGTGGGTCAAGGCCCTTGGCCAGTGGCCGCACTGCCCGGCTCAGGACACCCCACCTGGGTGTCCTCAGGGTCCTTCGTCCTCTTTCTAGGCCAGCGTCCTGAATCCCCCACCCTCAGGGCTTTGTCCCCTCCTGGACACTGACGGCAGGGGCCTCGCTGCCACCTGAGGTGAGGAGGCGGGGGCTCCCGGAAGCAGTGGGGTTCCCGGGTGGCGGTGCGGTAGGGGCCCTGGGCCACGTCCACAGCCTCCGCTGGAGCGACTCCGCCTCCCGGGGGGCACTTCCCTCAAAGGGAGGCTCACCTAGATAGGGTAGCGATGCCAACTTCCACCCTTGTGAGCATATCTCCCAGCTGCAGCTGTCGCCAGCAGCCTTTTTCCCTCGAACCCCAAACGTTCGGAGGGGCGGGGGGCCGGGAGGAAGGGGCAGGAGAGACCCTCCTTCAGACCTGCGCCTGGCCCGCCACCACCCACGGGCCTGCCACGTGGGCTCCCTAGCAGGTGCCAAGCAGGAGAGGAGGGTGCTGGCACGAGGCGCGGGGGCTCTGTCTGAGCCTGAGCACCGAGGCTCCGGGGGCTCCACGGGGGGTGCCAGCAGTGGGGTCCTTCCCGCTCCTTCTCTGAGGAGGGTCCTTTATGGTTTGAGACCAGCAGGCAGCGAGAATGGGCCAGGCCTCTCGGAGCCCCGGGGATCCAGTGGGACTGGGCCTGCCCTGAGCCGCCCCAGCTCCCTCCACTGGGAGGGAGCTGGCCGAAGGGCCAGTAGAGGGAAGGGCCGTGGGGCAGGATGGTGGGGAGAGGTGCTCCATCCCACTCCCGGCCGACAGGGTTCTGAGCCTGCGGCCACTCCTGTTTACAGAGCGCCCGCCCGCTATGGGCCAAGAATCTGCTTGTTCCTTGGCACTGGCCACCCGGTTGGATTCTCCGGTTGGGGCCCCTGCTGACCGGTTAATGGGATTTGTTGAGGCCCTACTATGCACAAGAGTGGGTGGGGTCCCAGCCACCGGCCAGAACAAGGACACAGGAGACATTCAGGGGAAGCCCTGTGGAGGACACCAGGCAGGGTGGGAGGCTAGGAACGGGCCGGCGGAGGAAGCTGGGGAGACTGGGGGCCGGGGGACGGGCAGAGAGGAGGCAAGGCAGGGGAGGAGCCCACGGTGGGACCCTCAGGCCTGGGTCTGGAGGGTGGAGCCCAGGCCCCGCCTCAGGGGCCTCTGGACAGGGTCCCTGGTCCCAGGGTTAGGAGGCCTGGGCCAGCCACTCCCCTTCTCGGGGCCTCAGTTTCCACCTGTGGAAACGGGCAGGGCTGGGGTCGGAGCTCTCCCCAGCCCCTCGCAGTCTGTGCAGAGAGAGGTGCTGAGGTCAGGTGCTGCGGGACCCAAGGAGGTGGGCTCTGCAGGGGGCGGGAATAGCCCTTTGAGCAGGGTCTCCCAGCCCTGAGCTCAGAGTGGGGAGAAGAGAACAACCCCGGGAGGGCCTGGCGGAGCGGGGGAGGAGAACACTCTAGACCAGGGGAGGGACGGTCTGGAAGGAAGGCCCCTGAGGAGGTGGGTGTGATGAGGTGCATCTGGTGGACGAGCCGGCGGCTGGAGCCGAGCGGCAAGAAGCCCACGTGTGCCGGCGGTCACCGCGTCGGCGTCAGCGTGGGCGTGGTGCGTGCGAAGGTGCAGGCCTTCCTGCCAGCGTGCCGGGGTGGGGTGCGGGCACTGACCGCAGCCACGGGGCTCAGTCCTGGGAAAGGCTCGCGCCGTCCAGAGAGGCCAGAGACGACGGGGAGAGGATGCCGCCCGCCGCCCGGTGGTCTGGACCCGCTAGCTCGGGCGTCTCCAGAGCGCGTGCTCCGTCTTAGCAAGCACGCCGCTCCTCTGGAGGTGTTGACACAGGAGGCCTCTGGCACCCCACTTCCTCTCCCAGAAACTCCCCCAGGCAGCCCTGGGGTGGGGCTGGTGCAGGTGGTGGGGAGCCCCGCCACCCCAGCTCTGCTGTCATCAGCCCGCCCACCGCCTGCTGGCTTTAAGGAGGGGTACAGTCAGGGGGACCGGCTCACCCCAGCCCTGCTTCCCCACCACCCCCATCAGGCAGCACCTGCAAAGGCTTCGGCAGCTCAGGAGGAAAACCAAGGCTGACTGCAGGTCAGTGCCAGCAGGTCAGTGCCCCTGGGGCCAGGGGTCTCAGAGCGGGATGAGGGCTGGGATGGGGGTCTCAGAGCGGGATGAGGGCTGGGATGGGGGTCTCAGAGCGGGATGAGGGCTGGGATGGGGGTCTCAGCAGGTGAGGGCTGGGATGGGGTCTCAGCAGGTGAGGGCTGGGATGGGGTCTCAGCAGGTGGGGGCTGGCATGGGGGTCTCAGCAGGTGGGGGCTGGCATGGGGGTCTCAGCAGGTGAGGGCTGGGATGGGGTCTCAGCAAGTGAGGGCTGGGATGGGGTCTCAGCAGGTGGGGGCTGGCATGGGGGTCTCAGCAGGTGAGGGCTGGCATGGGGGGTCTCAGCAGGTGGGGACTGGGATGGGGTCTCAGCAGGTGCGGGCTGGCATGGGGGTCTCAGCAGGCGGGAGCTGGGATAGGGTTTGAACCTCAGCAGAGTGTCCTGATGGAGGAGCTCTGCGGGAGGTGATGTTCTAGAAAGGGGGCATGAGCGTGGACAGCAGTGCAGAGGAACTTAGGGTGTCTCCCAGGGCCTGGACTCCCACCTCATTCAAGTCTCTGAAATGTATCCGTGGGTTGAGACAAGCATGTGAAGCTGGAAGAGGAGGTGTCTGAGTGGGGTTTTCCTAGCACAGTGAGCGCTGCTTTGTGAAACTTGTCCTGGATCCTGGGCTATTTCTAAAGTGGGGTCCCAGCTCCAGAGGTCTCTATGGTGCCCAGGCAACGGGGGTCTGCGCCCACTCTCTGCCCCAGATCCCATTCAGGGGGTCTGCGGGGTTCCTTGGGGGGCCAGCAGGGAGGGCTGGCGGGAGGCTGTGCTGTGCTCAGACCTCCCAGACACGAGCAGACTTATCTCCAGTTGACAGCAAAGGTATCTCAGCGCATAATCAGAGGGCGGCTTCCTGCGTCTCGTAGGGGAAGCAGCCTGATCTCACTGTCACCCCTGGAGCAGGAAGTGACACCCCTGAGGTACTCCTACCCCTCGGGCCAGCCTCCCCCAGCAGGAACTGGCAGAGGGCCCCTGACAGCCGAGCGCGCTGAGCACCGGCCGTGCTGCAAGGGGCCCTAGCCGCCACAGGGCAATGGCTGCACAGTGTCTGTGGGAGGTGACAGGTCTGCACATCCAAGCAGGAGGCCAGCTGGCGTCCCTGTTCTCCACAGAGGGCCCCATGCCCTCGCCGGGCACAAGCAGGGACATGCACTTGTTGCCGTGCCTTCTGGGGACGCCACGCTATTGGAGCTGGACCTTGGGACTTGACTCCCCAAACGTTTTTCACCCTAAAGGACAGAGATGAGGTGCCATGAACAAGGCATTTCCTCAAAGTCTCATGTGCACCTTGAGACTCTTGCAAAGTTGGTGTCCTTCTCCCTGACAGTTAGTTTGTTTTGTTATAAAAGGGAAAATTGAAAGACTGCAGTTAGATTTTTTAACTTTCCTGCACAAAATATTGGGCCACACTGAGGCTACACTGAAAGCTATACGCCCCCAGGTGTGTGGACCGGGGCCCAGACGCTAGGCAGCCGTCTGAGTGGAGGGCATCGAGGGAGGGGACAGGCCCGCCTCCTTCTTCTCCCGCCCAGGCAGTGCCCTGGGCCGCGGGTGACCCAGAAGGGACAGCAAGCATCCACTGCTGCGGGCACCGCTGGCCAGAGTAGCGAGGGGCAGGCCCTGCACCCGGCTCGGGTGGGGAGCCCCTGTGGCAGCTGGGCCTGCAGAATCGGGGGATATTCCCAGTAGGCTCCGAGGGTTCTGGGCTGGGGGTGCCACACACAGCTGGCCTGGCTGCGGCCAGCAGGGCAGGCGGACAGGAAGGGAGGAACCCAGCAGTTGTTCCAGTGGGTTCCGGGGTCTGAGGAGACTGCCTGCGCGGGTCCGGGGGTCACAGAACCTGTGCAGAGTGACGTGTCGCTCAGAACAGGGAGAGAACAAGCAGAATCCTGCAGAAACGAGGAGAGAGGCTCCTTTAGGGGCTGTAGAGATTTCATACACAGTGAAAGGGTCCATGAAAATTTAATTGTTGGCGAACGTGCCGTTTAAAATTCAGCAGAGATGGAACGGGATAATTGGTGGAAGACTTCTGTTCTGGCTACAGTCGGCGCTCCCGCCTCCCTAGGGGACTGTGGCCTGGAGGCTCCCAGGGGGCCGTGGCTGAGGAAACGGGCACCCCCGGCCAGGCACCAGTGAACCTGACACTGCGGCCGCTGGGCTCTGGATGATTCTTCCCTTCCTTGTGCGGAGGGGGCGGGCGGAGCAGAACCCGCCAACCTGGCTGTGGGCCCTCCCCTGAGTGGACTGAACCCCCTTCCCTACCTCGCCTAAAGGTCAGCGAGCCCGCAAGAGGGCCTGTGCTCATGGGGGAAGGAAGGCCACTCCCACCCCACACCTCCTGGCCCTTCCAGCCAGAGAAACAAAGGTGCGGGGATGGGAGGGGGTCTGGGGGGCGTGCGCCACTCACGCATGCGTGCTCCGTGGTCCCACACGTTTGACACCAGCACCCCTGGGTGCTGCCCGGCTCAGGGTGAAGCCGGAGCCTGACCTTTGCACCATCTGCCACGCCCGGAATGTCAGACCGCTGACCCCAGCAGTCCTGGGCGGTGTCACGGAGCATGTCCAGGGGAGCGAGAGGCATGGAGGGTGAGGGCACGCGGGTGCTTCTGCTGATGACAGGGTGTGCGACGCCCAGTGCCACCCTAAGGCCGGCTCTGCGCCGCGGGCCTGCAGCTGGAGGAGCAGGGCTGCCCTCATGGACCTGACTGCAGGGAGCTCAAGGGGACCCCCGACCCCAGAGGCGGCCTCAGGCCAAGCTAAGTGGGACCTCAGGGCAGAGGGCTGGGGAGGGTCTCGGAGGGAGGGAGGGAGGCTGGTGTCTGGGGTGGCCGCAGCCACTGTGCCCTCAGGAAGAGGATAAAGGACTGGAGGGAGGGAGGGAGGAAGGGAGGAGGGAGGGAGGGAGGAGGGAGATGGAGTTCTGGAGCTTTCTGGAGAGCTGGTTGACTGAGCCACGGACCCTGCTGTCCTGAACCTCAGCAGCCAGGAAAGGCCAGGTGGGGCAGATGCCGGCCCACCGAGGTGCAGGTGTGGGTCAGACTCAGGCACCACCTGCAGCTGGGTGTGCCGAGCGGGTGGAGGCGGCAGTAGGCGGCCCTGGGCTTTGTCCTCGGCCTGTCTTGGAGTCGCCTCTGAGCGTCCCCCTACCCTGTGAGAATGGTACTGGGTCTGGGGCGAGGCTGGCCCCCCCCTCCCGAGAGCTGGCAGAGTGAGGGTCCCTGGGATCTGAAAGCTGGCGGAGTTGGGGCGGCTGGGACTGGAGGTGGGCGGTGGGCTCCCGCCTTCCTTTCTGCCCAGCGGCAGGCAGGTCCCTGCAGACGAGGGCTCGGGAGAGGGGAAGGGGAGCTGCGTCCAGCCCTGGGCCCGCTCACTGTGCCACCTTGGGCCCGCGGGCCTCTGAAGGCCTTGGCTTCCCCGCCCACCCAGCTGGTGGGGGGTGGCCGGGAGGGTGCCTCAGAGCTCCTTTCGGTTTCTTCTTTGGGAATGTGAACTGGGGGCTCCTGACTGCGGGGTGGGCACTCGCCGCCTGCATCCCTGGCCGGAGGTGGGCGGGCCCAGGCTCCCCTCCCGGCCTGCGTGCCTCACGCCCTTCTCCCCTCCTGCAGCCCCAGGACCATGAACAACAGTACCTGTGGCTCCAGGGAGCTCCCCGGGCCCCAGGCGGCCAAGTACCTCTTCCTCACCTACATGGGCGGGCTCCTGGTGCTGGGTCTGTTGCTCAACGGCCTGGCGCTCTGGGTGCTGTGCTGCCGCCTGCTGCGCTGGACGGAGACCCGCGTCTACATGGCCAACCTGGCCGTGTCTGACCTGTGCCTGCTGTGCGCCCTGCCCTTCTTTCTGCACTTCCTGAACAGCACCACAGACACACCACTCTGCCAGCTCTCCCAGGGCATCTACCTGGCCAACAGGTACATGAGCATCAGCCTGGTCACGGCCATCGCCGTGGACCGCTACGTGGCCGTGCGGCACCCGCTGCGAGCCCGCGGGCTCCGCTCCCCGCGCCAGGCCGTGGCCGTGTGTTCCGTGCTCTGGGTGCTGGTGCTCGGCTCCCTGGTGCTTCGCTGGTTCCTGGACATGCAGGACGGCGGCTTCTGCTTCTCCAGCCGCTCCAGGCAGAATTCCTACACCGTGGTCTTCTCGCTGCTGGGCTTCTACCTGCCGCTGGCCGTGCTGGTCTTCTGCTCTCTGCAGGTGGTGACCGCCCTGGCCCAGAGGCCAGCCGCCGACGCGGGCCAGGACGAAGCCACCCGGAAGGCCTCCCGCATGGTCTTGGCGAACCTGGCCGTGTTCGTGGTCTGCCACCTGCCCTTCCACGTGGTGCTGACGCTGCGCGTGGCCATGGGCCTGCACACCTGTGCCATCCGTCTTGCCCTCCAGATCACCAGCAGACTCTCAGATGCCAACTGCTGCCTGGACGCCATCTGCTACTACTTCATGGCCAAGGAGTTCCAGGAAGCCTCTGCGCTGACCGCCCTCCCCGCCAGGGCCAAGGCCCACAAGAGCCAGGACTCTCTGTGTGTGACCTTGGCCTAGGAGACGGGCCACGGGCTCCTGGGAGGCGCTGCCGAGGCGGGGACCTGTGAGCAGAGACGAGGAGTTCCGGGACGGGGCTGGGGGCACTTTCAGGAGGCCCAGGTGGGCAGAACAACCCAGGCACAGAACCTGGGGAGGAGACACCCCTACCCCTGGGGCCGAAGAGGAACAGGGAGGAGGGCAGGAGGACGAGGCCTGAGCGAGGCCAACCCCAGGGACCCTGGGTGGGGCTGCACATCTGTTGCACCCGGAGCCTGGTACATCTGGGGCGCTGGAGGGTGGGGCCTTCTGGGTGCTGGGAAGCTCTGATGGCCAGCTTTCTGCTGCTGCCCCACAGGGGCCGGAATAAAGCTCTCCACCAAGGCTCTGTGTGTGCCACCCACACTCACACGGTGGGAGGTGGGGGGCCTGGGGGCATCTTCCCAGGTAACTTTCTAGAGCTTTCCACCTGGGGGCTCTCCTCGGGCCCTGCCACCTGCTTCCCACCCCTGCCCACTCCGCATCCGTCTGGAGCTCTGGCGGGGCGGTTGGCAGCTCCTGGAGGGGCCACGCTGGCCGCCATGGAGGGCTGGTTCGCATCTGCCTTGTCAGTCCCAGGCCCGGGCACGCCTGAGTTAGGCAGCTGGTCCTGAGCTCTCAGTCCAAGTGTAAGGAGGGGCGGAGGGGACAGTTAACTTCTGTGTCTGGCAGGTGGCACGAGTGAGCGTCTGTAAGGGCCAGAGGTGGGAGGAGCCCCATGAGCCATCGTGTGCCTCAGCCTGGGGCGTTAGGAGGCCCTGTAGCCAGAGACAGTCTCTGGAATAGAGAAAAAGTGAGAGATGGGAGAGAATGAGAGACAGATGAGGAGAAGGCAAGAGGGAATGGGGGTGGTGAGAGAGCCTGGGGGTGGGAAGTGTGGAGGAAAGAAAGGGGGAGCGGGGACAGAAAACAACGGGGGGAGAGTGATGGGGACGGGAGGAGAGAAGGACAGGCCAGAGACGAGAGTGAGGAAGACATTAAGCAGAGCGAGAAGGGGCATCCGAGGAGGATGAGGAGAGAGCACGAGGGCAGAGCCGGAGAGGAGGGACAGAGAGGCTAACAGAGAGAGACGACAGGTCAGCCTGGTCTCCCCGAGGCGCCAGGCCCTCATGCTCTCCTGCAGACCGGGAGCCCCAACGGCTGGCCTGGGAGCCCTCCTGGTCCCTCAGAGGGTCTCCGAGAGCAGTTGGGGGTCCTGGATTCTTGAGGAAGGACCGGGGGCCAGCTCTGCCTGCCCAGGAGTCTGGGGACCCTGCGCCTAGGGCTGCAGGAGGATGGACCTCACAAGGGGCCACGTGGCCTGGGCGGACAGGGTAACTGGGCAGAGGTGCGGACCGGCAAAGGTCCTGGGCTGAGCGGAAGCCTTGGGTGGAGAGGTCCAGAAAGGACCCCCCACAGAGCCCCCTGTCTGGAAGGATGCCACGGTCCATGCCCAGGCACAAGGCCAAGGGCTGGGGCCCCTCGTCTCACGGGGCGGGGCAGGGGAGGTGGCGGGTCCACAGGCTGGAGGGGGCCTTGGTGGAACCCCCTGAGGTTAGGGGAGGGGGCACCCTGACCCAGGTTGTCCGGGAGCCCTGGGGCTGGCACTGGAAGTCGGGGAGAGAGAGGGAGAGAAAGCTGGAGGGGCTGGGGGACGGGGAAGAGAAAGGCGGCGGCCTCTCCCTCCCCGGCCCAGGTGAAGCTGAACCCAGCCGGGGCAGTCCTGGCCCTGAGCCCGCTAAAGCTCCCACCATCTTCCCGCCCCTTCCCAGGCCGTTGGCCTCGGTGTCTGTGGCCGCTGTCCCCGGGAACGACTCCAATGGCTGCGGTACGGGCAGGAGTGTCCTGTCCAGGTGGTGACCAGTGTCTCCGTCTGCCTCCTCACGGCGCTGGGTCTGCCCTCAGCGGGCCGGCGTGCTGTGTGTTCTGCCACTGCCGGCGTAGGTGGGCAGAGACCCGCATCAAGTGGTCAACCAGGTGGTGGTGACCGCCCGCTGCTACTGAGCTGGACGGATCCTTTCCCCAGGGCCGGGAGGACGCCCCGTGCGAGGTCCTGCAGAGTGTCTCCTAGGTCAACACCTACAGGAGCAGGTGTGTCATTTCAGCGCGGCCTGAGGGGAAGCTCCGGGGGACCCTGCTATGCCCAGATCGTCATGGATCTCAGGATGTGTCCACTCCACTGGGGCCAGAGGGCCTGGCTTGGAATTAAATGACTGGATCAGCACAAACACCTGCGCTAAGAAGCCCAGGAAGGCGACCATCCTGAGGACTCGTGCTAGAGCCCGGAACCCCCAAACTGGGGCCGGGGCAGTAGCGGTGGGTTCTCCTGACAACCTCAGGTGACCAGGTGACCAGCAGAAGGATCGGGAGACCCAGGCCCCTCGCTGGCCTCCCCAGACACACAGGGAGATGTGTTCATGCAGAATGAGGGCGGACAGGCCGCAGGCAGGGCAGTGTCCCAGGCCAGACCTGCTTTCCTGCCTGGCCACCAGCCTCAACCTGAGGGAGACAGACTTCTTGGCACTGAAACAAAGCATCAGGGCCCTGGACCTGGCCAGCGTGGCCTGCTGGTAAACCCCCCTCCGCCCATGCAGGTGCCCCACCCATGGCCTGGCCCCGGGATCTTCCGCTGCCAGGAGGTCCAGGCTCACCTGGCTGCCCCGGCCACGCTGACCGCCGGCAGCTGCTCACCTGCCCCCTCCCGCACTTGCTCTGGTGAGGTGGGGGGGGGGGTACCTCTGGCCCCTGGGCACACTGCTCTGGGCCCAGGCACAGGGACGCTTCAGATGGCCCGTCAGCGGGCTCCTCAAAGAGGCTGTTTATGTGGCCAAGGCCGGTGGCGGCATCAGTGCTCTTGGCCGCTGCTCCAGTGCCAAGGAGGTCAAGAGCAGCTGTCCTGTCCTCGGCTCAAGTGCAGAGCTTCTCGGGGTGCCAAGATCACAGCCACAGCCCCTGCCCCCATCTCCTCTCGGGGCTGCGGGCTGGCCAGAGTGGCAGCTGGCCGGCAGAAGGAGGTGTGACCCTGGCCCGGCATCCCTCACTCTGGAAACTGCAGGGCATGAAGTCCGCCCCACGGGGTCCAATCCTGACGACCAGTGGGCGGGGAGGGGGTTCCTGAAGGGGTCACCGCCGTGTCATCGTGAAGAGGCAGCGCCTTGGAATACAACCCTGAGCTGCGAGTGACCCCCAGAGGGCCAGACCTGAGTTGACTTATTCATCAGCAAGTAGAGATAAAACCAGCCCCGTGACAGGCACTGGACCCCAAACGTGCACCCTGGAGCCTCAAGGGCTGCGTTCCGAGGCCTCACATGGAGGGAACGGGGAGGAGAGAAGCTGGGAAGTGGGCCAGATAGGATCATGGGGCCTTGCAGGGGGATGCAGGGCTCATGGGTGTTCTGAAGGTGTGGGAGGGTTTGTGTCAGAGGAGCCGGGAGGCACTCTTCGTGCTGGCCTCTCCTCGTGCTGCTCTGGGGGGTCCAAGGGAGGGATGGCCAGGGCCAGGGTGGCAAGGGCAGATGTTGGCCAGGATGAGGGCTCCGACCGTGATGAGGGGCAACACGGGACTCAGTGGGACACTCTAGAGGGGCGTGGCTAAGGAGGAACAAAGGGGGCCTCCAGGAGTCACGGTGTCCTGGTTCCAGTGCGGAGGGGTGTGAGGGCCAGAAGGAAGCAGGGAGCAGGCAGAGGCAGCGGAGTGACCCTCCGTGACCAGGAGGGATTGCCCAAGGGGTCACGCTAGGTTCCGTCTCTTCTCAAGGACACCCCGGACCCCACCCCCACCCCTGCAGGTACCGGTTCTGCAGTCTTTGCGCCTCACACACTGGACTGGAGGCCGGAATCGCTGTCCTTCGCGATGCTCAACTTGCTGGTCCCAGCCCGGCGCCCCGCACGGGGCAGGGAGAGGCTGGACAGGACAGCCCTGGCAGGCGGGGGCGGAGCTTCGGCGAGGAGGGGCGGGGCCAGGCCACCGGAGCCGCCCACGTCCCCGCCCCTCCAGGTTCCGCCCCTCGGCGCCAGGCCCGGCCCATGCCCAGGGCCCCGCCCCTTAGCGCCCCGCCCCGCCGACTCCCCTCCTTTCCTAGGAGGTTCCGCGCCCTGTGGGGCTGGGGGCCTCTGGTGCAACCCCTCTTCCCTCCCCAAAGACGGTTCAGGCTCCAGGAAAAGAGCCCGGGGGCGGCTCCCGGCGCTGGTGGGGAGGGGGAGGAGGGCCGGGGCTTTGCCTCCCCCCTCACCTGCCTCTCACTACGCAGCTGTGTCCAGCTCTGGTTAAGGTTTGGTTAAAGTTAATTTACGAAGGGGATGTGAATTCTGCACTGCGACCCAGATCACCAGGGTGAGGATAGCATGCTCAACAGAGACCCAGCCGGGGGCACACAGGCAGCTCGGGTCATGGGTTTGTCCTGCCTGCCGCTGTCCCTCGGCCCTGACTCCTTCCTGTAGGACTGTACCAGTCTGCCGAGGCGGGTGGGGCGCTGTAACGGAACCACAGGCTGGGTGGTTTATAAACGGAGCCCGACATCAGTACCCACTGGGTCCGGGTGCTGGTGGGGCCGGCTCCTGGTTCCCAGACCACCGTCTTCTGCTGGGTCCTCACATGATGGAAGGGATGCGGGAGATCGCCGGCATCTTTTTCATAAGGGCGCTAATCCCGTCCCTGAGGGCTCCACTGTCGTGACCTAATCAGCTCCCGAAGGTCCCACCCAGTACCATCCCATCCGGCGTTAGGATTCCAACATAGGAATTTTGGGGACACACAGACATTGTGACCATAGCAAGGGGCAAGTGATTTGACTTAGGTAATCACCTAGAGTTTGCCTGGCACATAGTATCACAAAGTGCTGGTGTCTATTAGGAACTTCCAAGCCCCCCTAGACGAGAAGCACTTGGTTAGTGAGATGTGCCACCCGAGAGAAACAAAACTGGGACCTGGGCCCCTGCCCTCTCCCCTCCCTGCATCTCGGCCAGCACACACACGAGAGCACCCATCTCCCCTCGCCTTGCCTACCACCTCCACATTTTACACCCCAGCTGCCCTGTCCCCAGCCTGCCATAGCCTCTGGAGCCCTCCCGCCTTTGCCCTGTTGGCCTCAGCTGGGAGCCCAGTGTGCCAGGCCGGCAGGCTCTGACCTGCCTTTAGGATAGCCCGAGGTCCCGCAGCCCAGAGCGTGGTCCCGCAGCCCGGCTGCCTGAGTGCAGATTCGCGGGGCTTCCTCACCAGCCTCAGTGTTCTCGCCTGTATCCTGGGATCCTTGGATCCAGGGTCACCTCTAACATTTGTGGGGCTGAGGACATGAGTACAGGTGAGACCCAGGCACGTCCAAGTATTGAACTTACAACCGAACCCTCGGAGTCTGGCCTTAGTTCCCAGCCCAGGTCCCCAGCCCTGGAGACCACAGGGGGCCCAGGGGCTGAGGAGGGGGCCCATCCCTGGCAGCGCTTCCCGGGAACCTGAGCCATATCCCCATCTTCAGGGGCCAGGACTCCTGGGAGCGGTTCCCTGGCTGGGAATGATGGGGGTCAGGGCGACCTCCCTCAGGCACCCCTTTTCAGACTTGGGATCCCGAGGACTCCCCCACACCACCACCTGAGCAGAGGACAGGGAAGGGCACGTCCCGCCTGCACTGTCCCTGTGAGCAACTCTGAGAAGCGGTTTTCAATGCTCCTCCCATCTCATCCCCTGGACTTGCTGCAAGGCCCCTGTGGGTCCAGGCACTGCAGGCCTTGGTCCCTCTATTTGTAGGTAATATTGCCACAAATGGTCACTATCTTCCTGTCAAGATGCCAAGGCAGCTCTGCATCAGACTCGGGGAAGGTTGTGGGCCTGGAGAACCCCAGGCAAAGCTTGAGTTTCGGGGTGTCGGCTTTGAGGCCTGGAAGTGGGGAAGCCGTTAGAGGGTCAGGATAAATGGCCACCCATGATATTTAGCGGCGATACCTTTGATAAAACGGTCACCTGCATAAAGGCCAGAGCCAAAGATCACCAGGAAGTCTCCGTCAGCAATCAGCATCTGTTTTATTACTCACTGCAGTGGGGGACTAATAAGATTCACATTTATAACAGGTACATTTATAAAACTCTATCCTAAGAATTATAATTCTATCAGGTCCCCATGTGAGATGTTGTTTGATCACTTAGATGATAGCATTAAAACTGAAAGAGAAAAACATCAAAATTATTTTAGAAGACAAAACAAAATTCTTGCTGTGGTACTGGATTATTTTATTACCCTGTTTGCGACAACAAGATACTGTAATTACACTTCCCACAAATGGAAGAACTTGGAAGCCCTCACCTTCTAAGGGAAAATAAAAAGGATTTTAGTGGGGAAAAGCATCTCTATTGGTTCTAGATCTTCAGAAGCTCGTGGGAAGGTGGGGGCAACTCGGAGGTGACTCATTTCTGGGACCCCTTGACCTAGAGCCCATGCCCTGTGTTTCCAAAACCTGTGGGTGAAGTCCCAATAGAAGCGAACGTTAGATCTTAGGAGGAGAAAGGAATGCAAGAGTTGATGAGATTGAGGTGAAACTTTGGATGAAAATTGAAATGTTTGAACAGACTGCAGGCGAGGTGTTTGCATCTGCTGCAGCAGGACGTATTCTGGGGATACGTACTGTGTCTGACTGGGGACGGCATCCCCTACCTAATCCTGTAAAACAGGAGGCGTGTAAACCCACCCTTCAGCCAACATTGATTGGGGAGTTCTAAATGCGGGTCAGTGAGATTGTCCAGCCCACAGAGGTTATTAATATGAAATAGTATAGGGCGCCTGATGGACGAAAGGGGATTACCATCTTCATTATGTCCGGTAGAAGCTGGAGCGCAGTAAGGACAAATTGAACTATAAGGCAAAAGAACTATTGCCCCATGTGGAGCACAGACTGGGCCTTAGAGTAAAAGTCAGTGAGCGCCACCCAGCGGGGACCACTGGGATGCTGGACCGGAACATTTCCGTCTGAGATGATTGGTCAGCTATTGGGCTTTGATTGAGACCACTCCTCTTACCCAGGGACATAAAGTAATTCTGAAACATCCTAAGTGATGCCAAAGAAACCGCCAGTGGGGAGGTCAGTGACCGGAAGAGCTCCAGAATAAGATGGAAATTTTATTTACTTATTTATACAGGTGCATGCTCCCAGAGGAATATCCACGATCAGGGAGCCTCTTTCCCCCTTGCACTGACTTTGGAACCCCTGAGGAGCCGCCAGACGCCACTACCGCATGGACGGTGCCCGATAAGCAGCTCTCAACGGACCAACAGAGGGCTGCCCGGCTTTCGGACGGCAGTTCCAAGGGGAATGGACAGCATCCTGCTTGGATGGTCACCATCTGATCAAAGAAGGTAAAAACGAATCAGCTCAATGGGCTGAATTGCATGCTGTTTGCCTCTGCGTTTGAGTTTTTACTGACTCATGGGTGGTGGCCAGTGGCCTGGCCATACGATCAGGTAGATGGTCAACAGAAAACTGATCTGTTAAGGAGATGGTCCCATGCAAATTACTATGGAAATTTAAGGGGTGCATTAAACTAGGACATTTCGATATCCAACAGAAGAACCCCCTTCCAGGATCAGAGGTGATTGGAATTGGCAAATGGCTATCCCGGTGCTCTTGCCTAAGGTGGCCACAGGGACCCATGAAATGAGTGGACATGTGGGCACTGCAGCCCTGCAGAGATGGGCTGAATCTCTACAGGGTCCTCCTGCACTCGCTGAGGCACAGAGTGCCAACAAAGGCTGTGTGTCCATCAGCGAGAGAGACTGAGACTGCAGACGGCTGGGGGTAGATTCCCGGCTGGCAGTGGCTCCCACAGGGCTGACAAGTCAGATTGATGCCCCATGGCCCCAGGTGGCCACAAATGGGTCCCACTAGGAGCAGATGCTGACCGTGCCCTGGGCTTTGCGGGCCCAGTGGTAGATGCAAGCGCTCAGAGGGCCAGCAAATAACTGGAACAGCAGGATTTGCACCAGTTTGTATGGTCGAGTTCCGTTTCTTCAGACCAGAGAAGACACTTTCATCCTCAGAGTAATGGTCTGACGGAGAATTGGAGCAGGCGATTGAAACACTGGCTGTCTAAGCGGTGGGGAGATGTGGCACAAAGGGCCGGTGTGTGCTCACCCTCAACACAAGGGGCCACAGGCAGCTCCTCCCAGAGCGCTTCCTCTGTTTACCTGGGGGGTCCAGGGAAAGGGGGTGAGGGAGAAGCTCGTCCAACTATACAAGTCTAGAAAGACTTGTAGAAACGGGGAAGGATTCTAGTGTGACTGTGCGGTTTGGTGCACATACATTAACGATTGCCTTGTCTTCTTAGTGCATTTAACCCCTCTAATCAATGTGTAATATCTTTCTCTGTCCCTGGTAATTCTCTTTGCTCTGCAGTCTATATCTGATATGAACATAGCCACTCTGACTTGACTTTAGTTCATGTTTGCATGGCGTATCTTTCTCCATCCTTTTACTTTCAGCCTCCCTGTCTGATGATGGTTGAAGTCAGCTTGTGAAAGGCAACATGGGCTAGTGTTTTCATGTCCATTCTGCCAGGCTCTTTCAACTGGCATATTTGATCCATTTACATTTCATGTGGGTATTGACATGATAGGGCTTTGTTCTGCCATTTCATTTTTTATTTACTGTTCGTTCCTTCTGTTTTTGTCTTTCTTCTGTAGAATTTATTTTTAGAATAGTTTTAGATTTGTAGACAAGTTGAGAAGATCGTATAAATAGTTCCCATGTGCCCTGTACTCACTTCCCCATTATTAGCATCTTACATTTGTGTGGTTCATTTGGTACAGTCAACGAACCAATATCGACTGTTGTTATTGACTACTGTCCATAGTTCATTCCTATAGTGTAGTTTTACCTAATGTACTTTTCATGTCCCAGCATCCCATCCAGGATGTCACGTTACATCTAACTGTCCTAACTCCTGGGCTCTCCTTGGCTTTGACAGTTTCTTAGACTTTCCTTGTTTTTGATGACCTGGGCACATATTTTGAGGAGTACTGGGCACATATTTTGTAGGATGTCCCTCTATTAGAATTTATCTGGCCTTTTTTCACTATTAGACTGGGATTGTGGGCTTGGGGAGGAAGACACAGAGGTAAAGTGCTATTTTCTTCTCGTCATATCTGTGTACGTACTATCAGCATGATAGTTCATTGTGGATGTTGACCGTGGTCACCTGCCTCAGGTGGTGCATGTCAGGTGTCTCCACTGGAAAGTTGCTCTTTCTCCCCTCTTTCCATCATGTCATCTTTGGAAGGCAGTCACTAAGCGCAGCCCACACCTAAGGAGTGGGAGATAGGCTCCCCTCCTTGAGAGCAGAGTATCTGCATCAACTGTTTGGAATTCTTCCACACAGGAGTTTCTTCTACCTCATTAATTTATTTATGCGATCATTTATTTTTATCAGCATGGATTCGTGGATATTTATTTTATACTTTGGGTTATTGACTCAGTTTTTTTTTGTTGTTTTTTAAAGTTTTATTTTATATTGAGTATAGTTGATTTACAATGTTGTGTTAGTTTCAGGTGTACAGCAAAGTGATTCAGTTATACATACACACGTATCTATTCTTTCTCAGATACTTTTCCCATTTAGGTTATTACAGAATATTGATTAGAGTTCCCTGTGATATACAGCAGGTCCTTGTTGATTATCTATTTTATATATAGGAGTGTGTATATGTTAATCCCAAACTCCTAATTTATCCCTCCCCCACCTTTCCCCTTTGGTAACCGTAAGTTTGTTTTCTAAGTCTGTGAGTAGTTTTTTGTTGTTGTTGTTGCCCAAATTGTTCCAGTCTTGGCCATTGGGGAACCTTTTCAGTTGGGTCCTTGTCCCTTTGACATACTCCCACCAGTGTGGGTGTTTGGGGGGGTTTCCTACCTTCCTGGCGCTACAAGATGCTCCAGGCTTACCTTGTGTATTTCCAGCCCCAGCCCTAGAAGCAGCCATTTCTCCAGGAAGTGCTGGTTCCTTTGATCGGAGGATGGGTTTAGAAATCAAGCTCTGGGAGCTGGAGGGGTGCCTTTGGGCCCTCTCTGCAGGCACGGGACTCCTCTCCGAAAGACCCCTCCGTCGCCGCAGCCAGGATGGGTGGGAGTGTGCCGGGGGAGGGAGGGGCAGCGGGCCGGAGATGCGGAGCTCTTCCCGGAGCCTGGCGTCTGGAGCCCAGGAAGCCAGAGGCGTGACAGGGCAGCCCGGCGCTCCCTGCAGGCCCACTAGAGCAGCCCCTGGAGTGCACCCCCCAGCGCCCCTCCCGCCACTACCCTGGTCACTTCCTGCCTTCAAAATGGGCAGTTTAGACCATCAGGGGCTGGAGGGTCTAGGAGGAGTAGGGGGGCAGAGAAAGCCCCTGGGCTGTGCCTGGAGACCTCAGCAGAGGGCAGCCCCTCTCGCCCTGTAGCCAGGTTACGGTTAACGCCCACTGCCCACAGCGGGCTCCCCTGATTCCTATACCTACCGCAGCAGGCCCTGAGCAGCCCACGCCTGGGGGGCTCCCCCCAGAGAAGCAGGGCAGCCCCAAGGCCTCCTTCAGCTGCGCACCGGACTCTCTGGCCTCCCACTGACCTCTTTCCCGTCGCGCCTCCTCCCTGGAGGGCCCGTGGGCTGCGATGGGCACCGCGCGGTCAGACCAGCCTCTCCCACCCCCGGCACAGGGGCTGTGAGGGCGCAGCCAGGGGACCAAGGAAAGGCCCTTGGAGCAGGTTAGCGGCGCTCGTTCCTTAAGTGGCCAGCACGGGGACAGCGTAGGGGCTTAACCAGCACCCGTCAGGACGATGACCGGTGCGTGCCCTCCACCACAGAAGCAGGCGTCCAGGCCACTTAGCGCACGTTAGCACAGGTGCTGCCAATGGCCAGGCGAGCCTGGGGCCCAGACCCCGACGAACGCCGCGGGCAGGCCGGCTGCTGGAGGGGCCTTCTGGGGGCTCTGCCCTGAACCGCGTGTGTAAGCACGTGTGTGTGAGTGCGTGGCCGCACCCCCTGGGCTTGTTCATTTTGCCTCTTCCGTGACTCTGGCGTTTCGGAGTCCAGGTCAGGGTTCCTGTAGACCAGCCCACGCCCTGGGTGCACCCCACCCCTTCCCGGAGGTGGGTGCTGTACTCCGCTCCCTCCGTCCCTGCACTTCCGGTGAATTAAAATTGGGTTAGAGGCTCTGTTGGATTTGGCTCACACGGGCTTGGCAGGAGGACTTCAGAGGTGACAGGCTTTCCGGAGAGCAGCTGAGGGCGGGGAGGCTTGCCAGCCCCAGAGAGCCCGCAGCGTCACAGACACACACCACGGGGAGCACGAGATTATGGGGGGAAAAAAAAGACCCAGGAGATCACTCTAATTTGGAAATCACACGCACAAGCCCAGAAAGGTTGCATCTCCTAAAACCGGTTTCAGGGGCCCCTTGGAAATCTAGCCAGGCTGATTGGGGAAGGCCTTAGCCCATACAAAGCCAGTCTCTAAAGCCTGGGAGACGTGACTCTTTTTTTTGAAATGCTTAGAGCTCAGCAAAAATATTCAAAATATTCCTCTGTGTACCGTGTGGAGTCCCTTTGTTTCGAATGGTTCTGTTTCTCCAAGAACCGCTCTTGAGTCCTGCTTGGTCCAATGGACTTTTTGCCTATTAACAGCCCCTCCCAAACCCGCTTCTCCTCTATGGAAGAGTTTCCTCCCCATAGCTTTACCAGACTCGCATATGGTTGCGTGTCCCGAACTGCAATTATTTGCGGCTCCTAAATAAACCCATTTTGCTGGTAAAATCACTGGCTGTTTTATTGTTTTACAATGTAAACTTAGTGTGAAAAACATGGTGTGACTTTTATATCACACAATAAACAATACTTTATCAATGAGAGATTTTGATCCCTCGTCCGATTTTCCTGTCTCCCTTTTCTGCAAATTCCTTAATTAGGTAATCAAAATTTATACATTCGGCAACTTCATTTTCAGTTAATCTAACTGAAAGCAGTATCCGTCACTCTGAGCAAATACAGGATTGCAATCATTTTTGACAATTTTTAGCTTTGAGAAGGATCTTTCTGCTGATGAAATTGTTGCTCGGACCGTTCAGAGTATGAATAGGCTGTGAGAGCATTGGGATACTTTCTAATCATTTTGAAATGTAAATTTTAGGACATTTAGAGCTGATGATTCTTTCAGAGCAAGTTTTCTAAAAAGATTTAACTCTTCATACAAATCAGTTTTGTGACAGTTTGAATTTAAATGTAAATCTATACAGTGCCATTTTCATATTTCCTGTAGCTTGTGGAGGTCATATAAGAAACTGACTCATAATTTGTGTGTAATTGCAAACACCTCTTTGTGCATTTTATCACTGTATCTTCAATTATATCGAAAAATTAATTATTAAGTTGTCGTGCATGTTAGTAATTGGTTCATCAACGCTTCACGTGGAAATTGTGCTCTTTTCTGTCTAACGCCAGGTTCCTTAAATTTAATTTTTGTTTCCAAGCCTGTGGATTTTGGTTTGCAATGTTAACATTTTTCAAAATAGAGATTCTAAACTCCTGGAATAATTCTAATAACTTGCTGATATGCTTTATCACGCTGCCCACATATTTGCTTTTCTTGAACTAATTTCCTGATACAATTTACTGCCCAGGCAGCAGCGGTTTCTGTCCTGGAAGGGTTTGTGCAGAGGCTGCAGGGACTTTCTGCGGGGACAGATGTGCGGGTGCCCCACCTCGGGTCCTGGTGCTCCAAGCGAGGGGCCATTGCTCCGCGGACACCGTGGCTCTGGAGAATGGCCCCTGTACCCACAGGTGCCCAGCCCCTCTTGCTGCACCTCTTTTAACCCTCAGGTGGATGCTGGTACCACCCACCCCCGCTACAGAGGAGGGACAGGCCCAGAGAGGTGAAGTGATTGCCCGGGGTCAGCCAGCACAGGGGAACCCCTGACTTCCCGCCCGTGACCACTACGGGCGCTGCCTCCAAGCCTCCGAGTCCTCAGGGCAAATTCTCACTGAACTTCTGGATAAAGATGGAAAATGGAGCACAAGGCCTTGTTTTGTTGTTTCCTGAAACGGCTCTAAAAAGACTGAAAGAGGTTTTGGAAACGGTGTCAGCCCGCCAGGATCGGGCGAGGGGAGCAGAAAACAAGGCGAGACAAACGCTAACGGAATCAGGGGGCAGGCTCCTCCGGCACGATGCAGAAAGCCGGGGAGCCGCCCAGAGTGTTCCAGGGGGTGCCCCAGAGTTTCAGCAGGTGGCAGCCCAGGCCCCCTGGAGGTGGGGCTCACCTGGCACCAAGCTGGGAGGAAGAACTGCAGGTCTGCGGGAGAAGTGCTGGGTCCCAGGACCCTGGACGCCCGCCTGGGCCCTCATCACGGTCGAGAGAGGCCGTGGGGACCAAAAGCGGGCGCGTGCCCACGGGTGCTCGCCCCCAGCCTCCTCCCCAGGTGGCTCCCGAGGGGATCCTGACGGCTTCGACGTCGCCATGGCAGCTCTGGAGTTAGAGGCGGGACGGACCTGAATGGTGGTGTTCCCCCGGATTCAGGCCATTCCCAGAACCTCGCAGTGTGACTTTATTTGAAATAGGATCTCGGCAGGTGTAAGTAGTTAAATGAAGATGAGGTCACGCTGGAGTAGAGTGGACCCCGAGCCAGTGTGACTGGTGTCCTTCTAGGAGGAGGAGAGGCGGAGACACAGTGAGGACGGGCAGAGACGGGAGCGATGCGGCCACAAGCCCAGGGGCGCCCGGGAGCACGGGGAGCACAGAGCCAGGGAGTCAGGGAGGGACGTCCTCGGCCTCAGACACAGCACGGCCCCCACCCCGATTTCTGCTGCTCAGCTGGGGAGCTGGGTGAGCATGCGACCAGCGGTCTCGAGCCTCTCACTGTGGGTGCTTTGCTGTGGTGCCCGGGGCTGAGGCAACGCCAGGAGAGTTCCATCCCCGCCCAACCGGCAATCATGGGGGCTCGGAGCCAAGACGTCTTATTTCAAATTTCCCTGCCAGGACCCCGTCTCAGGACTCTGGGGGAGACGTGCCCCACCCCATCCAGCGGAGGGAGCAGAGGACGCGACCAGGGCATCCCCCGAGGAAGGATGGAGCTGTCGGGGGAACTCCCGGTTGTCCATACCTCTTGGGCGACATTGACAAAGGGGACACTGGTGTTGGAGTCAGGAAACATACGTAGAACACCGAGCGAGGCCTCCGGGCTCCTCTGGGCCAGTGTTGACAGGGTCAGAGCGGAGTGGAGCCTGGCCGCTGGTCTCACCCAGCGGATCTGCGCCCTCCCCAAGGTGAGGCCTAAACTGAGAAATCCCCGTGCGGCCCAGTAAACCCGAAACACTCAGCTGAAAGGGAAGACGCGGCCTGGAGGAGGGGATCCGGGCGGAGGAGGGGACATGGCCTTTTTTGTACATTTCCTAGGACTAGGTGCACCCAGAGCGGAAGTTACAAACAGTAACAACGGCCTAGGAGCCCCCCTCGCTTGTTTCCCTTCCCCCAGGAAGCCTGAGTGCTCACCCGGTGTAGACAGAAGTGGGAGGAAGCTCCCAGAGTTGCGCTGGACCCCGACTCCCATCTGATGAGGTTGTGGAGAGCTCAGTGGAGACAAGGGGCTGCGACCAGAGGCAGGGGAGGGTGTGACCTCCACCCGGGGCCTCAGACTCCCCGGGGCCGGATCCCTGAGATCTGGTGGCTGAGGACAGCACCGTTACCTAGCCCTGCGGCCACACTGCTAATGGGCCTTTGCTGCTCCTCTGCCCCGGCACAGGTACAGCGAAGGAAGGGCACCCACGGCAGGGTGAGTTGAGGGGGTGCCCCCAGCTTCTGGGAGTCACAGGGGGCCCTCACCCAGGAGCCGCAGGAGAAGGCTGGTCCCTGACCCCATGTCTCCAGGGACATCCAATACCCGTCCTGACCTCTCACCCCTGGATGGACTCTTCTTCCCCAGCCCTTTTCTCCATACCCCGCAGCTGCAGGAGGTCATCTCTGAGAGAAAGAGAGAGATAGAGAGACACAGAGATGGAGAGACAGAGACAGTGAGAAGGGGAGACAGAGACAGAGAGACCGTGGAGAGAGACTTGGCCTAACGAAGAAACAACAGGAGAGAGGGGTGGAGGGGACCGAGAGGGGTCACGTGGAGAAGCACCAGCGTCCCTCAGCCCCAGGCCAGCTGACCACGGCCGGTGATCAGGGTCCTCCCCTGGGCAGGGCCAGAGCAGGGCCTGGGCCTTGGGGAGAGCCTTGGGCGGCTTCCACAGGGGCTGAGAGGCCCCATGAGAGCTTGGTCAGGAGGCTCGTCCTGGGTCGGGGGACGGACCCAGACAAGGGAGGGGGATGGGAGGTGTAGGAGGGGGAGGGGGGATGGGAGGGGGGATGGGAGGGGTGGGGGGCTGCCTCTCCGGTGACACATGGGGCCCAGAGGGAGGGGGGAGGGGACTGAGGAAGAAACGGCAGCCCTGAGTGCTCTAGGAGGGGTGAGCGAGGGTGCAGGGGCTTCCAGACCAGAGCCTGGGCCCTGAAGAAGCTGCACCGGCCGCCCTACCTGCCTCAGGTGTAGGCCTTCAGGGATGAACAGGGACAGCTGGGGGGTGTAGACAGACCCAGCTAGGAAGGACAGCCCTGATAGGGGCCGGGGTCCCAGCCCAACACACTGTGTCCAGCCCATCTGGCCGCCATCCCCACCAGGTGCCCAGGAAATGGCCACCCCCAGACTCTGCAGCCCCTCGACCAGCAGCCCCTCTCCTGCGTGTCCACAGGCACGAGTGTGCGGGGTGGCCACACGGGCCCCGGGGGACGGGCAGACAGGTCTCACCCGTGTAGGCCATGATGGTGACCAGCAGGGCCCCGGCCAGCACCCTGTAGACGGGAAGACTGTTGCGGCGGCGGAGGAGGGTCAGGCGGAAGAGGAAGGCGCAGGAGCCCTCCACCAGCGCGCGCAGGGCCGAGCCGCAGTGCACGTCCGTGAGGGTCTGCAGGACGCGCAGGTCGCTGAGCTCCCAGGCCCAGTAGAGCCGCATCAGGGCACAGGCCGCTTGCACGCCCAGCGCCTGGGCTGCCAGGTCCAGCAGCGTGCCGGGCAGAGGGGCCTTGGCCAGGAGGCACTCCTGCAGGGACACGGCGGGATCGGCCGAGGCCCCGTCCAGGGCGGCCCCGTGCACCAGGAGGAGCAGGAAGAGCGGGGTCAGCAGCAGGTCGGGGCCGAAGCCCCCTCCCCAGGGGCCGACATCCGCCAGCGTCCGCATCTCCAGGCAGCAGGCCCCCAGCTGGGCGGCGCCCACCACCTCCCGGGCAAAGCGGGCATAGGTGCCCCCGGGGAGCAGGGCCTTGGCCGCCCTCCTGGCCACCTGGCAGAGGGCGAAGGTGGAAAAGAAGAAGGAGAGGGACGTGTTCAGACTGGCCATCGGCCTGGAGGCTCCAGGAGGGCCCGGGCTCAGCAGGGGACTTGAGCTGACTGATGTGTCAGGGGCTGGCGGCCCGGGCCCAAGGGCGGGGGGTGGGGGCTGTGGGAGCGCCACACCTGTGCCCGCACACCTGTGCCCTCACCACACCTGTGCCCTCACATCTGTGCCCTCGCCGCACCTGTGCCCTCACACCTGTGCCCTCGCCGCACCTGTGCCCTCACACCTGTGCCCTCGCCGCACCTGTGCCCTCACACCTGTGCCCTCGCCACACCTGTGCCCTCACACCACCTGTGCCCTCACTGCACCTGTGCCCTCACACCTGTGCCCTCGCTGCGCCTGTGCCCTCACACCACCTGTGCCCTCACCGCCAGCCCCGCCTCTGCGGCCCTGCGGGAGGTGGGCCAGGAACTCCCCCAGCAGCGGCCCGCCCCTCGGCCACCCTGCGCTGCTCCTCAAAGCCTCCGTCGGAGGCGGCAGGGCTCTGTGACCCCCACCCCACCGGCTCCTGGCTCCACGGGCACAGCCGGGCAGCTCCCTGCACCTGCGCCGTGTCCCCTCCTGCGCGAAGGTCCCCGGCTCCGCCTGCCCTGTGGGTCTGCTGCCACCAGTTCGCCCGGGGACGGCAGCGGCATGCTGGGCCAGGAGTCCCCGCGTGGGGAACTGTGGGCGCCCGGCAGGGCTGCTCTGGACGCCTTGGAAGCTGAACCTGCAGAAATGGGCCCACTCCACCTTATACTTAATTTGTCTGCCTGGAGGGTGGGCACGTAACATGCATTTCTAAGAGAGCAGTGAGTCAGTCCCGAGCAAAGCAGGTGGCTGGGAAGTTCAGGGGCTGCCTCCAGCTCCCAGCATGTGGTGAACTTGTTCCAGGGCAAGTGGGGATCCCCTGTGACCCCCTCCCCGCACCCCAGTCACGCCCACAATGCACCCCCTTCCTGGAGACACGTCGCTGGGCCTCAAGTCGGAGGGACCGGGAGTCCAGGACTCTGCTGGTGACTCGGTGCTGGACGCTGGCCGGGCTGCAAGAACACAAGGCCCGAGGTCGTGGTCATGGACGCGCCTCAGGGACCCCAGGACGTGCAGGAGGAGGGGCAGACACTCGGGGGTGGGCTGCACTGGATCCGCTGGGCAGCCCTGAGGCAGCAGTCATTCCAGCAGAGGGGACAGGCTGAGTGAGGCTGGAGGCCACTGGGGGTGGAGGGAGCCTGGCAGGGGCCGGGGCCGGGGCCGTGGGCTGGGCTGAACCCCCTCTCCCAGGCCTGTCCTGGAGCGGGAGGAGGGGGCCGGGCCGGGGCAGTAGGGAGTCCTGGGCAGGACGCTCCCAGGGCAGGAGGAATGAGCTGGGGGTCGGAGGCACCTTCTGTTGAAGACCCAGGTCCAGGTCTCTGGGACGCGGCTCTGTCACCCGCCAGCCCTTGCAGGGGCCGAGGCACAGTGGGGCGGAGGCATCAGCAGGGCGGGGTCGCCCGGGGGAGACGGGTTTCCTCTCCCTGAGCCCCCACCCTCACCCCTGCAGAAGGGTGGACAGAGCAGGGGAGGTGGCTTTGAGCCCAGGAGCCGTGGTCTCTGCAGGGCAAAGGCCTGGCGTCCAAACACCGCCAGGGGACCCCCAGGGAAAGGGGCACAGGTGACACCTCTACAGCCCCCACCTCGTGCCCAACTGGAGGACCCCCAGGCCCCGCAGCAGCTGCTGTTCTCTCCCCCACGTCCCATCCCTGTCCTGCTGTCCTCCACCTGCCCCTCGGTGGACGGCAAGACCACCCCGCACCGCCACCTCCCCCCTCCCTCCTTCCCAGGCAGCGATTCCAAAGATTAGAGAAAAAAAGGCCGTCAAAACCAGTATGAATTTCCTTCCAAGGAGTTCAGCTGGGCCCAGCGCTGCGGAGGGTGCTGAGCGTGGAGGGTGAGAGCAGGGCCTGGCCACCTTCGTCGGCTGGCTACGCCCCAGATGGAACCTGTCGCCTGCAGCATCCCTGGCTTCCCCACCAGACGCCCTGCTCCTGGCGATGCCCCGGCTTGGGGATCCGCATCCCCGAGCAGGTCACGGCACTTTCAACGCTGGGGCCCAAAACCAGCCAAGGCTTCCAGCCTTGCCACCAGAACCAGTCTTGCTGCTCGGAGGGCCATGTCTCCACCCCTTACAGGCCCTCTTGTTTTCTTTTTCCCACCCAACATCTGTCCCTCCTGGAGCTCAGACTCAGGGAATGGGGACCCGCAGCCTGAAGGATTAGGAGCTGATTTTTTCGGTTGCCCCGGTACACAGTTTGGAGGTTTAGGACTTTCCCAGAGGTGGGGAAGGCGACTGGCCCCCCAGCCCTCCAGGGAGAGGGGTGAGGTTTGCCCCCGCAGGAAGGTCCCCCAGGGCCAGCCTTGCCAGAAGTCCACCCACTGTCCCCTGGCCCCCAACTTCGCCCTGGAAGGCGGACAAGCCCCCAGACTCCAGCCTGGGGCGTGCGGTGTGTGTGTGTGTGTCTGTCCTTCCCTTGTACGAGGCCCCCGCCCTCTCAGAGGAGCTGGGAACAATCTGGAAGCCACTGAGACCTGACGGCTGGGTGCACAGAAGCCGGTGATAAAAGAAATGTTCACCTATTGAGGTCTGGGGAAGTCATTCTGGCTTACACATGCATTAGCTTGAATTTGATGCTGACTCGAGCAGCCTGTTTGTGGCTTATCAGACGCACATTGTACGGATACCTCTGCTTTAATGATTAAAGAAAAGGGCACATTGACCAGAAGTAAAGAATGTCCATGTTAAAAATAAAGATGCAATGCCTCCCTTCCTGGGACGCCGATGCTGGTGCTGTTTTGAGGACAAGACTCCTTCCCAGGCACCAAGTCACGCTGACTCGCTGTGTACCCGCTGGTCTGTTTTTTTTTAAACCTTGAAGGAATGTAACCCTGACTTGGTTGATGTTCTTTGTTCTGACAGGTTATAAAACTGCTGAAAACTCTGCTTCTGCAGAGCAGTTTCCCAGTCATCTGGAAAGCTGTTTTCCGGACTATAGTCTTCAGTCTGGCTTAAGTAATACTCTTCTGTTCCTATTACAGATTATCGGTTATTTTGTTCGACAGCGGGTTCCCCTCAGGGCCCACGCGGTGAATGAGTGCATGGGGAGACCTCCTGTCCGCCTCGGGAGCTGCTGGCCTTCGTCCTTCCCTAACTGTCACCCCACTCCCACCAGTTGGGGCCTGGTCTCCAGGTGTCCAACACCTGCTCAGGTCAGAGCACACAGAACCGCATGACCGCACAGACCTCCTGACTGGAGTTCCATGGTCATTCACACTGAATAATCAATGTTAATTAAGTTTTTAAAAAAAATTTATTTATTTATTTTTATTTTTGGCTGTGTTGGGTCTTCGTTGCTGTGCACCGGCTTTCTCTAGTTGCAGTGAGCGGCGGCTACTCTTCATTGTGGTGTGCCGGCTTCTCATTGCGGTGGCTTCTATTGTTGTGGAGCACGGGCCCTAGGCGTGTGGGCTTCAGTAGTTGTGGCTCGCGGGCTCTGGAGCGCAGGCTCAGTAGTTGTGGCGCACGGGCTTAGTTGCTCCGCGGCATGTGGGATCTTCCCGGACCAGGGCTGGAACCCGTGTCCCCTGCACTGGCAGGTGGATTCTCAACCCCTGCGCCCCCAGGGAAGCCCAGTCTTTGTTTTCTGATAAAACTTAAGTGGTGCGGAGCCCACCAGTCTTAATAGTGGACTTCCACCTGTGTGACAAGTGCACAAACACAGGTAACCCACACATTTACCCAGATAGGAACGTTTTCCCAGAAAGTCTCGCGTCCCTTCCCAGTTGACCCTGCCCCTAATCAGAGGCGTCTGGCTTCCTGCTTTACTTCATCACAGGCTTGGGGACAATCAAATGTAACCAGACTCCCGCGTCTCCACCTGGGGGCCAGCAGAGAGGTGGACTGATTTTGTTTCCAGTGTCAGAGTTTTGCTCCTTTTTATTGCCGAATGGAATTCTGTTTCATGGATGAACCACGACTTGTTAATCCATTTTTCCTGATGATGAACAAACATTTAGGTTTTCTTCCATTTTTTTTCACTAATACAAATAAAGCTGCTATCAGCATGTTCGTATAAGTCCTTGTAGACAAAAATTTTTTTTTTTGAGTAAATACCTAAAGAATTTTTCTAGACCACAGGGCAAGTGAATGCTTAATTCTGTAAGGTACCATCACTACTTTCTGCAGGATGGTTATAGTTTTTACACTCCCAGCAGCAATGTATGAGATGCATGGTGTCTGTAAAAGTCGGTGCTGTGAAGACTTTCACACATTTCCTGTTCTCCCTGGTGTTTAGTTCTCTCGGTGGTGGGAAGTTGCATTTCCCTGATGACAGGTGATGTTACACACATTGTCAGGAGCCTACTTATTGGTCATTCAAATACCTTTGGTTCTTTTTTTACTGAACTGTATATCTTTTTTATCATTGAGTTATAATAATTCTTCATATATTCTGGATACAAGTCCTTTGTCCTATAATTGTTTTACAAGTATTTCCTCCCAGGTCCTGGTCCATTTTCTCGATACGGTCTTCGGATACGTAATTCTAGAAGTTCTACAGTTTCGCATTTTACATTTAGGTCTAAGATCCATTTTGGCTCAACTTCTTAACTTTGTGAAAAGTGTAAGATCTGTGACCAGATTCTTTAAAATACTTTTTTTGCCTGTGGGCATCCCATTGCCCCAGCACCGTTTGTCGTGAAGACTGTCCTCGTGCCCTTGAGCTGCTTTCTCTCCCTTGTCAAAATCAGTTGACTCTGCTTGGGTGGGTCTATCCCTGGGCTCTCTGTCCTGCTCCGTTGATCTATTTATCTGCTCTTTCACCAGCACCACACCATCCTGATTTTTGAAAGCTGATAGTAAGTCTTGAAGTCGGGTAGTGTGAGTCTTACAACTTTGTTCTTCTTCAGTACTGTGTTGGCTCTTCTGGGGCTTTGGCCTTAACGTACAAACTTTGGAATCAGTTTGTCAATATCTGGTGTCCTGGCACTGTGATTGGGGTGCATGGAATCTGTAGGTCCAACCAGAAAAACTCACATCTTTACAGTAGTCAGTCCTGCAATCGGTGAACACAGAATGTCTCTCTATTTACTTACATCTTTGATTCCTTTCATCAGAATTTTGTTGTTTTCTGCATACAGATTCTGAACATATTTTGTTTGATTTTTACCTACCTTGTGTTTTTGTTTTTGTTTTACTTATTTCTCTCCTTTTTTGGGTGCTACTGTAAATGGTGTTTTTAAAATTTGAAATTCTAGCTGTTTGTTTCTGGTATATAGGGAAGTCACTGACTTTTTCTTTTCATTTTTATTTTATATCGCCCCATGTGGGGCAATGATGAGTAGAGTTCCTTTAAACATATGAATATCAGTTTTCTAGGGCATAGTTTTTCATTTCTCTAGGGTAGATACTCAGCAGTAGGACTGCTGAGTCATATGAAAGTGTATGTTTAGCTTTCTAAGAAATTCCCAAACTCATGTCCAGAGTGGCTGTGCCTTTTGCATTTTCACAAACAATAGAGAATTCCAGTTGCTTTGTTTCCTCACCAACCCTTGATATTGTCAGGTTTTGTTTTTTGTTTTTAATTTTAGCCTTTTTAATTTGTGTGTAGTGGTATCATTTAGCATTTTAAAATTGGGTTGTTTTATTTCTTATCATTGAGGTTTGGGAATTCTTACTGTGTTCTGGAGACAAGTCCCGTGCCAGATGTATGATTTGTGAGTGTCTTCTCCTTATCTGTAGCTTGTCTTTTCATTTTCTTTCACAGAGCAAAAGTTTTTTCATTGTAATGAAGTTCAATCTTGCATTTCTTTTCTTTCATGGATAGAGCTTTTGGTGTCATGTCCAACAACACTTTGCCTAGCTTTGTCTCCTGGAGATTTCCTTGTATGTTTTCTTCCAAAAATTTTATAGATTTAGATTTTACATAACATTTTGAGTTACTTTTTGTATAAGGTGTGAGGTTTAGGTTGATGTTCATTTTAAAAAACATATCAATGTCCAATTGTTCCAACATTATTTGTGGAAAAGTCTATCCTTCCTCCATTGATTGCTTTTGCACCTTTGTAAAAAAAAGAAAAATCAGTTCGTTATATTTGTGTGTGAGTCTACTTCTGGATTCTCTTTTGTTGCCTGTATTTATGCGTCTGTCCCTTTACCAACACCCCACTGTCCTGATTACTGTAGCTTTATGGTAAGTCAAAATTGGGTAGTGTGACTCTTTTTACTTTATTCTTCTGTGTCAAAGTTGTTTTAGCTCTTCTGGTTCCTTTACTTTTCACATAACTTTTAGAATCAGGTGGTTGATATCTACAGGAATTTTGATTGAGATCATGTTGAATTTATAGATCTATTTGGGGAGAGATAACCACTTAACAAATATTGAATCTTCTAATTATGAATACAGTGTAACTCTTCATTTCACTTAGGTCTTTGATTTCTCTCATCAATGTTTTGTAGTTTTCAGCATACTGATTTTTCATATGTTTCGTCAGATTTATACATACATAGTTCACATTTTTGCTATTTTATTTTTTTTAACATCTTTATTGGAGTACAATTGCTTTACAATGGTGTGTTAGTTTCTGCTTTATAACAAAGTGAATCAGTTATACATATACATATGTTCCCATATCTCTTCCCTCTTGCATGTGGTACATTTTTTAACTCAAATTTTCAACTGTTTATCGCTAGTATATAGAAATAAAATTACTGTTCGTAATTCAACACCTTGTAATAATGTATAATGGAAAAGAATCTGAAAAAGAATATATATATACGTGTGTGTGTGTACATATATATATATATAACTGAATTACTTTGGTGTACACCTGAAACACTGTAAATCAATTGTACTTCAACAAAAAAATAAATAAAATAAAATTAGTGTTTGTATATTGACCTTGTATTCTGCAACCTTGCTTAACTCATGTATTAATTCTAGCAGATTTCTGGTATATTCTTTAAAAAAAAATTTTTTTTTTTTTGGCTGCGTGGCATGTGGGATCTCAGTTCTCCAACCAGGGATCGAACCGTGCCCCCTGCAATGGAAGCACAGAGTCTTAACCACTGGACCGCCAGGGAGTCTTTTTAAATTTTCTACCTATTATGCCATTCTTCCATTCTGATCTGTGTGCCTTTTCTTTCTTCATTTTGCCTTACTGCACTGGTTAGGATCTCTATTACCATGTTGAATTGGGGTGATGATAGAGGGCATCCGTGTCTCATTCCCAATCTTAAGGGTTAAGTATTAATTTTTTTGCTATTAAGTATGGTGTTAGCTACAGATTTATTGTAGACACACTTTATCAGGTTAAGGAAGTTATCTTCTATTTAAAGTTTTGATTAGCAATGGATTTTGGATTTTCGTCAAATGCTTTTTCTGCATCTATAGAGAGGATAACATGATTTTTCTTTCATTAGTTTAATATAGTGAATTACATTGATTAGTTCTTGAACCAAGCTTGCATTCCCAGGATAAACCCAACTTGGTCATGAGGTATTAACCTTTTTACGTACTACTAGATTCAATTTGGTAAAATGTTATTGAGGATATTTGTTTCTATGTTGATGAAGGATATTGGTCTGTAGTTTTATTTTCATGGAATGTCTTTGTCTGGTTTTGGTATGAGGTAATGCTGACCACATAAAAGGACTTGGGGTTGCCTGGGCATGAGGCTGGCAGTACAGGGGTGGCATACCCAAGGGCACCTGGAGCTGTTCAGACAGGTGCAGCCGGGTACTGAGGGAAGCAGGTGGATGCGACCACGATAAACACCGTCTTGTACCTCCCACCCCTCAAGGCTCTCTCCCCTCCCCACCTCGCCACTGGGAGATGCGTGCTGTCCCCAGACAGCGCTGGACACATGGCCCTGTGGCTATTTAAGGCCCCAGCAAACAGACCTAACACACAAATAAAGCCAAGCGGAGACCCGCGGGTCTGGTGTTGCATAAAGAGCCATGTTTATTTCTTAATTGGACAGAGCCTTAAGTGCACACACACGGTACAGGAGCCTAGAGCCTAACACTTGGGTTTTGGACATCAGGGAACTAGAGTCATTACATCAGGATGGCATTTACAGTGCAGGGGCTGGGGTGTGCCACAACCACGTATGTACAAGCCACGGGGGAACTCAGGGGACAGCTGGCCGTGGGACGCAGGGACCTGGGAAGGAGCCACAGCCTGTCGTCTCTCCCAGGGGAACGCGTGGCCCAGCCCCAGGGATACAGGAGGGCGCCTGCGGGCTCCCCGCGCTGAGGAGAGCTGACGGAGGACCAGTGTGGCCACCCTGCTCGTGCCTGCAGCATCGGCGACGTTTGGGGACCCTCCCCGAGTGCCTTGCGACACCCGCCCCAGAGGCGTCGAGGGGGGACTAGGATTGCCAGGAGACGTCACTGCAGCCGCCCTGGTGTGTGTGTGGGTGTGCGCGCGTGTGCGCGCATTGTCGGTGAGCGAGACAATGATTACTCAGAACAGAGGCCTTGAAACTTACGAGCGTCTCAACAGCCGGCCCTGGGCACCAGCCGGATCGCTTTGGAGCCGGGCCGATCAGCCGGGAGCCCAGCATCTCCCTCCCTGGGGCTCCTCCCTAGGGCCACAGCGGAAGGAGCCCACCCCTCCCTGGGGGACAGAGAGCCCCCTCCAGGCAAGCATGGCCTCAAGCACAATGAGGCTGCAGCCTGAGCGGCAGCAAGCACTGGAACAAAAACCGTCCAAGAGAGATGGCTTTCTGGATCTTTCTCTCCTTCCCCACTCGCAGGACACAGCAGCCACAGCCAGACCTGACTTTCCTGTCTGCACCCCACAACCTGAGGACCCTCACGGGCCTCCAGACCAGCCTCCCATGTCACAGATGTGGCAACTGAGTCCCAAACCACTTGTCTCTGGCTTACATGGCACCGGGCATGGGAGAGCAGCTTTCCCGACTCACAGATGGAATTCTCGGACCCAGGCCCTCGCGTGGGAGCCGGCCTGAGAGGAGGAAGTGGTGACGGGTAGGGGACACCAGATGGTCCACACCTGGTTCCGAGTTACTGCCAAGATGCCAAGGCAGCGCAAGGCCCAGACGAAGCAGCCCTGGAGGCCTCCATGGCCGTGGAGGCCCCTGAATTTGGGGCGATTCCCAGAAACCCTCCCGGGGGCCCCCTGCCCCACTCAGCGGGTGCTCTGCAGGTTGGCTGGCCCCAGACACCTGTGCCCGGGGTGAGAGGGCCTCAGACTCTCCGGAGGCCACGGCCTCAGGCTGGCTGACCTGAGTGGCCGTGGCCTGAGCCCTGCACCTCCAGTCTCCCTGTAGGAAGGAGGGGCTCTCGGAACTGACCCATCTTAGGACAACTCACCCCACCCGTCTCTCCTCCCTGCCCTCAAGGCCATCACGAAGGCCAGCGTCAGTGCTTGCTCCAGAGCGTGCTGTCCCCTCTGCTCTCTGCGTCTTGACCTCTGCCTCCAGGGAAGCCCTGTGGGGGGAGCAGAGGCCTGCTGGTTTCCGGACAATGTTTGACTTTAGTCCAGAATGTGAACCCTCCGTCACCCCCTCTGGGGGGACGTGGTAGGGACGGGTCTTGTGCTGCGGTTGCTGTTTTCCCTCGAGCTAAAAAGAGGCTGAATGTGCCTCTGAGTGTAGGAACAGGTCACTGAAGACCCCAGGCCCTGGTTTCTCTGAAGGGTTTATGGCCTGGGCATGACACACGGCCAGACTCTCAGCCCGGGGCTGGCTCCTGCCTGGTCCCGGGCAGCCCTCAGGCATGGGGTCTGCAAAGGGGACGAAATGGATGTTGTCACGAGAGGGCAGAACAAGACAAGGGTGACACCCTCGGATACAGGAGGAAGCCCCCTTGATGACAGATGACCCCAGCACTGGCTGCCCTCACCTGACCCCGTGGAGTTTTCTCACTGGGACTCACAGAAACTCCTCTCTTGGGACAAAGAGGGGAAGTCACGATTTCTTCCCTGGAGCGACCTGGAGCTCACCCCGGTCTCACAGTGGCTGGAGATGCCGCACCAGAAGCCCCTCGCTGCCTAGACCACCTCTAAACACAGCTCCCCGCGCCCAGCCGGCCTGGACACATGACACACCCGGTGGGACCCTGACCCCTCTCCCGCTCGGTTCCCACCAGGACGGCCCCCAGCCAGGCGCCTGCTGCCTCACCTCCCACGTGCTGCCAGGGACAGGCTGCCGGCGTCACCTGGACAGTCGCACCTCAGGTGGCTGCTGTCCAGGTGAGACGTGGGTCCTCCCTCCTGCGAGGAGGAGTGCACCCACCTTCTGCGCTGCTCGGACTTCAGGCATCAGAGCCCCCCAGACACACACACGCACACACACGCCCTGGGACCAGGGCCTGCCCCACAGGCCGCTGGGCAGAGGCCTCAGCTCCAGCCGGGCAGGTGTCCCCGTGGTGCCAACCAGGAGGTGCCTGGCCTGTCCAGACGCCACCTGTGGTCTTCCCAGGCGGCTGCCCCGCCTTGTGTGTCCTTAAGAAGCTTGGGAGGTGCGTTTGGGAGCAAGCGGGGTGGGTGCACCTGAGCCCTGCGGGTCTATGTGAGGGCATAAGAGATGCACACTTATAAATAAAATACAGTCTTACAGTTAATTTCTCAGTGGACTGTTTCAGTGTCACTAACTGATGTATGTTAATTATAGTCTGTCTATGCTTAAAAAAATATTAGAAGGGCAGCAATGCCCCCGTGGCTCCCGTCCTCTGGCCTTCCTGGCGTCTCCCAGCTCTTCCCACCCAGGGCGCGTTCCGAATGAAGAAAGGACAACAAACGCGGCCTCTGCTGGGAGCACGACAGGTCGTGTGGCAGGTCCCCGGCCAGAGGTGGGCTTTCGGGGCCCAGCGTGGGCATCCCCAGGAGGAGGGGGCGCGTTGGCTGTCTGCTGGGAGCAGGGCTGGGCGGCGGATGACATGACAGATGGTGACGAGGGTGGGAGAGCGGGGCCGGGCCTGCTGGCTGTCCAGGAGGGCTCGGCTCAGACCCTCATCTGGGCAGACCTCCTCCTGGAGAGCTTGGACCTGCCGAGGGCGGGAGAGAAGTGGCAGTCAGGGCGCCAGAATGCCGGCATTAGTGTCTCTGGTTCCCCGATCGCCCGAGAGACGTAACCCCTGTCTCCTGGCCCTGTGACTCGGGGGGAGCAGCCCTCCTCCCAGTCCCATCCCCCCACCCCAGCCTCCTTTGTAAGTCACTGACTAGGGGCGAGGCTCCACCCACCGAGGGCCTGCCTGTCCCCAAGCCTGGCTGCAGTATGTCCCCAACATCGAGGCCCGCCCTGGTTGAGTGTCAGTTCTGAAAATCTTGGGGATTTACACACTCGGTGAGGAGCAACGACCCGAAAACAAGAATTCACGTCCTCAAGACCGTCCCCCCCGCCCTCTGCAGGCAGGACGTACCGTATGGTCCCTGCCAGGAGGGGGTTGAACGCGTACAGCCAGTCGTGCATGTCCTTGTCGCTGTTGGCCTGCAGCAGGATGCCCCGGTGCTCCGTGCACACGGCGAACGTGTTGGGGGTCTGTGGAGGGAGGCTGCCGTGAGGGGCGCCAGGCCTCCCGCGGTCAGCTAGGGGCGGTCGCCACTCCACCGGGGCCCAGGTGGGCGGGGAAAGGCCCCTCCCCCCCCAGGGGGAGCGTCAAGGACGAGGAAGCAGAAAAGAAGACCCCTAGGAGGGGGCGGCGCTGCTGTGTGCACAGCCCATCCTGACCCTGCAGGCGGTGGTTCCCATCCGGAAGCCTCTGTAGTCAGGACACCGGTATCTTCTCATGTCCCCGTGGCCATGCCCAAGGCTACCTTGTCACTGCTCTGTGTCCCCGTGGGATGAGTCAACCCCTCACAGGCCAAGGTCCCTCCCCCGCGGACCCTGGCTCAGCTGCTGGCCCAGATGTATCCTCTGGGGCCCGTTAATCCTGGCATCTTCTCTCAGGCCCAAGCCCTCGACGTGGGGGCGTGGGTGGCAGGCTGAGCTCACACCTCCCCTTCCCCCACCAGAGGGAATCAGTGCCCAGTGGGCCCTGTGGCCACCAGCCAGGAGTCAGGGCTCCTCACATCCAGGGCCACCGCTTGCTCAGAGACGAGCAGGGGCAAAGCCAGGCGCAGGGGGCTGGACTCCTGGGCCCACTGCCCCGCTGGCCCTGCAGGGCTCCATGACACCCACTGTGGGCGTCCCCAGGAGGAGGGGACTGTGTCGTTAGCCATCGAATGGGAGAGGAGTAACGCTTGCGCCACCCATCACCGCTGCTGTCACCAGGACTACCAGCCCCATGGGTGGGCAGAGCGACCCCGGGACACGAGAGGCAGAGGGACAGGGAGGCTGACCCCCATGTCCCGGCCCGTGACAGACGGGCCTGGCTTCAGCCGGGCAGCGAGCGGACGCAGGGCCCGCGGAGGAGGACCAGGCCCGGCGCCCGCCCACCCCCGCCCGCGGCCGTGTCGCACCTTGAGCATCGCCTGCTGGTCCTCGCTGTACTCAACCTGGGCCGTGGACAAGTTGAGCACGAACCTCTCCACGGCATCCCTGTCGCTGTTGTACATGTAGGCGTAGGGCCGCCGCACCACCACGAAGCGCTTGGCCCAGCCGGCCGTGTGCGGCTCCAGGAAGTGCAGGTACCCCTTCTTGGAGACGATGGGGCTGGGGGCGGGGACGCACCGAAACCATCTTTCTGCAGCTGCCCACCAGCTGCCCAGCCCCCACCTGGCACTGGCCCTGGCTCTGGCTCTGGTCCCCGCTCCTGCCCTTTATGTCTGCTCATTCTCCACCCCTGTCCTAGGTCAGGGGGCCCTGCCCGACCCCCCGGCACAGAGCTGTCTCCATTCCAGGCCAGGGGCAGCCCACCTGTCCTTGCAGGGGCAGAACTGGCGGGGCGGTGCTTTAGAAGGGCCCCCGTTTGGGGCAGGGCCCCCACGCACCTGACCCGGATCTCCTGGATGTCGGGAACCAGCTGGCGCTGGGGCTCCTTGTTGGTCTCCGTTGCCCGGGCAGGGGAAGGGGGCTTCTTGGAATCCACCTCCGGCAGGGGCTCAGGCTCTGGGCTGGCCGGCCGGGAGCAGGGCTGTGGGGTCCTGGGAAAGCAGAGTGAAGCCGCTGCACTCCTGCCAGGAGGTGCCTCTCTGGCCCGGCTTCCCCGACAGCCAGTGTTATCCCCTCAGAACCGCCGGGGGCGCCTGCCTGGGCCTGCCCCCCACGCCGGCTCAGACCTCCGGCCGGCCCGCCGCTGCGCCGCGCCGTGTGGCGGGCAGGGTCCACGCCGACGCGGCACCTTCTCTCGTGGCACGTTCTGGCTCCCCACCTCCACCCCCCGTGAAAGCGGCTTCCGCATCTCTTGTCTCCAAAGTTAAACTGAAGCTGACCCGACTTTCTCAGGGACCGTGTGCATGGAGGGAGCTGCTAGTCGACTGTGGACACCAGGCCCAAGCGACGGACCCGGTGGCCAAGGAGGCCTGACTCCGGATGGTGCCCAGAGGGCTTGATGCCTTTTTCTTTCAAGAAGACAATCTGGAAAGCCTGAGGTGTTATGAGACCTGATGGATCAGACACGAGCACTGCCGGCAACGCGTCCCCTGCCCCCAACACCGCTCAGCAGGTGTCAGGTGGGCTTAAGTGGCCTCTAGGCTCTGCTTTGTCACCACTTTGTCCACTGAGTATTTTATGAGTGCTGCCACTGAATAGGGCTTTTTGTTTAGTGTTTTGACCCGTTCCTGGTTTTATTCACGACTGTATTCTAAATCTACTCTTTAGCAGAAAATGACCTTGGACAGGGCCCGTCAGCCGGCAGAGCAGACCCCCTCCCCCGGCCCTGCCCTAGTGTGTGGCTGTCCCCGGACACCCAGCCCCTCGAGCCCTGCCTTCTTGCTCTGTGCCCGAGTCCCAGCGGTTGTCGTCGGTCAGCTTGTGGAGGCGGAAGCTTTGCCGGGAGCCTGGCGCTCACTTACCTCAGGTCAGCAGCTCCGTACCGGCCCTCGACCAGGGAGGGGCAGGTGGAGGAGGGGGTGAGCGTGGCCGCTCCCAGAGGGGACATGGACGGGTCCCGCAGCAGGGTGACAGACATCTCAGAGAGCTGCGGAGGAGAGACGGTTCTTCGGGGACAGCCTCAGGGCCCTCTGTGGGTGGGGGCATCCCTGCCGCAGCACCTTTGCCTGCATTTTACCTTCTGTTTAGGGCAACCCCACTCCAGCTGCGGGCTGGGCTCTCTTCCCAGCCTCCCCACCCTCTCCCAGCGCTTCAGGCTCTGCCTTGCCGAAGGAGGTCCTCGAGGCTGTAGAGCTCCAAAGACAGAGCGAGGACCACTGGGTGGGGGACCGGTGATGGGCCAGAGCGCCGGAAGGGAAGCCTGGAGCCTGACGCGGGGCAGGGCCAGCCTCCAGCGGCTCCACGGAGGGCAGCACAAGAGCCGCCCCAGCCTTGGGCATGGGTACAAGGCAGCAAGACCAGGGTGGGCCCCCAGGTAGGACGCCAAGGAGGGAAGGACGCCGAGGAGAGGGGGCTTGACCAGCCCGGGACAGAGGCAGCTGGGTGAGGGCCAGGCTGGATAGGGCTGGGGACTGGGAAGACTGGAGCCAGGGAGGACACCGAGCGGACAGCCCTGGACCCGGCGGGCCCCTCGCTCCCTGCCCTCCAGGACCCCAGCCTCAGGCCCCGGGAGGCCAGCCCTCAGCTCTGAGGCATCCCTTTAGGCTGGGAGAGGAATGCTCCTAAGAAAACCCTTATCCCCTTCTCTCGGCCACAACAGCCCCCGCGGGCAGCCCTCCACGCCCACCTTGCTCTCGCTGGCGCTGACGCAGACGTGGCCGTGGGTGTGCTCTCTGGTGAAGGAGTGGGTGAGGAGCCGTAAGCACTGCCGGAGAGCAGACGCCTGGTCAGGGGCTTCCCGGGACCCGGCTCCGCCACGGACACAGGCCCGGGACACGGGAGACTGGCTGAGGGGCCAGGCACCCCAGGGCAAGGTGGGAAGCACCCTCACCTCTCCCAGGTGATGCGGCCATCTGAGGAAGCCCCCGGGGCAGGCCTGGGGCCTGGGCGGGGCTGGGGGTGGGGCCAGCATCCCCTGAAGTGCGGGAGGCCTTCCCCGTGGCCCACCCAGCAGCAGAAAGGGCCAGCTCTGGTGTAGGGGGCGAGCTCCCCATCAGCATAGGTATGCAAGAGAGAGCAGGGCACTGCCTTGGGGAGGCGGCTATAAGAGGTCCCCGGGTTCCAATGTGGGTAGGGTGGGGTGGGGGCGGGGTCAAGGTGACCCTACGTACTCATTCTCCCAGGTCCTGGTGGCCATGACAAGACACTGGCACCAGGAAAGGGCCAGGAGCACGGCCGCCGCCCGCCTGCCGCCCACCTTGACTGCCAGCTCCCGCTGCCTCTCGTTGGGAGCCTCCAGGGACGACGGCCGGCCCGCAGCCGCGAGCGGGGAGGTGGACAAGCTATGGGCCTCAGAGTCCTCGCTGGAGATGGGGGACAGGGCCTCGGGAGCAGGCCGCTGGGCCGTCTCCAGCTTCTCCCGCAGCAGCAGGTAGTGCCTGGTCTTCTCCACCTGCACAGAGGAGCACGAGCGTGGTTTTGCCTCTGCTCCCGCCAGGGCAGGGAGGGTGGGCGGCTGCTCTGAGCCTCAGGACCGGTTAGGCCCGGGAGAGCCGGCCGCCCAGCCGGGCTGTGGCGTGGGACGTGGCGCCAACAGACCCGCCCGTGCGCCCGCCGTGAGCCGACGGGACGGACACTGCGTTCCCGCAGCCGCTTTCCAGGGGGCCGTGCGCACTGCAGCCGTGGCCCGGCGAAGGGCCCAGAGGGTGGACGCGGCCCCGGATGGCCGCTTCCCACCCGCGCCCTGGCCCGCAGTCAGCGCCGCGGCTGGACACTGGCCGTCCTGGCCCGAGCGACAGAAGGGCCTCGCCCTGCCCACTAGCTTCCTGCCCGGTCTCTTTCTTGTCTCATCTACTGCCCGACAGTCTGCGGTTGGGTCGAGGATGAACCTTCCCCCCTAAGCCGGTGGCCGTCATGCAGCCGGGCGGCTTGAGTGCCACGTGCCCCATCTTGGGTGGGGTGAGAGCCCGGCAGGCGCGGCCCTCTCACCTCCTGCAGGAGGCTCAGCTTCTCCAGCTCCCACTGGTGGTCCAGGATGAGGCTGTCGCTCCGCGGCCTCCAGCCCGCCAGGTTCTCCTCACCCCGGACGTAGGCCACGGACGTGTCCAGCACCCGCCGGCGCCGCCGCTGCATCCCTGGAGCGACGCCGTCAGACGCAGCCCTAGCTGCAGGCTTATCCACCGAGGGAGGCGGGACCCCCGCCCCAGGCCCCCAGAGCCAGGTGTCCCGCGGGGTCTCGGCTGCCCCTCTTCTCCCTTCCTCCCTCCCCTCCAGCCCCCCAGCAACGCCGGGGGGCACGAGGTGGGCACTTGAGTCTCCAGGTGAGGGGCCCCCAATGGCAGCGTGGCTGAAGTCACCCAGGTGATCCCAGGGAACCGGGCTCCCTGACCTCCAACGGTGCCCCACCCCACCCCCGACCAGAGAGCCCAGGGTAGACGCTTACCTGGGCTGCCCGTGTCGGCCACGTGGCACAGGCTGAGCTCGTACACGCCCGTCACGCGATTGCTGCCAGGAGTGGTGGGGGGTGGGAGGAGGAACGTCGTCACCTGGCCCCGTGTCGGCCAGGCACCGACTCTCGCCACCATCAAACGCACACTGGGCGCGAGTCCTGCAGCCGCCCACGCCAAGCGGCCTGGCACAGGGTGGCTGAGGTGCTAGGTTCCCCGCGGTGCAGTCCCTGTACATGGTTCCCATCCCAGACTCCCGCTGGGCCCCCCTTTCTCTTGGGACCACTGATTCTGCCAAGGGCACCCCACTAACCCGCTCATGGAGAGGGGCTCACGTGCACGCGGTGACCTCCTGGACGACAGGATCATGGCCAGCCCAGGACCTCCACACCCCATTCCTCCCGGCTGTGCCAGAGCAGCCTGGACACGGGGGCCCACGAGACAGTGCACGGGGAGCCTCACTGAAGGCGGCCAGCGGTGACCTGGCACCCTTGGTGGTCCCTGTTGCTGGCGCAGGGCCCCCTCTTACTGTCTTGACATTCTCGGCCATTCCTGCCCTACCCCCAAGAATGCAGGGAGTGGTCGGAGCACAAGAAGGGACGCTGGTCCTGGTGTCCGACTCCCCCACATGCCGCCAGCCTCCAAGAGGCACTGGCTCAGCACAAGTCCTCAGGAAGTGCTGTCCAGAGTCCCCCTTCCTGCCCAGACCCGTGTTTACCCAGCTTCTCCCACGGAGTGGGGGGAGCAGTCCCAATAGCACAGATCCGCATGGCCCCTAGGGACGAAGGTCACCGGCACCTCCCAGGGAGGCCCCAGAGTGCACACCTCAGGCCTTCCCACTGTGCCGTGGGGAGAGCCTGGCTCTCTCACACCCCCCAACATGACATCGGTGTCCCCACAAGTGCCCGGCGGCGTCCACTGACGGTCCGAGTGCGATGGACCCCAGAGCCGGAGGCCCGACGGGACCGGGGCGCGTCCTCCGTCTCACGGGCCAGCCGGCCCGGAGCGCACCACGTGACATACCGCTCCGCGCACAGCCCAGTCTGGTGCTCGCTGCGCCCAGGGCGCCACTGCAGGCTCACCTCTCCGAGGCCCGCAGGCTCCCGCTGCCGAACAGGTTACGGATGGAGCGCGACGCCGGCAGCTTGGCATCGCGGGAGTAGAAGACCATGCCGAAGTCCTTGGTGATGACGGCCGGCTGTGTGCAGTTCTCCAGCTGCGGAGGGCAGGGAGGGGCTCGGACCCAAGGACAGCCCGGGGCGCTCGGCTCCAGCTGCACCTAGCCATCTCCCCCTCGGGGCACGAGAGCCTCCGCCCGACCCACAGCCAGGCGGGAGAGAGAGCCGGGCACCCACTGCCGGGGGCCGGTGTCTGTGCAGGGGCCCCAAGTGCCCCGGACACGGGCCTCAGCTGCCTCACCATTAAATCGGGGCGACGCTGTCCCCAAAACGTTTGTGAGGATCTGACCGGACCCTGTCTGTGCACCCACAGTTTAACTCTCAGACGCCACAGGAAATTACTGCACAGCGAGCGAGGTGCTGTCTTAAACAGCCAGTTCTTTGGTTTTCCCGAAGCTCCAAGATAACTGCTGACAAAGCTGGGGTCTTGTCTGGGCAAAGCCCTGCAAGTGTTTTCTCAGCCTGAGCAAACCTCATCCCATAGGGCAGTCACACAGGTAGGTCCCCATATTACAGCTGGAGTAGTTAGGCTCTAGGGGGGTGGATGCCTTTGTCTCTACCATCCCGCTGGCTGCAGACCCCAAATCCCCGCCCCCATTCCTCATTACTGTGCACAGCAAGAAATGCCCATGCCCCCAGCCTCCTCCTGTGCTTCGAAGGGAGGTCATGGCCTCAGACCCTGGGGATGGAGAAGGGGAGGCTTCTGCTTTTGTGCTGCCTGGAAAATAGATGCAATGTCTGGTGGTGCTGCAGCCATCTTGCAACCCCAAGGACAAACCCATACACTAAATATAGCAGCGTTAGTTAATTGTGAGCATAGCCATTAAAAGTACATAGATTTAATTCAAGGACTTAAGAAGCCTTCTGAGAAGAGAATAGGGTTGACTGGGTTTGTCCAGGGCTAACAAGCACCCTCACTGCCCCTTGGCAAGCAGCTGAGGCTTGGGGCACGGATGATTTTGGTGGAGTGCCCTGGGGGCAGGCTTCTTGCCTCAACGTAAGCAGAAAGGGTCATGTAGATCTTCTCTCGGTAAGGGGTGACCCGGTTCAGCAGGAGGGAGTTGTGCATGGAGCTGTCCCACGCGGCCTCAAACTGGTAAAAGGTCCTGGATGGAAGCAGAGACAAGGTAGAAGGTCGGATGCGGCTTGCTCTTGGTGGGGGTGGGGACATGCAGACAGACAGACACAGACAGACAGACGTGTGGGCCACCCGCAGGGAGAGCCGCTGGGGCCACAGGTCAGAGGCCCAGGTGCTGGTGTCCAGGGAGGATGGAGCCCTCCTTACTCAGGACCATGCCAGGTGGGGGGCTCCAGGCGCCCCCCAGGATGAGGGCAGAGCTCTCTCAGCTCCACCCTGGGGGAGGGGGAGGGGGAGGTCCCCTGGAGCTGAGGCAGGAGAGGATGGAGAGGGGAGGAGAGGAAAGGGGAGGGGGCTGTGACAAAGGGGAGGGAGGGTGAGAGGAGGGGGTGAAGGGGGCAGAGGCGACGGTGGTGGTGGGGAGACCGTGGGAAGGGGTGACCGGCTCCACTCAGTCTCGGCCTGAGTAAGGAGGCACCCTGGCCTCTCCCTGGACTCAAAGGGAGCCCGCCCGGCTTTGCCAAAACTCTCCATGGCCATCTCCTCCACCAACCGACTTGCCCTTGGGGGAGGATGCTGGGGGTGAAAACCGTAGTGGCCCCTCTCCCAGACGGCATGGCCTCCGCCCACCTCAGCCAGGCCCCGTGGAAAGGCAGGGCCCCACGTAGCACAGAGCAGGCAGTGGTGGCTTCTTTCTGTCCCCAGTCTGTAACCCGGAAAATAATGACCAGAGCATGAGCCAGTGGCCAGGAAACCCCTCTGAGGGCAACTCAGGACAGCCCCAGGGCCCAGACAATTTGGTGGCCTCCACTCCAGGGCAGGGTTTCCTGGTATAGGACAGTTTCTGTTTTCAACCATCTGATGGCAGAGCTCCTAAACTCTTGCCTCAGGCCGGGTACATGTTTTGAGGACCCTCGTATTCGAGCTGGGGCTTTGCCTCAAGGCACAATGTGGCCGCTCTGTGGGCCCTGGCAGCCCCCAGCCTCACCCGGTTTCCATCCAAGCATCCTCACAAAGACACAGTTGAGAAACGCATCAACACAAGCAGCCGGCCACAGCACACGCCCTGACATGGCCCGGCCCCTTCGGAGGAGCCGGGCCCACCCGGCAATGCAGAGGGAAGAGGAGAGAAGCCGCGTAGGGGCAGGGACAGCGCCACGGCCACCCCCTCTCTCCATGGCGCAGTCCAGGGGCACGGGAGAAGCAGCAGGACAGGGCAGGGCCACTGCCGGACACATCACTGAGGAGAAAGATCCAGAGGCAGGACGTGAGAACAGCGGGGTAACCAGAGAATGGGCAGAGAGCGCGGGGAGACATCGGGGGAGAAAGGAAATTGAAAGTCAGAAAGGACAGACCGAGCGAGCGCCGAAGAGAAAAGTGAGCTGTACCTAGTGTCATTTCCAAACGAAACGCTAAAGGCGGTGGCAGCCAGAACACACACGTACACACACAGAAGAAATTCACATGTCAGAACGAGCACTGTCACCCGGCCAGGTACCAGCTAACTGACATGGAGCAGGCGGGGCCGTGCCACACCAGCCGCAGGGCTGCTGACCGCTCTCATGGGGCCCAGATGCGGCCCACAGGGGTGGGGGGCTCCCTGTGGGTGGGGCCCACTCTAAGCCCCCAGCCCAGGCACTGCAGACACCCCCTTTCCCTGTGTCCGCAGGGAGAGCCTTGGGTCCATCTCCAGCAGGACCAGCTGGGCGCACCTGGTGCCACCACCCAGACCCAGAAGGATGCCCTCTGTCCCAGGGGTCCCCAAATGCCCCAGCTCTGAGGCGCCAGGCCTGCGGACAGAGCCAGAAGCCTGCTGCAGTGCAGCTCAGAACAAATGCCCCCCCTGACAGCCCAGCTCCAAATGCCACTTCACAGCATGTGACCTCAGGCTGACAGCAGACATCTCTGTGCCCTGCTTCCTGGACCAATGATGGGCAGTCACCGCCCCACCTCACTGAGATGTCCTGTGGGTTAAGTAAGCCAGTGCGGAGCTGAGGACAGGGCCTGGGAGGCACTATTGTTATTACTAGTCCTCACCCCAGGAGGCCCAACCGCACCCTGGGCAAGGCCCAGCCTGAGGCCCCGGCCCTGGTAGGCCGGCCAGCCCCAAACCCTCCCGCTGGCCCAGGGCCTGGCTCAGCGCTGCCACCTCTGTCCACCTGCCTAAAATGTCGCTACAGGACGCTGCCGGCTTCCTTCCCGCCGCAAGTGCTCGGGGCGTGAGGACCCAGCCCACCCCAGCAGGGCGGGAGAGTGGCAGCCCACCCACATGGGACCCAAGCAGCCACCCAGGAGGCCCTGAGCTTGCTGGGCAGGGTGTCACATGGCAGGAAACTAAGACCCAGCGGGCTGAGAGGGAGCCACGGTGCACCCAGGAGGTGACTGGCAGGCGGGGAGACCACACCAGGACCCCGACTCATGAGCAGGCCCAGGAGACCCCTCTGGGCATCAGGTCACCCGGAAGGGCGCCCCCTCCCCTGCGGCGCTGCCCACTCTACCCGAGCGAAGTTCAGTCAACCCCCCAGGTACACTTTTAAGGGAAATGTGTGGCCCAGACTTGGGGTCCCGGGACCCACAGCATCTGCACCACCGGGAACCGGTCAGAAACGCAGATTCCGGGGACCCCGCACCCAGGGAGGCAGAACCGCTGGGGTGGGGCCACCTTAAGGCAGAGCATCAGAGCTTCCCCACCGGCTCAGCACCCGTCGTACTGTGGACCCTCTGCACCCAGCCCATCCTGGGGAAAGTGGCCAGTCCCTGCCTCCAGCGAGGCCGTGCCACGCTCCACCACGGATCCTGGTCATTTGCCCTTCCATCTGCGTGCCGTGCCCTGGGACCCCGTTTTAAAGAAAGGGGCCACCGGCAGGCCAGCCTGCACCCACAGCAGAGCCCCGGGGGTTCCTGCAGGGCCCCCAGCCGGACGGAGAACGCCCATCAGCACAGTCCTTCTGCAGCAGAGTGGGGACCCAGCATCGAGGAGTCCCCCCACCCCATACACCTCCGGTCCACTTCCAGGAGCCTCCAGCCGACATCTTGACTCCAAGCGAGCCTTCCAAGCCTGGCAGGGGGTGGTTCCTGGATGGGGAGGCCTGTCTGGCGGCTCTCCTCCAGCCAAAGGGGTCAGGCAGCAGGGGCCCGGAAACAGAACCGCCCCAAATTCAGCTCTGGGACATGAGCGTGATGCTCAAACAAGCGAGGACCCACATGGGGAAAACTTGAAAACTCAGTTAAAAAGTTTTGTTGACAAAATGTCACATGTTGTAAACATCTTTTCTGTCCTGCCACAAATAGGCTGCAGCTGTTTCGTTTTCCCTGGGGTTGGTGGAACGGGAACCCGTATTGGCGCTGCCTGTGAGCACGTGTGGGTCCGCGGGAGGCCCTGGGCTGCCCAGAGGCCCAGGTGGGGCTGGTCCTCATCTCGGCTGGGCTGCCTGGGTGGGAGGTGATGGAATCTCAGGGCTCTCAACACGAGCGCCTGGTCATTCTGTATGGGACTCTACCACGCCTGCTGCCGACGGCCCATCAGAGCTCGTTCAGACAACTTCTGACATGCGTCACAGCCATCGTGTGCCAACGGGCCGGCATGGCGGGCATCCTAAGGCGAATGGGTCTGTCAAGAATCTGAAAATTAAACCCCACGCTCGAGGTTTCAACCAGAAACTCGTTATGCTCTGGGAACTATGTTTCTCGAAAAAGTGTCACTTTCAGGAGTGGTCCAGGTTCTTGGGGAAGGTGGTCTGATGGGCAGGCTTCCAGGACTGAGCCCCCGGACTGCAACTAGGGCAGCCCTCGTGTCCGGTGGGAACCGTGATCTCAAGACGTGCTCACGCGGCTAAGAGCAGGGAACGACCTCGAACTCAGGAATTCTGCTCAGTGTCTGGATGCCACACGTGCTCGGCCAAGCGGCATCACCAACCACGCAGAGCGAGCTTAGACCAGAGGGACAGAGGGGATGGAGGATCGAGGGGATGAGGGGACAAGCGAACTCCCTGGCCAGGCTTTGAGCTTCCTGGGGACTGCCTGTTCCTGTCTTAGTCTTTAAGCCCCCTTTCTAACACCCCGAAGAACGTGGCTCACATGTGATAGATGAATGAATGGGTGAGTGAGGGTCACGGCCCCATAAATGGCGCAGCATGGCAGGGCAGAAGGGGAAACTCAACAAGATCCCACATCTGGGCCCTTCCCGGGAAGGCTGGAGTAGCCTTTGGGGCACCTGGGCCACCTGTTTGGAGAAATCAGATCCCGCGCCTGGTGGGATGGGTGAGGGTCACCGTGGACTGCCCTGCTTCCCAGCCTTCTCCTCGACACCTCTGTGCTTTAAAGGGTCTTGAGGACCCTTTCTGCTCCGGGCAGGTGGAAACCCGAGCCCTCGGCAGGAGCATGAGCTGGGGTAAGATGCGCGGACAGGGTGGAAGGTCTGACCCAACTCTTCATGGATCACAGGCTGTGTCACAACCCCTCTTGCGCGTCTCAGGGGCTCCACAAGGTGGGCGTGAGTCCCTGGTATTTAAGTGGGGCTCCTTTGGCAAAATTGGAGTGGTTAGAAAAAAAAAACCCAGGCTTTTGCTCAGGAGGTATGTGTTTTAAATTGATTACAAGTATTTTAAATTAAATACTAACAAGGTAGTAGTGAAAAAACCACACAACTTACATTAATAAAGTTCCACATGCAAGACCCCTGCTAAGAGCTTTTCATGTTCATCTCATTTAACATCACAACCTTAGGCAGGCCCTAATAAAATCCCCTTCCTGAGGCGGAAAGAAACCAAGGTTCCAGAAGATTCTGTCACTTGTCCACATTCACAGCCAGGCTGCCCCAGCCCAGTCGGTACAGCCCCCAGCCCCCACCCCACTCCAGACGTTGGGGACGGGACCCTCTACTTGTCCCCAGTACCACCCACCACAGTGGTTTCCTGCCCCGCAAAACATAGCCCCGTAAAAGAGGCACCAGCCCGAGTCTTGGGGCTCTGACCCCTCACCCCTCTGAGCGCCCTAAGCCTCCTCTTGCAGGCCAAGTCCACTGGGGGCTGATGAGCCCACCTCTGAAACTGGGGGCTGGGGCCCCCTGCTCAGGTGCAGGGGTGAGGTCCTCCTGAAGTCTAGGGGCTGGCGAAGGAGGCCCTGCTGGGAAGGAGGGGCTCTCCCTTCCTTTCCTGGTGCCATGTCTCCTCCTGGCCGGAGGGTATGTTTCCATTTTACCCAAACCTTCCTGGAGGCATGAGGTACTTGTAGGGGGGTGTCCAGGAACAGCCTGAGCACCCCTCTATCATGCTGGGCTGCTTGTGGAAACGCAAACTTGAACAGAATGCCCACACACCCCCATGCGATCGTACTGATGGGCCTGGAAGTTTCCACTCATCAGGGAAACAGCCCCTAAATCGGGTCCCCTCCAGGGATGAACCCGAGCCGATGGGATCCCGCCCCAGAGCCTTCTGAGAACCGGGAGACTGTCTGGGCAGGCTGCAGCCGCCTCGGCCAGCCCAGTCCGCCTCCAGGACCAGCTGGCAAGCTGCCACCTCCAGCAAGCCCTCCGGACTGCCCGAGAGGCAGGTCCCTGCTCTGGGCCCTGCAGGGCTGTGACCCTCCTCTGGTACAGCCTCCACTGCCGTTTTCCTTGACCAGGTCTCTGCCCCACCCAGCTGCGTGTCCCCAGGGAGGGCAAGGATCTGTCCCTGGAGTGCGGGCACACGTCCTCAGGCACACACCCAAAGGAACCAGTCTGCTCGCTGCCCCAGGGGGCCTCAGCTACAGCTGCCCGGGGCACATTCACAGTGACCATCTGTCCTGACACAACACCCCCATGACCTGACAAGGACACGGCCTCAGAAGGTCCTGTTGTGCCCCCAACCTGGTCCTCGGGCTCCCCCCTCATAAAGGGGCAGGCACCACCCCATTCCCCTCCCTGCAGCTTAAAGCCTCAAACATCCGCCCTGGAAGCCTTCCTGCTGCTCCTTTCATCCTTCAAAACAGTGACCCCCAGGGCCACCAAGCTCTGGCCACCATCCACAGGGACCCCCGAGCTGCCCACCCCAGCTTGGCCCGCAGAAGCCTCCCCCTCACATCCCGCCCAGCCTGGCAAGACGGTTACGGCCTTGACCCTCCACTCAGAACAGACTAGACTCTCATGGACAAAGTCTGAATTAGGGACCGTGAGGCTGTCCACCCCCAGGGTCTCAAGGACCCTGCACCCGGTCACTGCATGCCAGGGCCTCACTCGAGTCGGGAGGGATCTGCTGTCCCCGGCCCAGGAGCCCGTGCCTCGGGGGGTTGGACCTGGGGCCACCCGAGCGAGTCCAGAGCCTGGGCCCTTCACAGCTTGACCACCCACCTACTTCCAAAAAGGGTGTGCGGTGGCCACGGCAGGAGCATGGCTGGAGCCACCCACCTGGCCAGGCAAGGGGCTCGCACCCAGGCCTGGGAGGTGCAGAGAGAGGAGATCTCAGCCGGGCTGCTCCTGTCTGCCCCTCGGCCTATGCCCACTACAGCCCCTCCCTCCCTCCCTCCCTCTTTTCTCTTTCACTTTGCGGGGAGTGGGCCTGGCCGGCCAGCCTGCATGCGGGTGCCTGCTCCCGCTGGGGTGCAGGGGATGGGCAAGGCTCAGGAGTGGGGCGGGGGGGGAGGGGGGAGCAGGAGGTCAGCCATTGTCTACCGAGGGCAGGAAACTACCAAAGCAGGCAAAATCAAGAGTGGGGGCAGAAGGGACTCAGCCAAGGGAGGGTGATGGGGAAGGAAGCAATAGGAAGAGAAAAATACAAAAGGAAATAAAATGAAAGGAGAAGATGGGAGAGACAGGAGGGAGAGGTGAGCAAGTGTGAAAGGAATCCAAAAAGCTGAAATGAAATCTCAGGGCTGCGGGAGTGGGAGGAGAGGCTGAAAGGAAACCAAGGGGCACAAATGGTACCTAGGCATGTCCGAATCAAGAAACTGCCTGCAAAACACAAACAATCACAGGTTAGTGAGGGGCGGGGGCCGGGGGGGGCCGGGCAGTGGGGCAGAGGGGCGGCCGCAGCGAGGGCAGGGGCAGCGCGGAGAGAAGCCGTCCGCGGCGACAGGCCCACTCTGAGCCGGGGAGGCTGCAAAGCGCGGGGCCTTTGAGCGGGGAGGAGGCTGAGGCCGCGGCAAAGCAGGTGGGCAGCTGAGGCTCCGAGGCCCAAGCCAGACCTGGGTCTCTGAGCCTCAGCGTCTCTGGGGGCAGAAGGGCCTGCCGGGTCACCCACAGGGCAGCCGGGCCCATCGCGGCTCCGAGGACGTCAGCCACGGTCCAGGGAAGAAGAGGGCCCTCAGGAGGAGCTGCCGGCCTGGCCAGCTAAGCCTCAGAATGTCTCCTGCCTGGGGCCACCCCCTGAGGAGCGTCCCCGAGATTTTCCAGGCCGGGCTGGGGTCGCGGCAGTCCTGGGGCCATACAGCAAGGGCAGGAGCCAAGCAGGGGCCAAAGCAGCTACGGGCAAGGACAACAGCCCCAGCCCAAGGACGTCCTTGAGCCTTGAGGGCCCTGACCGGCCCACAGCTGGCCGGCCTCACTTCCCACAGCCCCCAGGGAACAGCACAGAGCCCATCAGCGATGGGTCTTCTGGCCTCCAGGAACAGGGCGAACCTCTTTAGCCAAAGCCCCACTGACCTGGGGTCCAGCCAGGAGCAGCTGCCCCCTCCGCTGCCTGGGGACTGAGCCCAGGACGAGGTCCCCTGTGCCCTGCAGCAGCCGCGCTGGCCGGAGGACGGGAACCCAGAAACGCAGTCCTCAGAGCAGGGAGACCGTGCAGGGCGGGAGGCCCAGAGGCACCCCCGCCCCCTTCTCTCCCCCCCCACCCCTTCTCGCCCCAAGAATCTAGGAGTTGCCGGGGCAAAGGAAGGGTCAGAGGTCAGGGGAATGCTGAGGTCATTCTCCAGGTCCAAAGCGGCACTCAGCATGGCAGACAGAGCCCTCCCAGGCCCCACCTCCCCCGGGGTCCCCATCCCTGACGGCCCGGGCACAGCGGCCCGTGTCCCTGCAGGCAGCCCGTGCAGGTGGGCACCAGGCCCTCTCTGCCATGTCCCCAGGGTGTGTTCTCAGGGTGACAGGCCCCCCACACCGTGCCTCACTGCCCCCCGCCCCGAGGTAAGCCCAGCCAGCCTGTCACGGTGCCCCCCCGCCCCCGTGAGAACACCCCCCAGCAATCTTCACCCAACCCCTCCCCCCTCTGGACATGAGTGCAGGGTGAGTTTCTTCTGGAAGGTTCTGGGGCAGGGCTGGAACCAGAGCCACACCTGCCCCTGTCAGGGTCTCTGCCCCCACCCCCCAAGCTGCCCGCACCAAGGGATGGTTCCCTACAGCCCACTCTCCAGGGAGTCTATAAGGAAACCGAGCTCCGTCTGGACCCAGGACCCTTTATCCTTATGGATCCAGTTCTCCCTGCACGTGTGGGGTCCCCGCACTCCGCTCTGAGCACACCCAGCCCTCAAGACATCTTTCCTGCAAACAGCCGCAGAAGGCCGTGGAGACGCCCATGGCTCAAGCTCAGGGTCGGCTCTCGGCTTCTTCCTCCTGGGCCAGGTTGAGCCCTCGGGACTCGGGAGCACCCTCCCTGTGTCCCCGAAGCCCCAGAAAGCAGCATCTCAGACAGAGCCAAGCCCTCCGACATTCCCCGGAGGGCGGCTCTCAGCAGTCATGAGCTGCCTGCCCCGGCTTGGCCCCCAGACGCCTCCCCCTCACATCCCCGCCCAGCCTGGCAAACCCCGACAGGCCTGCTTTGTCAGGGGCTGCCGGGGGGCCACATCCACCCGCCCTGATGCGGTCAAGCTCAGACTGCCCAGGTTGCAGAGATCTCGGTCATCACCTGGGAGCTTGGAAAGGAACAGCCCAGTGACAAGGAGTGTGGGCTAAGCTGTGCCGCTGGGCAGACCTCCACCCTGGGACACCAGACTGCCGACCCAGCTGGACCCTGAACTCCTCCAGGACTCTTGGCCCCAGCACCCCTGCCAGAGGGTACAGACTTGCCCGCAGCAGCGTGGTTGGGAAATCCAACCTGTTTGTCCGCCCCATGCTGCCTACTGCCCCATCCCGCCCACCCACCCACGAAACTCCCGAGGACGGGACCCAGCTCATCCACCGGCAACTCCCACGCGGCCCCTCCGTCGGGTGACCAAGTGAGCTAGCGACAGGATGGTGCGCAGACAATCCTGCCGGGGGAAGTCGCGGCCACAGGCACCCCTCCCTGCACCCCTTCCTGGAGGGCTCAGAAAGGAGGGCTTGGAAAGCTTTGGGCCCTTTGCTGGGCCAAGTGGGCGAGCTGAGAACGCACCCTGGGTCCTGACTCGGATCCTCCTCCAGGGAGTTGGGGAGCAGCCCTGCCGCCGCCCGCAGGGGACTCACCGGTCGTCCTGGGCCGGGTAGATGTATCCAGACGAGAGGATGTTGAGGGACAAGATGTTGGGGTCAATCAAGGACTCGTCGGTTTCCGGGGTGTTTCGGATGCGACCTACAGGAAAGCGGACAGGCCATGTGTCACTTCCCAGGAGGGCAGGCGGGGGGCTGGGTCCCTGCTCTCCGCCTCTGCCTGGGCCGGAGCTTCCACCTGTGAGGCCACGTCATGTGGCTCCCCACGTGGCCACAAGAGCACCTGACAAAAGGCAACACCGGGGGGTGGGGGACAGGGAGGCCTACACAGGATCTGCACCTGCACATGGTGCCACCTGTCAGTGGGCGTCCTGCCATCTTTCTCCTGCAGCCTAAGTTCTGAGTTCCTTAGTTTCTCAGCCGTCGATAACTCTCGCAGTATCTCCCCCACCCCAACTGATAAGATTCCAATCCCTCAGCCTAGAACTCACAGGCTCTCCTACCTGCTGGAAAAGGAAATCTTAGCAAGATGAAAAAGAGAAAATGTTCCCTTTTCTCTTTACACTTAAAAAAAGGAAAAAAGAAAGAAAAGAAACACTATCTGCGTCAAAAATCTCTCTCTGTAAGAAGCATCTCTATCAGAGCCCTCTAAGGCGCCCGCACTTGGGTGGGGGGCAGGAGTGACTCTGTAAACGGCACCAGAACGGCTATGAGTCAGAACTCCCTCCTGGTGGTTTCATTAATAATTTCGTGCTCTTGTAGAGATCCTTAAATTCACTGCTCTGCTTCCTCGAGGAATAAACAAATACTGACTTTTTTGTGTTAAGCCAGAAAGGAATCCCTGGCCTCTCCCCTCCTCCCCGCCCCCCATGCACGGAGATGAAATAAGACCCAACACCAGGCCAGAATTCTGAGCCCACACGCTGGGGCTCCACTTCCTGGAAGTCTCTTGCAACATTTGAGCTCTGGGAGGAGGCAGGTGTGAGCCTCCAGCCACGTGTCCCCGCAGGGTGTGTCCCCCATGGCTGGAGGCTAAGGCGGGGGGAGGGCCACACGGCCCCTGCTGGGGAGGCTCAGCTGCAGGAAGAGACCTGGCCCGTGTGCCAGCCTCACCCCTCCTCACCCCCGGGCGTGGGCTTCAGCGGAGGCTCTTCCGAGGGACTCTGTCCTCTCCGAGTCCGCCCAGGCGCTCCACCTGCAAAACTGATGCCCTCGGAGTCCCGGTCAGGCCGAGACATCCACTCACAGGTCTGCGAGTTGATGCAGCCCAGAGGGGCAAGCCCAAACCCCTTAACCCAAAAGTGGGGGCCTTGGTGTTCCTGCCAGCATCTCCCCGAATCCCCTTCAATAGCACCCTTATCCCCTCACCACACACATAAGCGAACACCCCTGTTTGCATTTTCAAATGGGATGTGGCCGGGAGAGCAGAAGAGAAAGGTGGGATCCCGGGACCAGGGCCTGGCTCCCCAAGACCAGCGAGGGTGCAGCCTCTGTGCAGACACAGGGGTGCTGGTCACTATCCTAGGGATGAGGGTGATGGCGTGGGGCGTCAGGGAGAGGTTCCACCAGGACCAGAGCTGGGTCAGTGGGCGGTGTAGACCCTTCCCTCTGGGCAGAACAGGCTCGGGGTGAAGGCGGCATCATTTCCCACCCACGTGCAGTACGTCCGTGAGCGAGTTGGGTGTCTGCTTCATCTTTCTCTTTAAACTGATGCAGAGTTTTTAGAGTCACCCTAAACAACATCTGAAATGGGGGTGTATGTGCTTGTTCTACCGTTTTTCTGACTTGTGTGAAAATAGATACGAAACGTCTAAAATAAAAGCATTTGTCCTGGGGCCCCCAGAACCTCCCTGCCCACAATCCTGCACTTCGGGTGCAGGACGATGGGTCCCTTGTCACAGTCCTGTTACTACAGCCTCAGAACCCCCCCTACAAGCCCCCAGGGACACTGCCCTGGAGCTGTTGCCCACCAGCCACAGCAATGCCCCAGGGTGGGCCCTCCACGGGACCCTCAGCTCCAGGCCAGGGTGGCGTGGGCGCCTTCATGCTGATGACACGCTGGAATGGACAGTGGTCCCTATCCTTGAATGGAAACTGGGAAGACAAATTCTTTACAAAGAATCAGCAAAGGAAACGTTTCCGGTAGGTGAAAGAGTTCATGACATGAAGTTACAGAAGAAAAGCGTCTAAGCTCCTGGGTGATCTCTGTAAGTTGAACTGTGTCCCCCCAAAAAGACGTGTTGCAGCCCTGACCCCCAGAACCTTATTTGGAAATAGGACCTTGGCAGACGTGATCAGTCGAGATGCTATCACACTGGAGTCAGGTGGGCCGTCATCTAAGTATCTAGGCCCTGTGAAGACGGAGGACCGGGGTGATGTGTCTACAAGCCAAGGATTCCCTACAAACCACCAGAAGCTGGAAGAGGCAAGAAAGGATTCTCCCCTGAGGTTCCAGAGGGAGCGTGGCTCCTGCTGACACCTTTATCACAGGACTTGTGCCTCCAGAACTGTGACAGGATACATTTCTGTGGTTTTAAGCCACCAGCTTGTGGTACTTTGTTACAGCAGCCCTAGCAAGCTAGTACAGTGATTAAATAGAAATCTGGAATCATCACCTGAGGCCAAGCCCTTGTTTTCAGGTGAGGGGCTGGGGCACAGAGAGCCAAAGGCACACAGCAACAGGGGCAGAGCCGTGGTTAGAACGCAGGCGTCTGGCCAGGGGCCGGGGGTGAGCGGGGCGTCTGTGCTCTTCCCCCGAGGCCGCCCCCCCGCCACTCACCCACGACCAGCTCTCGCACTTCCTTCCAGTGGACGTGGCTGCCTGTCTCATGCAGCAGTGTCACGGTTATCCGTCTCTGGATGCCCTGCGAGGCACCAGGAGAGAAGACACGGTCAGATGTCCTGGGGTCCCTGGGGGGGGGGGTGTGCTCGAGGCTGGTGGGAGCAGCAAGCGCTTCGCACCTGGTGAAGCAGGAAGGTCCCCATGCACGGCATCCCGCCACGGTGGTCCACCACTGCAGGGATGTAACTGGGAGAGAGATGTGAGAGCTGAGGGCCGTGCCCCTCCTCCCAGCCCCCCACCCACAGCACACACACCCGGCCCCCAGGAGCAGAAGGGGTGAAAACAGGAAAACAGATCAGCTGCTCCCTCCAGCAAAGGTGGGGTGGCCCGGTCCGGGGAGACCAGAGTGCCACCACGTGCCACCTGGCCCCGCCCCTGGACCCCACCCTGCTCCACAACCCCAGAGGACCCCAGCCCATCCCCAGCGTGGGCAGCACCAGCCTTGGGACTTACTCGCCATTGGCCTCCAGCTCGCAGATCTCGAAGTAGACCAGCAGGTCGTACTTGCAGTGGCAGGGCCCGGGGCAGGGCCGCGTCAGCGTGCTGAGCTTGGTGGCGGGCACTGGGGGCGACAGGGGAGAAGCACACACTGGGAGGAAACTGAGAAGCCACGTGCCGAGGGCGCGCTCAGAGGGGAGGCCAGGGAGGGGACGCCTCAGAAGCAGTGAGGTCGTTGCCCTCCAAGATAAACCACCAGCGGACCCCTCCCCCGGCCCCAGGGTACGCCCCGCTCTGGGTACCGATGGACCTGGGAACAGACGTGACCGTGGGCTTCCCTGTGCCCAGCGGGAGGAGCACTCAGCCACACACACCTGGGCACAGGCCTCTGAAGAGGGCAGTACTTGAGCCCCACAGAAGCAGCAGGACAGAGGAGCCCTGCCTGCTCGGAGGCCACACGACCCGCCCAGGATCCTCTGCTACACCACCCTCACCCTCAGCCACTGCACCAGCCCAAGCACCTGCCTCCAGCTCAAGGGGCCCCGGCCCTCGGCTCCCACTGCCCTCCACAGCCCCTCCTCTGGGCCAGCCCAGAGGCCGCTCCTCCATCAAGTCCCACCTGAGCCCCACTGCCCCACTACAAATGTGCATCTGGGTGTCCCCCTGGAGGCTGCAGGGAAGGCCCAACAGCCCAGGAAACACAAGGGGCCAACCTAAGACCCACGGAGAGGCCACGAATAACGTCCGCAAGTGGTCAGCAGGCCCGGGGGGCTGGCGTGCATCCCCCTGAGGCAGCCTCAGGCCGCAGACCACCATCTTACGGGGACTCGGGGGCGGTAACGCAAGGGTCACCGCGGACGCGGCCCAGGAAGCAGCAGACGCACCTCCTGCATGGCCCCCCTTGGGCACCCATGCCGGGGACAATGCCCCCCAACCTCAAGGCGGGCTCCTGGGCTGCGAGGGCCTCAGCTGCACCGCCCGCCCCAGTGCTGACGCTCCAACCTTCTAGTGACTGTGTCCCTGGGCTTCAGCTTTTGTCGTGAGGGCAGGAAAACACCCCATAGCCCCTTTTAACTAAAATCCACCCGATCTCAAGAGCTCTTCCTCCTCCCACCTGCTCCTGGGGCTCTGGGTGCCAGGCAAGGGTGCTGACCGTCCGGTGCTCTTCGTCCAGGGGCCCCACTGGCTTGCCCACCACCAGCCTCAGCCTCCCGTGGACCAGCTTCCTGGTCTGCCTTCCACCCCAAACCTTGTCCATCCTGCGAGAGTCAGCTCAGATGTCCCGGCACCACTGAAGCCCCTGCCCCCCACCGTCGGCGCCGGGCAGCCTCACGGGACTCTGGGCAGGCACCACCTGACCGTTGCCCTGCTGCCCTGTGTGTGCCGAGGAGTAGAGGACGTCCCTGTACCTTCGCCCTGTGCCCCCCGCTCCAGTGTGAGCCCCTTCCTCCGTGGGGACCCCATGAGGCCCAGCAGGGGCAGGGTGGCCCCAGGAGGCCGGGAGAGCACCGACCCATCACCAGGACTGCGCTCGGCCTTGGAGGGGCCGCCTACACGGGCACCCACTTGCCCAGGCGTGCACCCACGAGGGCCCCGCCTACCTGGCTTGGACAGTGGCATGACCCGCGGGAAATGGCGGCGCGAGGGCCTCAGGGGGCTGCGGGGACAGAAGCACCAGTGTGAGGTGACCAGAGACTGGCGCCTGCAGGACCCCAAGCAGGAGCGGGCAGCCGAGGGCAGGGGCTGGCTGGGGAGGCTAGCAGGCTGCCGACACCAAGCCCGGGTCTCCCTCCTTCCCTCCCCCCCTCCCACAGGGCCTGGGCAAGGCCCGGTCTCAGGCCCTCCACCAGCTCGGAGTGAGAGGGGGGCCCCGCAGGACCCTAGAGCCCACCTGGGAGGCCCCACGAGGCCCCAAGAAGCGGTGCAAGGGCCAGGGGCTCCCAGGACAGGGCCCCCTTGGCACTCCCAAGGACAGACAAGGTTCCTGGGGCCAAATGCCCCGATACCAGCTCCTCGCTGGGCCCTCTCTTTCCCCGACACCCCAGATGCTTTGCTCTGGGTCCCTCATGTCAGCTGAGAGGAGAGATGGAGGTGGCAACAGGGGGTCCCATTGTCCCTGACGCCCGTCGGCTGTTCCCCCCAAGCTCCGGGTGGGGTGGCCTCAGAGGGGGACTCGCCCGACCCATCAAGTGAGCCCCCGGCAGGCTGCAGCAACGAGGGAGCAGACGAAGGGCCCTCATTCAGTCTGGGGAGCTGAGGACTCCGGGACACTTCGGCGGAGTTCTCGGGGGGCCACAGAAGCCATCTCCCCGTGGGCCACCCCGGCCTCCTCCAGCCCAGCACCCGGCTCCCCTCGTCCCCAGGATGCAGTCTGTGCGCAGCCTAGGCTGAGGTTCTGACAGCGACGGTCTTTAAGAAACCCCTCCTCAGTCCTCAGGGGTCATCTCTGACCCGCTCTGGGTCCTGCCGACCCGGGAAACCGGCCGCCCGTAGGCAGGGAGACAGGTGTTGGGAGGCGCACGGCTCTGCAGCCGCCACACCAGGCCCGTCCAGGGCACGGGCCGACCCTGCTGGCCAGGAGGTGGAGAGGCCCTGACCCCCATGACACCCTGACCCCCCTGACCCGGGGCCGCTGACCTGAGCACGTCCTTGCAGAGGGGCGGGAATGGGTGCTGCTGGTAGTGACCGAAGACCTCGAACACGATGGGCTGGCTCTTGATGTACTCGATGAAGGACTTGGTCACCTCCACTGCGATCTGGAGGGAGGTGTGGTCAAGCGGGGGAAGGAGAGGCACAGAGATAAGTGCCCAGCCTCCACAAAGGACCCAGCACTCCAGGCCCAAATTGGAGACCCCCAGCCGGGCTGACCTCTGCCCACGAGGGGGGGCAGTGCTCCTTGCCTAGGTCTGTCCAGCCCACCTGTCCTACCGTCACACTCCCAGTGGACAGGCCACCGGGCAGCGGCCCTAGGGCTCGCTCCCCAGGACAGATGGGGCTGGGGGCCACTAGGCTCAGCTGCTCTTTCAGAACATGGAGCTGGAGGGGCGTCTGTGATCCGCTCTGACCCTTCTCGGGCCCTCGCCCACTCACCAAGAGTTATGGGTTGAATTGTGTCCCCCCTGATTCACATGCTGAAGTCCTAACTGCCCCCCGCACGCATGTTTAGAGACAGGGTCTTCACAAAGGTGATCAAGTTAGAATGGGGCCCAATCCAACATGACTGGTGTCCTTGTAAGAAGGGGACGTTTGGGCACAGGCACGGATGAAGAGATGACGTGAGGACACAGGAAGAAGATGGCCGTCTACGAGCCAAGGAGAGAGGCGGGGACAGATTCTCCATTACAGCCTCAGAGGGAACAGCCCTGCCCACCTGGATCTTGGGCTTCCAGCCTCCAGGGCTGAGAGGTGCTAAGTCTTTGCTGTTGAAGCCCCCAGGGTGTGGGGCTCTGCTGGAGCAGCCAGGAAAGGAATCCACCAAGCACACCTTCAGACCTGGCGTCACTTCACTGCCTTAGAAACCATGGGAGCCCCTCTTCCCTGAGGGTCAGGACAGGCTATAGTCCGCAAGGCCCTTCTGAGCAAGGTCCCTGTGCCTGCTTAGGCCACACCCCCACAGCCGGGCAGCCCAGGGTCAAACTCACACTCCCTGGCCTGGCCCCTGAGGCCTTGCCACCTGACAGTTTCCGTCATGGCCCCATTTTCCTGCCTCACACCAGGAAGTCCCTGCTCTCCTGACAGCCTGACTTGGAGACACTCCCCGGCCTGGAGCTTTCCTGGCCTCTCGGGCGTCTGGCCGGGCATCCTGCAGCTCTCCGCGTGCCCTGCCCCGGCCTCAGCCCCAGCACCAGGCCAGGGTGGCCTCGCCGGGCACCCCAAAAACTGCTCATCCACATCTGCCCAAGGCTCACTGCAGGGAGCCCTCGGGGGCTCTGATCTGCCCCCACCCCCAGTCTTAAACCCACCAAGGCCCCCAGTGCCCAGGACAGGGCTGGTGCTCAAAAGAGAGAGAAGCAGTGACAAAGAGAATGAATGAAGCTCAGGGAGCCCGCACAAAGCCCCGGCCCCCAGGAGGGGCCGATCATGGCAGGGGAGAGGGGGGCTCTAAGGACGTACGTTTTGGACGTGGTAGAAGCCGAGTGGGGGCCCCCTCCCCGTGTTCTTCAGGGGCTCCGTAGAGAAGGCCTCGTCATGGCGATGGATGAAGCTGTGAACGAGGAGGAGATGTTTGGCGGGTGTGGGGCCTGAGCACGGGGACCCACAGCCTCCAGGGGGTCAGCAGGTGCCCCCCGCACCTTGCCGAGACCCACCCGCACAGCCCGGCCCCGGTACAAGACTCACTTGAACTGGCAGAAGATGTCGGCGTATTCGGCGGAGATGCTGGACGCCTGCAGGACGGTCACGCGGAAGGTGAAGGTGCTGCCCAGGCCGAGGTGGTCCAGGGCGGCATCCAGGGGTCCATCCAGGGCGGCTTTCTCGGGGCTGTCCAGGAGGCCCTCCGGGGTCACCGCTGCTGGGAGCCAAGGGCAGAGGGGCATGGCGGGACCCGAAGGGGCTAGAGCCCGGGCTCAAGGGCTGGGCTTCACCACCCGTGCCGGCTAAGAGGCGGGGAGGGGGTGGGGGGGACGAGGAGGAACTCCAGGCCCTCGCGGGGCTGGGCCGTGTCCCAGAGCCTGTCCCAGCAGCCGCGGGGACCCACCTGAGCAGGTGTTGTTGTTGACCTCATCGGCCGAGGGCCCCGCGTCAGCGCCCTGGCCCTGGCCCTCCACGATCCGCAGCTCCTCCTGGGAGGTCCCTGAGCGGGACATCCCCACCACGGGGCAGGACTCGGACTGGAACTGTGTGGGCAGGGGACAGAGTCAGACAGAGCCGGCCTGGGTGCGGCCACTAGAGCCGCGTCGAGGACCGGGAGCCTCGTTCCAGGCCTGCCCTGCCGTGGGCGGCAGCCACCTCCCCAGACCTGTCTCCCATGCTGTCATGGCCTATGTTAGTCTACCAAGTGGAAAAGGAAGGTGGGAAACGGTCTCTGGCCTTAAGTTCTGTCCCCTCTCCCCAGCCAGTACCCCTCCCTCAGCTCCTCCCCGCCGTGGGCAGGACGCAGTGAGACTCTCCCACTGGCTATCAGGGCCCTGGCCAGGTACCCCGCCACCAGGTGCCCCCATAGCCTCTGCTGCCCCGTCCATGCCCCCCGTGCCCCCGCATTCTCTCCCCGATGCCCTCTGCCCCTCCTGTGCGCCCCCAGCATTGACGACCCCTCCAAGAGGGACTGCTGGGGGGCTCTGGGCCCAAGACCTCAGAAGCACTGAGGTTCAGGGTGGGGCGGTGGGTGGCCGGGTGGTGTCAGGTTAGGAAAGGGCCTAGAGGAGAGAGAAGGAGCTGCCCGCTCCGGGGAGCACCGAGCGGGACCCCCCTCTCTGCCCTCTCGCCTGAGAGCAGAAAGGGGAGCCCTGGAAGAAAGATACTGTCTACTGTTCCCCCGAGTGAGGCCCGGAGTGCTAAGGTCGGGCTGGAGGCCTGTCTAGTGGCGTCCACGGCTGCACCACCCTTGAACGCTACCTTCTCAAAATGCTGGTCGTCAAAGGAGATTTTGGCGGTTCCCGACTGGCGGACGCCGGAGCCGTAATCAGGGGCCTCTTCGTCGGCTGAAACGGGAATGGAGCAGGTGGTCAGGGCCCAGCTTGCCCCCCGGTGGGAGTGGCAGAGCTGCCCGGTGCGGGGAGGGCACGGGAACCAGGACAGGTTCTGACCCACTTTGGGGGGAACCCCAACACTGTCAACTGGCTCTGGAAGAACGAGGGCACCACCCTGGGCACACTGACCCCCAGCCTGTGATAGCCCAGGGGCCAGAGGCAGCCACGTCCTCGGCACAGCCTGCTCTGATGGGCCCGCGAACTCCACATTTTCAAAACAAAACCTTCAACCCCTGCCCCTCTCCCCCCCCCCCCAGCCCCGCCCACCCTCCCCCACCTGTCCTGGCCCAGACTCAGATACTCCAGCAGAACCCAGGGGCCCTCCGGGCCCTACCTCCCCCTCAGCAGGGCCTGCCCCACCAGGTCCTACTGGCTTCCTCTGGGAATCGCACCTGTCCCTCTGCCGCCACCGTCACCCATCTGGACACTCAGTGTCCCACACGCTCTCACACCCCCTCCTTCACAGAGTTTGGGATTCCCCGCTGTGCTTGGGACAAAACCCTAACCCAACCCTATTCCTGCTGCCTAAAGGACCCCAGATCTGACTTCCCCCAGACTCCCTGGCCCCCAAGTCCAGCCACTCTGGCTAAATGCCACCCCAGCAGACTTCACAGACCCCAGGGGGCTCCAACTCTCTGTTCCGCGGCCTTGTCAGGGTGCTAACACCACCATGCTCTCCACCCTGGCTGCCCGAGGGGCCGTGGCTCTGTCCCACCATCACCCAGGGCTGGCCCAGGGCCTGTGCACAGCAGGGCTCCGTGTTGGGAGACTGGATCAGCCGACCCCTGCCATGGTCGAGGGCAGGGGCAGGTGTGACTTCTGAGACCGCTGAAACAACACCCTGTGGCTTTGTAAAGTTCCCTCTCCTCCACCACAGCCACTAGACAGGGGACGTCAGGTGTGGCCCAAGCACAGACATTGTCGACCTATAAAGCAGCCAGCTCAGTGGGATCCACTCAACAGGGCTGAGCGGGTCAGGAAGGGCCAAGGAAGAACCCAGGGAGGACAGAGCCCCCGGAGACTGCAGGGGCAGTGTCCCCGGAGGGATGAGGGTGGCACTAGATGTTCCCAGCATCCCTGTCACCTGGCTCTTCCCTAGAGCCACCCTCACCCCCCACCCCAAGCTCCCCCTTCTCAGCTGGGTCCCCAGGGGCCTCGGCACCATGGTGACATGACTGGGAGGTGCTGGAAAGAGCACCTGGAATGATGGGGTAGTGAGAATTTGGCGAGGGGGGGACCAGACATCCAGAGTGGGGTCGCGTGAGCTGTCCGGTGGGAGTACAGGCCACCCAGGTTGCTCACACTCCGAGCCTCCCTGTCTCGGCCTGGAGCCACTCCGCTGCCACACACTCTGTCTGTCCTGCCCGGTTCTGGCCCCAGGGTGCCTGGGCTGCTGAGACGTGTAGAGGAAAGAGAGTCCTGTGGAGGCGCCAGGGGCCCGAGGGCAGAGAAGGGAGGAACGGACGTTACAGTGCGAGCACCTGGCCCTCTGGCCGAGCGCTCCCACATCTGTGTTCTCCAATGATCTCTCCACATTCCTGCCGCTAAGAAACTTCAAAGTGGATGCCATTTTCCAGGGAGCAAACCCAGGCTCAAAGGCGTTGTGTGGCTGCCCACGGCCAGGAGGGGGTGCTGGGAAGGTGACTAGGCAGTGAGAGGGGGGTCTGCCTCTGCAGTGAGGGGGGCTGTATCGCCAGGCCCACGGTGGAGGGGGGTGTTCATGGCCTCTGGGGACACAGGCCAGCACATAAGAGATCAAGGGGTCTAAAGGGGGCAATGCTGGGGAGTCAGGAAGGCTGGGGGGCTGCAGTGGGCAGGGCCGGAGCTAAGGGCTACAAGTCTGTGCGCCTGCCCTGGGGCTGAAATGGCGGTGGAGGGGGAGTGGCGGGGGGCACCTCTGCGCCAGGCTGGCTCCGTGGGTCCACCTGGGGCTGCCTGGTGGGAGGCCCAAGCCAGAGTGTGCTCAGACAGCCCTGGGCTCGGCCTGCACAGCCCCGGAGGCCCCAGCCGACCAGGAAGAGTCCAGGAGGCCAGAGCCAGGAGCCGGGCAGCAGGGGCGTCTCCCACAGGGAGAAACAGAGGAGGCCAGGGGCCTGGGTGGGGCTGGATGCACGCGGACCACCATGTGAGGCCCGCAGAGGTCTCCCCACCCAGGGGCCCCATCGGTGAAGGGACAGAGCCAGCCCGGGCTGCCCCGCACGCACCTGAGATGGCCTGGACGGCCACGCGGAGAAAGCCCTTCACCTCGCCCTTCTCGCTGACGATGGCCACACGGTGCACCAGGGGCACGGGGTACAGCAGGTTGCTCAGGTACACGAAGGCCCTGGGGG